>NW_023270777.1:1110781-1193099 GCF_011800145.1 Mirounga leonina | reverse complement strand
CGGACCATTGCAGTAGCCTCCTAGCTGTACCCGGACCATTGCAGTAGACTCCTAGCTGTACCTGGACCACTACAGTAGCCTCCTAACTGCCCCCGAGCTCTAACTGCCCCCTTGGCTGTCTACTGTCCATCTGGCAGCCAGAATTACCCACTTAAAACATAAACCAGGCCAGGGCACTTCTCCGCTCAAAATCTTGCAATACTCCCCCTTTCTCTTGGAGTAAAAGTCAAGGTCCCAGCAGTGCCTCACGAGCCCTGTATGATCTGGCCCCTGATGTCTCTCTGATTTTCTCTCCTACCTCCATCCCCTCTGGTCTCCTTTTTGTTCCTTGAACACACAAAGAATGCTCTCACCCCAGGGCCTTTGCACAGGCCCTCCCATCCTCTTGGGATGACCCCCACCCCCATAGCAGAAGGCTTGTTTCCTCGCCTCCTGTAGAGCCGCCCCCCTCCCTCCCTGAGACCCCTGACCTGCTTTCTGTTTCTGCACCGTCTGGCCTCAGAGGTGTGCTTGTCGGCTTTGGGTTACCCTCACCTGCCAGTAGGACGTTAGCTTCCTGAACACGGCGTGGGGTGTGGGGGGCTGAGACCACTTTGCTTACCGGGAGCACCGGCCGTGGATCAGTGCCGTCCACGCTGAACTGCCGGCTTCCTCCTTGTCCATCTGAACAGTGCTCACTGTGGCCACTGGGTGGCACTGGAGTCCTTTCTGTGCCTCGAAGCCAAGTCCTGCCTCGGTGGCCGGAGGACCCGAGGGTGTGCTCCCTCTGGGTCTGGGTGTTTAGTTCCCTGGTTCTGGTGCCTTGGGTCTTTGCTCCCGGCCTGATGTTTTGGGGCCTTTTAGGAGCAATTAAACATTTTATTTTATTTTTTTATTTTATTAAATAATGCTAGTTCCTATTAAAAATTAACGTGGCTGGTGTCCTTCTGACCGGTCCTATCACCCCCAGCCCCAGGATTCCCCAGCCCCCTCCCCATCTATGAGGCAGGGCGGTATGACCCCAGACTCCCAGGAAGAGAACAGGCTTCCCTCACGTCCCCCCAGCCCCCAACACAGGCCCGGCGTCCACCTCCTTCTGGAATCATCTTAGTGGGCGTGTGGTCCATCCTGTGGACCCAGCAAGGAATCCCAGCCATGAGCTGTACTGTAATTTATGTAATCAGTCCACTTGGGTGGAGATTTAGCTAGTTTTCCTTCGCATTCTGCTGTGAATGAATGAACGCTGTGTGCATACAGGTGTCCTCAAGCATGCTTGTGAGCACCCCCGGGAGGAGAAACTTCCGGATCGAAGAGAACACACATTTAAGATTTTGGTTCAGAAAGTGCGATTCTTGGGAACGCACTTATGCTTCCCTTTCAAGCACCTCATCATGCAACGTTGTGTGTCTTTGGTTTGTCCTCTAGGAAGTTTTAAAGTCACGCATTTGGCCCATTTCTTAGAAACGCATACAACACGCCGTCATCAGGCACATGCCTCACGTACTTCCTGACGTTTAGTTTGCGCCTACAGCTCGTCCCCACCCTCCTCGTGATCCACGCAGCCACGTAATACAGTTTTAATTTTACTTGACATCTTCATAAGGGTGCACGTGGGCGTCCTGGGTCCTTCCGGAACAAGACGGGCCGTGAGGATGGGAAATGGTCGAGCTGATGTTTCTGGCGGTGGTCCTGCGGGTGGGAGGGGTGCGTGGGGGCATCTATGGAAAGGGGCCCACCTCAGGCAGAACTTTGCTGAGCTGCTCACTTTATCTTCCCAACATTTTTCTAAGCCGGGAGATCCTCGTGCTTATTTTGCAGCCGAGACCAGAGAGTCCGAAGCCCCGTGTGTCCCCTGCTGTGCCTCCCATCACCTCTGGGTGCTGCCCTTGGGTGACGAGCCGTGTGCGTCTCCAACAGGCTTATCGTCCTCTCGTCGCTCCCAAGGCGGCTGCCTGAGCCTGGATGCAGCTGCAGCTCACTCTGGCCCTCACTCCGGGGGAGGCCCAGCCTTCCCGAAACGCACCTGAGTCCCTTGCACTAAGTGTCCCCCTCCCTGCCTCTACCCCCCACCCAAGTGGAGCTTTGAGCTGGGAAATACAGAGGTGACACGGTGACCTCTGAGAGTGTCCAGCTCCGTTGCTGTCCCTCAGAACAGAGGTTCTCTAACGGCAGTAGGAGGATCTGGGATTAGCTCTGGGGGTGGACTTCTGCCCCGTAAGAGGTGCTGAGTGCAGAAATAGTTCCGGGAGTTAAGGAGCCTGCGAGAACAGGCCAAATCCTCAGCCATCTGGGGCTCAGCGTGGAGAATTAATGAAGCCCCTCGCGGCGGCCCCACTAAGCCTCCTTACAACACGACAAATCCGTGTGCCAACTGGTCATGAAACTCCATCGCTCGGGCTCTCTTTTCCTGACAACATCTTCTTTGGCCACCGGGTGGTGCTAGATCAGCAGAAATAAGACTGCGGGCTTCTCTGAGCCGCCTGGGACCATGGGGCGTTCTGTGAGCCCAGAGCTGGCCCAGCGGATGGGCTGGGAGGATGAGGTCTCTCCTCTCCTGACTCCTGTCTCGGTCCCAAAGAGCGGAGGAAGCAGCTCTCGCCCCTCAAGCGTCTCCTGGGCCCCCATGCCGGCCACTTTGGGTGAGGCCGCGAGGACGGGGCCTGCCGCCCGGTGGCTCCTGCGGATGAGGAGGGTCCCACCTTCTCAAGGAGGCATGGCCTGGAACCATCAGGCCAAGGCCCTTTGAACCAGTTTCTCCTGACACGGCTGCGGTTTCTCCCTCCCCGCCTTGCCTGTCTGCTTCCCGGGCTGTAACTTCGCCCAGGGCCGGGTTTCTGTCTCCCTTGCCCACAGCCCTGCCCCAGCACCTGCTGCAGAGAGGTGGTTGTAAGGACTAGAAGTTCACTACGTATTTGTTGAACCAAGGGATGAATGAATAGTAGGACGAGAAGCCGGCCTCACGGAGCTGCCTAGGCTCCTCACCAGCACCTGCTGCCTTCGGCCACAATCGGACCTTTGCCTTCGTGCTTTCTTCCCGGGCTTTTGCCACAGGACCTGCTGCTAGGATGCGTTTGCTGAATTACGTCCTCTCTTGACAGCGTGACTGTGCCCTGGTGGCCCCCGGGGGACCCTGCTGGGTCAGGTCCGCCTGCAGCCGAATGGGTTAAATGTGCAGAGCTTGTCCGCATCCGTGGAGTTTTGAATTCTCACTTCCAGGCCCTGCAGTCCCTGCAGTGCAGGGCGTGTGGTGGAGACGGCCCGGAGAAGTGAGCCGGGCGGCTCGTGGGGGCTCGAGGCGAGAACTGGGGGGCGGCGAGCATGCTTCGCCGGCCCCTGAGGGCTTACGGTGGCCCACATGGTTCCAGGCACGGAGGAGGTGCTCCGTCCAAGGGGCATTATTTCCAGTTGTGCAGGACTGTGCAGAGGACGTGGGAATGCAGATGCAGTTCTTAGCCCCCGGGGATGGCTCAGCGAAGGCTCCCCAAGGAGCAGGAGGGGAGAGACCCTTCTGTGCTTATGTCTGCATTGACGAGAGGAGCCCACCTTGGTTCCTCCAATTTTGCTTCCACCGTCGGGGACCCTCGTATGATACAAGGTGAACACAGGGAGGGAGGGAGGAGGCTCGGACTCGGAGCAAAATGTGCATCTGGGGGGGCAAACCTCAGACCGGAGAGTGCGGTCTGGCAGACGGGTCCTGGAGAAAGTTCGGATGCCACCTCCTCTGGGAAGCCTTCTCTCACCCACCAAGCTCCTGCTTATGTCTTGTGTTAGACACTCTGCTTCCCGGCCCGTCAGACCGTGAGCTCCTTGAGAACAAGGGTGGGATCTTATTTCTTATTTCTTTCCCTGTTCCCCTCCTTGCCCTGCCCTGCTGAGTGCCTGGCATGTGCTGGGTGCATAAGATGTACTTAGAGGATGGTAGAATTAATTGAGCCCCGAGGATGGACCGACACAGAGACTGCCCCAAGGGGACTGATGCTAGGAGGGCAGAGGCAGGGAAAGGTCACGCCAGAGGCTCTGAAACTCTAAGGAGAGCAGAGCAGGGGGACACGAACTCCTGAGGCGGGTGTGTCCCTTGGTCCCTGGACTGGCCAGTGTCACTCCATCCTTCTCCCGCGAGCTGTGTTCCCCCGGCCCCTTGCCGCTGGTCTCCGTCTGGGTCTGGCAGGAGACTAGAGCATGGGAGGGAGGGAGGGGAAGTCGGGGCATTTCCGCCTCTCTGCTCTGGGCACTTTCTGGCCTCGGCACCTGCATAGCTGGCTCTGGATTCCTGCGGAACCTGCCTCTGCCTGTGGTCTCTCCTCCTGCCCGGTGACCTCTGCGGCGGCTCCAGCTCGGGCTGGATGGCCCTGGTAATAAACCATCGCCTCTCTGTGTCCTGCAGCCCTGCAGGGATACTGGTCCTGCTATTGCTAACTTTTGGGGGGCTTCTGCATCCTTGTTTAGCTTCTTAGCCTTTTCATCCTGACTGGCTCATCCTCTGTATTAACTTCCCTGAGTTCTGAATACAAGAGTGCTTTGTTTTCCCAGCAGGCCCTCGACCGTCTGTCTAGTGCTTAGACCCGTGGAAGATCCAGTCTCGGACCAACCTCTGTCTTGGCTTCTGCTCCCAGGGGCCCTTTGCCTTGAGCACACTGTTCCTGCAAGCCACCCACTGGTAGCCCACTTAAGAGCCAGAGTTGTCCCCTGATGTCATGTGCTTTACAATTCCCTTTGGGTGATTTTGGCGATCTGCATCCTTGGCTGAACCAATCCTCCCCTGCCCTGTGAGGAAGGGTCTTGGATCCTGGCAGAGCAAGGTCGGGGTGGTGGTGCAGGATGCTGGGCGACTTCTGTGCCTTGACGCTCAGAAGAATGATGTGTGAAGCATATTCGGGGGGTAGCAAGCTTCAGGAATTCATTATACCAAGAGCTGGTGCCAATAAGAAGCAGAAAAGCCTTCCCGAGACGCCCGGCTGAACCCAGTAATTGATTGGGGTGGGATGATTAAGTGGAGTGAGTCTGTCACTCGGCCATCCCTGCGGTGGACCAGTGGCAAGGTCCCTTAGGGGACCCCGTTGGAGCCAGGGGCTGGCTGGGTGGACCCAAGGCTGACGGCAACAGCGTTCCTGTGCTCCTTGCAGGATGGCGGAAGACGGAGATCCTCCTGGAACCCATGGTGGAGTCAGAGGTGTTGGGGCCGGAGGTGAGGTGTGCGGGCCACGTGGGACCACGCACAGGCTTCCCCTGTGGCAGGAAATAGTGTTACAGCTTCACTTTGAGAAGACAACACGACTCTCACTGAACAAGGAATTAGAGGGGAGAAAGAGCCAAGGGAGGGTGAGGGAAAGAGGCCTGGGGACCGGGAAAGAAAAGACACTTGAGGGCTGAGTTGCAGTTGTTGGGAAAAGAGGGAGCCGTGGGGGAGGGGGCCACCGAAGGCCTGGAGCGAGCGGGACAGTGGGGCCGGCGGTGGGAGCTGGAGTGGGCAGGCGGTGGCCGAGGGGCGACAGGGCAGGCTGCAGAGGTTGGCCGTGGTGGAGGCGTCCTGGGAGGGCTAAGGCGGACGCTGGCCCTGGTGATGGTTCCTCCGAGAGTCCACACAATCCAGCTGAGGAACTGGGCGGACGGATGGGCCGTGCTCCTGAGCGGGACGTTGGGGGGCTCCCTGGGACTCCCCCTGGCAGGGGGACGGGGGCCCTGGGGAGCTGCATTGGGCGCGGAAGGGGGAGAGAGGTCCAGGCTGGCTCTGAGCGGTGCAGGGGACTCCGTGGGGCCAGCAGGCTGCAGGTGGAGGCTCCCGCCGAGCTGGGGGCATGCGGGGCATCCGGAGATGCATGTGAGCGAGGCAGCTCGGTACAGCTAAGTCCTTTTATTAACTTAATGAGTTTGGCTGCTTTCCTGGAAATGCAAGTGCCATTTGGTGCTGTTGTGGCTGCTTCTGAAGGGGTGTCGTTAAAGCTTAGAGTGTGGGGGACGCACACTGGGGATGAAGCAAGCGGCCTGGGACATTTCGAGCATCACGCACACGTCTCAAGGACCTTCCGAGTGGAGAGCCCTCCACGCGCCGAGGTCGGCTGCAGTGAGCGGCTGGGGGTGTGGCATTATCTGGGCAATCCGATCCATGCAGCTAATAATGAGTAATATTTGGGGGACTAATATTAATGTCATATTAAGGTTGAGGCAGAGACTGCAAAGGGGCCCAAACACTTCCCAGCCCTTCTGTCTGCTGCGCATGGAGGTGGCCTCCTGTCGGGGTTTTCTTTTTTCTTTTAATTAATTTATTTGACAGAGAGAGAGAGAGTACGACATGAGCAGGGAGCAGAGGGAGAAGCAGACTCCCCACTGAGCAAGGAGCCCGATGCGGGACTCGCTCCCAGGACCCCGGGATCATGACCTGAGCCCAGGGCAGATGCTTCACCACTGAGCCACCCCGGTGCCTCCTGGTCTGGGTTTCTAAAGGCCGACCCCACAGTCCCGGCTCTGCTCTTTCCACACCCCAGATTTGTGTTCGATTGTCCTGGAGGTTCCCAGACACACTGAGAGGGAACCTTGTGCAAACTGCTTCTTCCAAACACGGGCCCAGACTTAGAACAGCAACGGTGGAGACTGGAGCACTGGGCAAGAGGAGAACAGACTGATCTCGTCCTGCAACTTTTGTTCTTTGCAACAAGAGAGGCTTGAAGTCAGGGGAAGTCCCTGGGCTTCCGAGTCCATAATATCTTCGCGAAACCCCCCTCTCTGAATTGAGTTTGGACCCGAGAGCTGGATGTGGACGCCACGGGACAGGAAAACCTTCCCAGACGAGGTCAGCCAAGAGACCCTCATAATTCATGGGGTGCCGTGTCCCCCGGAGCAGGGGGGAGCATGGGATGGGGCAGCCGTCTCCCACTCTCTGACCCTTGCCCCTAAGTGAGCCTGCAATGAGGTCACCGATGCTCCGCCAGAGGGAAATGGAGGCTCAGAGAGGTCAAGATTCTTGGCAAAGCCTCCCAGCTGGACTGGACGCAGACGGTCCCCCGCTGACGTTGGTCCCTCCCACGGGATCGCCGATGAGGAAGGTGTGTGTTGGGGGCTCCACATAGAGTCAGCTTTGAGCTCAGCCCAGCCTGAGAAAAGAGTCTGTGGTTCCCTCCACCCCCTCTTGGCTCCCGTCCCAGCCACGGACTCTACATGGCTGGGTGCTTTTATAAAATTTTTATTTTTCAATTACATGCTCATGGTAACAAACCCAAACAACACAAACGTGGATGAAGCGGGTGGAGAAAGGCCTCTCCTCCCTCTCCTCCCGGTGCGAGACCTTTTTCTTTGCTTAGGACACGTGGAGCTGTGGTTGTGGACGGCAGCTCAGGGGCCAGGCGTCCAGGCTCAATCCGGGCGCCGGCCCTCGTTAACCTCACAGCCCTGGGGCATTCGCGGAACTCCGTGCCTCAGTTTCTTCTTCTGACACATGGGATGATGGCGCTCGTATTGTGAGGTTGCTGTAGGGAGGAAATATTTAGGTACATGCCTAACAAAGAATACGAATTCAGCAAATCATTAGCTAGGTTTTATTATATGTGGCTTTTAAAATAAAAAATGAGTATTAACACTATACATATTGTATACAACTTCCCTTTTCAATTTCCAGTATGTTGTCGATATCTCTCCAAGTCTGCCCATATGGCACTTTTAAAAAATGGTTGTGTAAAGTTTTATTTGTACGGAGACACTGTAATTTATTCATTCCGATATGGACAGACGTTTACATTATTCCCACAAGCATGTCGCAACATTGTGCTTTTGCAAGGTATGCCACTCTGGAGGTCTGATGGGCGGGTGTATATAAATAGATATTTGAAGTTTGATTATATATTGAAACATTTTTGCATAAATGTGGGGCCAGTTATATTCTCACCGACAGCGACAGCGTAGTAAGAAAGCCCGCTCACCCGACCTTCACCGACACTTGAGTTACTCACCTTCTAACTGCAGAGTAAAGAAGTATCCAGCTAACTGTGTGCACGATAACAATGTTTCTACAAAGGTAAGTTAAGTCCGTGGGTCACACATCCATTCGCACAAATAACACGAAAGAGACCAGCAGCCCGTAGAGGAAGACGGCAAGCGGCATCCAGCCCCCAGAGCACAATTTAAACTAAAAGACAAGTGTATCCCGGAAGCTGTGTGGAACCTTCTCTGATCCCATGACACCTACTCGTTACTGATCCCATGTTAGAGGTGAGAAACCGAGGCAGCCCGGGGTTAAGCAACTTGCTGAAGACCAGGAGGGGGTTCTGCCGTTTGTGGGCCCTGCTGCCGCCGCACCCCACGTGGTCTGGATTTGAAGAAACCATACCTGCGTGGGCTCGGGCACCGGTGGGTGCATTGATCCAACTGCCCGTGTGGGCATCTTGAGTGTTCCTCCCCGATCGCCTGCGGGGGCCTCCTGCTCTCGCGCTCTGTGCATGTCTATTGCGTAGTGCATCCCGAGTGCTTCTGCTGGCTTGCTTTTTATTTTTATTTATTTATTTATTTTAAAGATTTTATTTATTTATTTGACAGAGAGAGACACAGTGAGAGAGGGAACACAAGCAGGGGGAGTGGGAGAGGGAGAAGCAGGCTTCCCGCCGAGCAGGGAGCCCGATGCGGGGCTCGATCCCAGGACCCTGGGATCGTGACCTGAGCCGAAGGCAGACGCTCAACGACTGAGCCACCCAGGCGCCCCTATTTTATTTTTTTAAAAGATTTTATTTTTATTTATTTGACAGAGAGAGACACAGCGAGAGAGGGAACACAAGCAGGGGGAGCGGGAGAGGGAGAAGCAGGCTTCCCACTGAGCAGGGAGCCCGATGCGGGGCTCGATCCCAGGACGCTGGGATCGTGACCTGAGCCAAAGGCAGATGCTTAACGACTGAGCCACCCAGGCACCCCTTATTTTTATTTTTTTTAAACAAAACAGAATCAGAGCCTTTTGTGTTAGAAAGCCCTGTCCATAAATCAGTGCTCCTGGAATGGGAAGATGTATGTGGATTCCTGAAGACGGGGCTTTGAATTATTTATCAAGAAGTGTCGCTAAATGGGCGCCTGGGTGGCTCAGTTGGTTAAGCGACTGCCTTCGGCTCAGGTCATGATCCTGGAGTCCCGGGATCGAGTCCCACATCGGGCTCCCTGCTCGGCAGGGAGTCTGCTTCTCCCTCTGACCCTCCTCCCACTCATGCTCTCTGTCTCTCATTCTCTCTCTCTCAAATAAATAAATAAAATCTTTAAAAAAAAAAAAAAAAAGAAGTGACGCTACCTGGAGCCTCAGACACACTCAGCTGGACGACAAAACCGGGTGGCTTCTCCACATGTTTTTGTGGCCCCGATAACCATATATTTGGTCCCTGCCCACCTTTCCAACCCCCATGGGCCCTAAGCTGCAGCTACACCCACGTGTTCCCGCCTTCCCAGATGAGTCCTGCTCTGCACAGGCTGTTCTCACCCGTTCGGTGTTCCTTGCCACGTACCCACCCCGCCAACTCCTACTTGTCTGCTACGAGCCAGCCTAAATGGCCCCTTCTTTCAGAAACGTTTCTCTCCCTCCCGGTCAGCTTGGTAGCTGCCTCTCTGTAGGTCTGACTGTGTACGGAACACGTCACGGGCTGAGTTCGTCATGTCTGCGTATGTGGCCAAAAACAACGTCGGGCACATAGTCTGAGTTTGGGCTTGTTGGGTGAGGGAGCAGTTTGAGGTCAGTGGGGGTACTCCTGTGCTTGAATGAAGATGCCGGGGGCAGATGTGTTTCTGGCCGCAGGCAATGCACGCCTGAGCGGGATGGCAAGCGCACTGCGAGATCGGTGGGTATTTGGGAAGATCTCGGTAGGTCAGCAGATCTCCTGAGATGAACAAGATGACAGTGAGCGTGGATAAATTTGAAGTGTTACCGACATACCATTCAGTGGATCAGCGGCTCTCCATGGCTGGGGCGAGGGACAAGGACGATTCACGGGTCGCTAAGGTGTTAAAGTGGTTCTCATGCCCCCAGAGGAGGGGGAGCTCACGGTCTTCTCTGGAAAGGGACACGAATGTACAGAATTTCGTTCACACCATCCTCTGGGCTCACGTGGAAAACAGCGGGTGCTCGACAAGCTCGGATGAATTATGAGTGACACTCTAGTGATTTTGCATTTACCTTCTGCTTAGAACATCTTTTGCCTCTAGGTTCTTGTTAATTCTTCAAGCCTGAACTCTGGGGTCAGCTGCTCTGGAGCATGTTCTCTGATGGGTGCTTCTCCGAGGGGCTGTTAACGACATGCTGGTTTTATTTTTTATTTTTTTAAAATTATTTATTTATTTATTTGACAGAGAGAGAGATAGCGAGAGCAGGAACACAAGCAGGGGGAGTGGGAGAGGGAGAAGCAGGCTTCCTGCCGAGCAAGGAGCCCGATGTGGGACTCGATTCCAGAACCCTGGGATCATGACCTGAGCCGAAGGCAGACGCTTAACGACTGAGCCACCCAGGCGCCCAACATGCTGGTTTTAAACACAGGACTTTGTATTGTGCTGATGTTACTTGCTTACGGTGTGATCCTGTTAGATCTAGAGCTTGGTAGAGGTGGGAGCCGGGCTTGACGAGTCGCTGATCGACTGGAGCACCCTGTAAGTGCCTGTGAGTGGACTGAGTGGCGGGGGAATGGTGCCACACGGCGCTCACTTCCAGCAAAGCTCAGTGGTCTGCAAGGAGACGTGGGTCAGCGGGCAAGGTCCCGGACTGCGCAGGGTGGGACTATGGGGCCGTGTCTGGGTGCTGGGGCTGGAGGACTGCAGAGTAGAGGCGGGTCCCAAGAACGCAGGGAACCAAGGATATTCTCCCGCTCTGTCCCCATCGTTCTCCGAGCCTTGCCTCTCGGGCATATCTGCTCCGCCTGCCATTCCGTGATGGATAACTTTCTTCACGTGACGGGACACCGTTGAGTCTTACTTCTCACTAGTTTAAACACCAAAGAGACGGTCTCTGTGCCACACAAATTAAAGCATTGCCGGGGAAGAGATCCACCAGCTCAGGAGCGAGGCGCTCACCCCTTGACCAGGGTCCCTGACTGGCTGTCGGGTGGGCCGGGAGGAGGGCTCTCGGAATGGAGAGGCTTGGTTCTCGTGATCTGGGGACGTTCGTTCTTCATCGTAGCAGAGGGGACGCATCAGTGAGGATGATTTTGGCCGCAGGGTTGAAACAATCGGGCTCAGAGTGGCTTAAACAGTAAGGAGACATACCAGCTCACGGAACGTGAGGTCTGGTGGTGTGGAGGGCGGCTCTCTGCAGCGGCACCAGCCTCTGAGCCCCCCCGAATGTCCCGGGGTCCCAAGAGCAGAAAGAGCGGATGAGCCCAGCGCACACTGCTTTCCGAGTGTCTTCCTGCCTTGCCTGCGCTGCGGTCCCAGGGGCCAGAAGTCACACGGGCAGCGGGGAAGGGAACACAGCCGAGCGGCTACGGGGAGCCGTGAACTAATTCGGAGCCGTCAATGAGGAGAGCGGGCCATTTCCACCGTGGGCGTGCATGGGAAGGGCGCTTCTAGAGAAAGTGCCGGACGTGGGACACTTTGATTTCATTACACCAGGGGCTGAGGAAGGCATATTGGAAGAACGGCTCGGTCGGGAGAGCAGAAGGGCTAACGGAGCCCGTCAGGCGGGAGAAAGGGGTTTGCATAGAGGACGGCAAATGGGCAATGCGACCACAGTGCCAGGCTCTGGACTAGGCGTGTTGCATGCATTGTCTTAATCTACAGTTGTAGGTGGTTAAACAGGCTCAGAGAGGTTAAGCAAGTTGCCCAAAGTCACACAGTAAGTAAGCATGGATGTGAGCTCTGTTCTCTCTGGCCTGAAGGAGCCCAGGATCCGGCAGAGACAGGACGGCAGGGAAGGAGCGGGGCGGGGTGGGGGGCGGACAACGGGGTAAAGGGGGTGATGTGCAGGGATTTATCGCATCAGCTCCCCTCGGGGTGGGGCCCACATGAAGACGCTTCCCACCTGCACAGAGTTCTATCCTCCGGCACCCGGCAGGGTGAGGACACCGAGCCCAGAGGGGTCGTGCCCGGGTGCACTCGGGACTTGACCGTGTGAAAAGTCCAGGAGCGGCGTCCCTGCAGGAGGAGCCCTGGGGGGTGGTGGGGAGGCATCCACCTCCCCATCCCGGGAGCACAGTGGCTATAAGTGTGTATGAACCAGGCCAGGTCCGCATGCGCATGGCACTTCCCTGCTTCTTACGCCAACGCTGGGGCCCCGGGCACGGCCAGCCGGTGATGCTGAGCTCCCCCGAATCTGACATTTCCCACACACACCTTTGTCTCTCCAAAGTCATCACTAATAACCTGCAGCCCTGCAGCATCTGCTAATGATTTATTATTACACGGGCAGCATAACATTTCCATACGCACCACATTATTCATCCCGGGTTGAGTTAATTACCACCGACTCACAAGCAAGCCGCGTTTCCGCCCGCGGCCACCGCACACAATAGTCCTTCCCTCCACCCGAAGCAAGAATGTGCCACCTTTCTCCAGCTCATGCACGCGGCCCTCATCCGTCACCGTCGCTCTAAATGAGACACACACACACGGATGGAAAACCTCAGAAACTTCGGGCCCAGCAGCTTCTCCCTGATGTACCAGATGCCGTGGCGTTGTGACTGCTGGGCGGGAGACACGCGGTGAAGCCATCGCCTGCAATAACCTGGAAGGTAGAAAAATGCGCCGAAACACCTGTCACGTTGGGTGAAGAGATTTTGAGGCAAGGTGTTGAAAACCTGGGCTGGATGCTGCTAATTGCATTCGAAAGACATAAACTCCAGAAGGAGTTGGGCCAGTTTGCAGGCGGAGTGTCGAGCCCAGAAGTTGCCAGGTTGGAAAATCAAACGCTTCCTCACCAATGGAAGATGTGGCCATTGAAATGCGACCTTGGGGAGAAGACCAAGTTCAAGGCTTCGCACCTAAGATTTTGTGGGCTGCTTCCCCCCAGCAACAGCTGACTGATGGTTGGGCATTCGACCAATCACTTGGCCTGCACGATCCCACCGAAACCTTGTAACTAGTCCCCTAATACAATCCTCCCATAAAACGTAGCTTTGTTATTATTCAGGTCAGACCAACCAACAGACCAGGAGATGATTAGTATTGAAAAGATAGTGTTGCTCATGGTTCTGAAGAGGGGGGCCATGCCCTGCCACGCAGGGCCACACCGGGAAGCACCGGGGTTGGTCGGGAGGCAGAGGGGGCGAGGGGGACACGTGCACAAGGTCCTTCGCTGCGCTTTCCCTGGGGAGGAACAGGTGAGGCAGTGATCAGGTCTGGGATCGGCTAGTTTGAATAATTTCAGCAGGCTCTGGGGTGCAGGGGCAGGGGGGCTTAGCCCTGGGTGTGGGGGCGCAGCGAGCAGGGGGAGGGGTGCACGGGCTCTGGGGGGGTCAGTTTGCCCATGAAAGCCTCTGTCACAGGCAAGTGCTTGACCGTCCCTGAGAACTGGCTGGTTGCCGGAGGCCCCAGATGTCAAGCAGCTTGACATGCTAAAAAGACATGCTTAATGCAGTAGGGTGTCCTCGTTTGCATTTTCCAGATAATGAAAACGAGGCTGAGACGGGGCTTGAAAGGTGCCCCAGGTCATGCAGCCCCAGGAGGCAGGGCCAGGTCTGGAAGTCGGTGCGAGACCTGCCTCGAAAACCCACAATCTTGATCAGAAAGCGGTCTGTCTCTCACCCCGCACACACCTCTGTCACTGGGCTGTGAATATGTGTGTGTGAGACAGAGTGGTAGCCTCTCAGAGACGCGGGGTCCTAATCCCCGGAAGCCCGGACTGCGCCAGGTTGTCTGGAGAGGTTGCGCATCTGCGGACCTTGAGATGGGGGATGGTCCCGCTTTGCGTGGGACCGCCCGGCGTCCGCACAGGGTTCTCGGCACTGCAAGAGGAAGGGACGCTGCAGAGCCGCGGGGACCGACCGGGAGATGCCACATTGCAGCTTCCCTGCCTCGGAGCCAGGCAGCCTCCAACGGCTGGCGTGGGGGGCCGGGGGACGCGGGGAAAGCGGCCCTGCCGGCACCCGGATTTTAGCCCATTTAAACCCGTTTTGGACTTCCCACCCCCAGAACTGTGACATGATACATTTGTGTCTTTCGAAGCCATGAAGTTTGTGGCCATTTTTTGCCATAGAAGTGGGAATACAGCGAATATCCCTGGGTGTGCGCTTCCCGTGGGTGGATAGAGGGGGTTTCCTAAGCGTGTGTGTGTCCCCAGACGTCCAAGCGTCCTCGAGGGACGGGAGCCCCCCGGGTGACCGGACAGGGGTGCAGACACTGGCGGAGTCCTCGGGACACTGCAGACTACTTGGCTGCACACCGCACCCTGTGGCTGAATTCCACAAGCTTGATGTGCCGGGGGCCTGCAGGGGGTGGGGGCCCGTGTGCGTGAGAGGTGCGGGCATCTGTGTTCAGGTGCTCACGTGCACGTGTGCTCGGGCGGATGGATACGTGAGGCGTGGGGATGCACCTGCATTCCCTCGGGGGCCCTGCTGACCCAGGCAGAGGGCACCTTCCCCAGCCGGGCTCTGGGGGAGGAAGAGAGGAAGCATGGGGCCCCCGACAGGAACCATTCATTTGCTCTTTTGTCCCTGGGGCTGGAGGAAAATGAAGCTTGTTGTCCATTTCTACCCAATGAGAAGCAGCGTATCGATTTTTCCTCACTTCTGATTGTTCACATTCAAGGCTTATTTCTGGGCAAATTGACACCCAGATCGTTCGTTTTTACTGCACAAACATTTTACGGATTGCTTTTCCCTTTGAGACACAGTCCTGGGTGGAACCCAAACTGGTCCATTTTGTAGATTTGTGCTTCCCTGTGTGGAGATTATCCCTCAAAGAGCGAGCTCAGCTGCTCCAGTGGCCCTTTTCTGTGGTTCATTTGTTCACCTGTGAATTTGTCCAAAAAATTGCGTTGAGTGCCGGTGACGTGCAGACGGAATCCAGCGGGCGGGCGCCGGCTGAGGTCACGGGCACTGGCAGGCCCTTGCTTCTGGAGCTGTCAGTCTGGGGCTGATGTGTGAGCCTGGAGGAGGCCTCCCTGCATCCTCCTGGGGGGCGGGGGCAGGAAGGAAATTCAGGGCAGAGGGGAAAGGAGGAGGAAGAGGAAGAGGGTGGGACGAGCACCAGCCCAGCGGGTCCCATCTCCCAGCTTTGCTCGCCCTGCGCTGACCGGTCAAAGGATGCTGCCCATCTTCCCATCCACCCCTCCCCGACTCCAGAGAGAAGTCCTGCTTCGCGGACCCCTTCCCTCACAGGTCAGCATCGGACCCCTTTTCTCCCCCTTTTCTCCATTCCAAGCTGGGTTTCCACGCAAAGTCCTCATGATGTAATTTCTTTGAGGGCAGGAGCCACGCCTGACTCACCACCTCCCGCCTCCCCAGGGGGGACATCGAATCTCACCTCCTACACATGCTCACCCCCCACCCCAGAGAGGCACCTGGGCGGGGAACGGCGGCCCCCACACCCCATGAGGCTGACTATCCAGACACTGCGCACCGATCTGCCTCCCTGAGGTCTTCGCGTGATTCAAGACCAATATCCCTTCTCCACGTGGAGCCTCCCTCGTCACAGGGAGCTGAGGTTCCCAAGCTTGGGTGCAGCCTCCCACCACCCAGTGAAGAGAAGGGAAAGTGAGGCCCGATGGGAGATGGGGTTCCAGGGTTTTGCGGCCCCCAGAGGGGTAGGCTTCTTTCCAGGCCCCGAGGAACTGAGTCTGCTGCGTGCACTCTGGGGAAGGTCAGAAGCTCTTCCAGGATGTCCCGGCTGGTACAGCAGTGGCGGGGGTAGGGGGCCCCGCCTGTCACTACAGGGGACCCCAGGGGCCATGGGACTTCCCATGTGGGGGGAAGCAAGGACGCTACCTACCTCCCCAATATCCATCCTCCTCTGTGCCCTCCACGCGGGACCCCGACTTTATTCCAGGTGTTGGGGACAGAAATGCTTCAGTGGCCTGTGACTTTTCCATTTCTTCTCCTCTGCTCGGTTTCTGCCTGGAACACAGATGTAATGGCTGGGTCTCCAGCAGTCATCTTGGGCCACGAGGGTTCTTGAGGATGGCCATGTTCCACGGAGGTTGGAGTGGAAAGATTGAAGATCCAGCTCCTCATTACGGCGGAAAACTTTCCACTGCCCATCTTGGGGCTTCTCTTAGATGAGAAAGAAATAAACTGTCATTTCCAGCTTCTGCTTACTAGGTTCCGAAGGCAATGCCTGATGTGTAAGTCTATGTAGTTGTGATTCTTCCCAGAAGAGCCAGGTATTTAGGGGCTGGGTGGTTCCACACACACGTTATCTACCGAATCTTTTAAAATCTAATTACTAGCACTCGAACGTGCCCTTTGATTTCCAGCGGAGCACTGGATCTGAAGTTAGATGGGTTCATCATAATGTTGCACTGGCCCGCTCTTAATTTAAGGCTTATGAGCCTCTCCCGAAATTGGGGATAGTCAGGTGAGCAAAGGGAGAAATAGGTAATAAAGCAGGGAGCCCAGGCCCCCAGAGACCCCCTCAATGCAGGTCTCCAGAGGAAAGTAGGGCCCATCCGGGATCCTGGGGGCAGAGCCCAGCGGATCCCCCTCCCCGCCTCCCCCAGCTGGTGGCCAGCACCTGTTTGCCTGGACGCGCTGTTGAGGCTGCATTCATTCCGAATGGTGGCCGGCCGTGCCATGCCAACTAACTCTTTCGAATGTCGCGCTTGCCCAGCGAGAAGGTTTAAACCCGACAGCCTCCCTTGATGATGACCTACTTCACCCTAGGTCCACCGCAGAACCACGCACCTACCAGAGTCCACGCTGTGTGTTCATGGAAATGAGTGAGTCTATGTTCGTGCAACTCTCCAAAATCCCGGGGTGTGTGCACTGAGGGGCCAAGGACGCGCTCCTGCCAATAGAGAATTCTGGCTCTTTCTTTCGTTTTTCCTTAATTCCCTCGGTGGCTGTCTTTTGATCAGTACAGATGCTCTGAGCGGGAGCCACCTTTCTCTCCGTGGTACAAGGGCCGAGCCCTTTCTCTTCAAACACAGACCGCTCCCTTCTGAACGGGGTCATGTCTTTCACGTGGTGCTCTGCCTGCCGAAACAGATGTCCCCTCGGCTGGAACCAGTGCCAGCCCTGGGCCTCCGCCCGTCTGCTCCCTCCCTTGCAGCTACTTGGCCACGCACAGCCCACTGAGGCACAGCACACTCGCAGAGTTCACGGCTCCCAGCCTCCCTTCCACGATGCCTGGCTTCCCGCGTGCCCAGACCGAGATCTCCCGGCTTTGGGCTGGTTACTGGGAGCTCTTGACAGCCTGGAGCCAGGCCACGGGTGGGTCCAGAGGCCCCCACTGCCCGGTTCCTAGCGTGGCTGGGGGTGGGGTCTCTTCAGGAGCCCCCTGGGGCTGAACGTGGAAGTCTGGCCCCTCTCAGTCCCGAGCTCAGGAGCGGGGAGGAGGCCTGGGCACTATGAGGCAGTGAAGGCCAGAAACCTTCCCGAGTCTGCGAGAGCTTAAGATATCCCTGGAGGACTTCTGGTCGGGGACGCGGGAACCGCGCACACGCTTCACTTCCTCTCCCGAGACAGGGAAGACGGCGAGTGCGCAGTGGACGAGAGGCTGTAACGGGTTTCTGGGCGGCAGCGAGCGCACAAAGACGGCCGGTGGCTGAAGTGGACCCAGGCAGGGGGACACACGCGGGGGGCTGGGGGTGCAGGGTGAGCTCGCGGAGCTGGACAGGCCTCGGGCCCAGATGGCGGTGGCGGCGCTCTGGCCGGCCTCGCCTGGGACAGTTCTTTCTCCGCAGGTATAGACCGGATGATGGTCTGGAATTTTCTTCCAGGACACACCAGACAGTGCTGCCCACGAAACGATACAAAGTGTTCTCCAAGAGTTGGGGACTCGCGGGTGTGGCTGGGGCCCGGGGGAGGATCCTTCGCTTTCCGGCATTTCCTGGGGACTTGGAGTCCTGTGGCGTGAATGCTACGAGGTGTCCTGCCATCACTCTGTGAACACCTCCATCCCCCCAGGGAGCTCCCTGAAGCCTCCTCATGGTCGGCTGTTGGCTCCTCAGCCTCCGCCGGGAGACCACCGCTCTGAACTCTCTCACCGCAGTTCGGGTTTGCCCGTCCTCGAACTCCGAGCTGGGAGCACGCGGTGCGCACGGTAATTCATGCTGAGTGCTTGGACGATGTGAGAATTTGTTCTTGCCTTTTTGTTGTAGGTCCCTCCCTCCTTGAGAGGTTTTTCTGGCTCAGACGCCGTCCTGCCATGGCCTGGGTCTGGACTTGAAGGCAAATGCTTAGCTGAGCCCATCCTTCGGGAACAGGCGGGGAGGATGGGAGTATAAGGATGGGTGGATGGCCGGCAAGTCGCTTTTGGCGACATTGTTTATCTGTTGGGGTGTCAGTGTGAAATTGTGGGCTTTGGTGCAGGCAAGGGGGGGACCTCAGCTTCCTGGGGTCCTTGGGAACCAAACGTACGTCGCTGGACGTCAGTGACGGGAAACTGAAAGCAAAGGGTCTGCTGTTAACCCATGTCAGATGCCCTCTGGTTCCTGATCAGCCCCCTCCGGGGTCCTGCACAATTTGTAGGACTACGTGTTCGATTTCCGGAGGGGAGTGTCAGAGTCCTCTCATTCAGGAACCGAGATAAGTAATCTTAAAACAAAAATCAAAATGAATGCAAAACACATTCACGATGAGCAAAGTATTAGCATTTTACGCGGAGACCAGCTCCGCGGGCATGGTGCTTAGGCAGCGGGAAAATGGGAGTTCTTGTGTGTGGGGCTTGATGTGGTTCCCCCCCCAAAGGGCTCACTTAAATATTGAAAAATAGAAGAGGGGGTGCATTAACACTCACAGCGTTATTTGAAGTTTAAATATTTTATTTTTACTCAAACCAGAGTTTATTATAACTTCACTCTCTCCGCTTTCGTGGAGGCAAACGCCCAGCGATGCTCCCCGAATCCAGCTGTGGGGAAGGAGGTTTTGCACCAGGCTCCATGGCGCTCGCCTGGCGCTCCATGGCCGCCCCAGTCTGCACCGCGGTCCCACCACTGGCTAGCTGCATGATTTGGGGGCAGAGATTTACCTTCTCGGCACCTCCTTCCTGCGTCTACAGGACAGACATCACGATGATGGGGCTCCCCTTTTGGGCCATTGTGCTGGTGAAGGCACTTAGGAAAACGGGAGGCGCAGAGTTAGTTCCCAAAAGGACAGAAAGCCGGCTGCTATTGTCCCCAGGGCATTCCTGCTTGCCCTTGAGAGCCAGCGCGGCCCCAGGAGCCACCTCGGAACGTTCTGGAGCACGCACCCCCTTCTTGGACTCCCTTGGCTGCTGCTCTCCTCCGACATCTTCCTGGTTTACCCTCTGTCCACAGCTGCCCTGTGAGTGGCCTGGAGGCGGTCACTGCCAGGCCTCTGGGGAAAGCAAGCAGCTTCGAGGAGGAGTATGACCCCCCGGTGCAGGCCGGGCTGGGGTTCAGCCCCCCAGCGGGTGGGTGAGGGGTCCCTGGGGGTCAGGGAGGCCCTGATGCGGGGAAGGAGGGGCCCTGCCATTGTGCAAAGGCCCTTGGTATCTCTTGGACACTGATGCAAGCCATTCTAGGGAGACGTGGGGACTCCGGTCTGAGCAGCGCCCCAGGCCACGCAAGCATGCCCTCCTTACGGGCGTCCTGATTGCCAGGGAGTGGGGTGTCCCCTGCTTCTGCTCCCAGCCTCCCTCCTGGGACCCCTGGGGCCGCCGGGCCCCTCCTTCCCCGCATCAGTCAGGCTCCAACAGACAAACGGAAGGCGGTGGGATGCGGGCAGATACGTGTGTGTTCTCCTGCGACGAGCTGTGGGCAGGCCAGGCCGTCGGGAGCGACGGGCTGGAGTTCTGCCCAAGCCGCAGTGTCCATGCTCAGGCGGAAAGCCTTCCTCCTCAGGGAAGCCTCCGTCATGCAGCCACGGCCTCCACCTGATCCAATCAGGCCCACCCAGAGTATCCAGAATAATCTGTTTTTAGTTAAAGTCAACCGATTAGAGAGGAAATAAGTAAGTGAACACATAAACAAGCTGCTAAGAAGCGTCGGGATGTGGGATCCTCAGCGTTCAAACCTCCCCGAAGACCTCTGAGATGCCGGCCTCCATCCCTCTGGGCTGTCACAACAAAGCACCATCGATTCCGTAGCTTCCAAATGGCAACATTTATTTCTCATGGTTCTGGAAGCCGAGATCCGGGCGCCGGCACGGCGGGGTCTGGCGAGGACCCCCCTCTTGGGCTCCTGGCGGCCAGCTTCTCACGACCTCACATCCTGGAAAGAGCGTGGGATTGCTCCTTGCTCACGACCAACTTGGGTGGACGCCCATCTCATCATGAGGCCCCACCTCGTGACCTAAGCACCTGCCAAGGGCCCCACCTCCTTGCACCATCACCTCGGGGGCCAGGATCTCCACATATGAATCTGGGGTGCAGGGCGGGGCACAAACATGCAGCCCGTTGCAATGCCAAACCCCCAGACGGGGGTCTGACATCTGCTGAGACAGACAACGGCCCACGGGCGCCCCAGAGCGCACGGACATCGCCCTGGCAGTAACGACGGCTTCCGACTGCATTTCCGGGGGACGCGCGGTCGCAAAACCCCGGGTCTGACGTCCAGGAGTCCGTGTTTCCCTTACAGGTCAAGAGCAAACGGTGTGAGAACCAGACCAATTACAAGGAGAAAGAGAAGGCTTCAAAGAGTGAGGAGGGTCCTCGGGAGCATTTATCAGCTCAGAGGTCTGCCCGTTGGCTTTTTACCATTTACTGTGTTTTAAAGGTTTTTAAAGGCTTTCGACAAACGTGCAGAGGAGAGTGGAGAATCTTCATCAAGAACAAACTGGGGCCGAAGAGAGGCAGTAAAGAAGTTGCCGGGCTCCTTTTGAAAACCTGTTTTTATTGATGACACAGAGCTCTGCTCCTCGGCACCTTCCCCCGGAGCGTACGCAGGAGGGGACTGTTCCTGTAGCCGCGGCGTGCGGGTTCCTCTGTCCCCACTATTCCCCTGGTAGCTCCTGTCCTCGCCGGTGGGGTTGTGGCCAGTCGGGGGCCCCTGGGTGTTGGTGTTGGCGTAGGGTCAGGTGCAAGGCTCTGAGCCGCTCCCCCTGCAGGGACCTGCCCCCACTTGCGATCTGTGCTCGGCTCCGCCTTGCATTTCCAGCTGCAGATCCAACTCTCGGAGGGGGGCTCTGTGGCCCTTAAATCTCCTCGGGACTGGGTTACGGGTTTATATCCCATCTTCAGAGAATTGCTCCCCCTTTCCTCTTGTCTCCAAAGCGCCCTCCGCTCCACTCCCAGATTTCTTCCTAAAGCACAACGCAGACTACACTCCCGTGGCTCCCTGTTGGCCGCAGGGGTCACTGGCTGATCACTCTCCCCCGATCCTGGGCGGCACAGCCCACGTCCTCGGGTGAACACACGAGCTGGGGGAACGCCGTCTGTTGTGTTGACGTTTCCAAAGAGCCAAAGGTGGCAGATGGCATTCCCCGAGGACATGCGCAGCCGTATCTGCCACGCCTCACATTTCACTTCCCACGTGGACCCCACGTCCTTGTCCCCGGCAGACCTTGGGGACGGTCTTGACTGATGGAGCGTGGCCGAGGCCATGCTGTGTGATTTCCAGAGCGTGAGCATCACCGTGGCGCGTGCTTTGGCCCCGCTCTCCAGAGACGCTCTTGGACGCCGGCTGTGGGGCCGACAGGGAGCCCACATGAGCCCACGCGGAGAGTGTGGGGAGGCCACATGGAGTGTCCTGGCCAACAGCCCAGCCGAGGTGCAGCCGACAGCCCGCATCAGCCACTGGGCACGTGAATAAAGGTGCCCACAGAGGATTCCAAGTCCTGCCATGGTGAAACCCGCAGCTGAGGCCCCCACAGATGGTCCCCGCTGTGCCCCCTCCAAGCTCCTGACCCATGGAGCCCCGGGGGGCTTTGTCATGCAGTCGCGGCAGCTGGAGCCCCAAGCCCCCCTCGGGACCGGGATGACGACGACCCACCAGGCCTGCCCCCTCCTCGACAGCCTCCTTTCTTGGGCTTCCTTCAGACATGACAGCCCTTGTTGCGAGTTCCTGGAGGGACCCACCTCCTCCTCCTCCTCCGACCCCTCATTCAGGCCGCCGGAGGGGCCAGGCCAGCCCCCGGGGAGTCGGACTCCAGTGCCAGGCTGTCCCATGCCCACGTGTGTCTTCACACACAGCTCTCCTCCTCGGGCTGGGATTTTCTTCCCTCACTGTAGCCCGTTTAACCTCTCAGCCTGGAGAACTCCTGCTCCCCCTCAGGGGACTAATCCAGCAGCTCCTTCCTGGTGAGGAAGGCTCCAGGAGGCTCCGGACTCATGCCCGGGGAGCGAAGGCAGAGCTGGGGTGTGATGTGTGCTGGAGGCCCCGGGTCCGTGTGCCGGACAGCTGTTGTCTGGGTCCAGATCTTTTTTGCCCCTTTGGATTGTGGACTCAATGCGGCCGGACTTGATTTGCCGTGACAAGTCTGAGAGTTTACGTAAAGTCTCCTGGTTTTAGGATCTTCAACAAGCCAAGTTGCCTCTGGCCTAAGGGCTGCTAATTTGCAATTAGCCACCTCCCATCGGGGCTCATCCCACGCTGTTTCCAGACTCTGTGGCAACACTTCTCTAGTACTGAGCACGTGCTGTGAACCCCTCAAGGGCAGGGCTGACCCCACGCTCACCCTGTCTGGACCGTGGGCTGTGCACGAGGCAGGATGCATAGGGACCGAGGGGGCCATTGGTTGGTCAGTCCCCTCGTCTCTGGAAGGAGGGTTCAGACGCTGTGTCCCCCCAGCGTTGCCTACGCAGGCTCTGGGTCGCCTCCTCTCTGGCTAGATCGCCCTGTGGTTTCCTCCTGGGGAGCAGCTCTCCGCGGGAGCCTGAGCTCCTCCACAGCCCTCTGTCTGCCCGTGTAAATCTGCTCCAAGCCTGTTGTCTTAGCCCTAGCAGGACGCTTGCCGCTGATGACGGCTCGGCCAGGGTGCCGACATGCAGCGCGGATCCCCGAGGCGGACTGCACAACGCTGAGAAAACTCGCACTTTGGAGGAATATGTCTGTGGCGTTCCGGATGCCCCGTCCCCCCCCAGTGCTCCCCGCCCTCCCCAGGGCACCCGATGGTGCCGCTGGGGGTCGGCGGGGGAGGACGCACATGCACACCCGGACGGAAGGCTGTGCGTCTTGATGTGGGCACATCGTTCGCTGATGGCAAAACATTGTCTTCTCTGTATGAATAATGGGAGACATTTGGCTTGCTCATAATCTTTTGAAAACTGTAGTCATAGTAACATGTGTTTTGCCCGTTAAGATGAGATTTTTTTTCTCCCCCTCTCAAAACAACAGCCTATTTTATAATGTGTTCTTATCCCCCCACTGGTGCAATATCTGCTGGATTTGCAACCCGACCAGAATCAGAAACAGAAAAAAAAAAAAAAGGCTTGTCTTTGCCGCTGGTGAGAGTTTTGGCTGCCGCCGCCATGGGCTGATGTGACAGCCAAATACCTTTTGGCCAAAAACTGCCGTTTAGAACAAAAGGCGCACATCTCTGATGGAAAGAATCACCAGCAGGGACTACACGCAGCTTGGGAGGTGGTCTGCCCACGTCTGCCGTTTTCCAAAGGAGAGAGCTCAGGGCTTAGGAGAAGTAACTCACATGGAGACATTCCACGTGCGTGCGGGCGTGAGTGTCCCTGCCCTGCTGTGTGGTTGTGCTGGGGGGGGCTGTTACCCAACTCGGGGCACGGCTCCTCTTTCTGAGACTGGCAGCCCATGGGGGTGCGGAACCCGTGAGACTGGGCAGCAAGATGTGGGTGCCCAGTGTCAGGATGGTTGAAGGCAGGGGGTCGGTTGGCTTGGAGGGGGCGGCTGGAGGTGTTCAGGAGGCATGATAGCCAATTTCGTCTCTCTTCTCTCTCTCTCCCCCCCTTTTTTTTTACAGAGGGAGGGGCAGAGGGAGACAGAGAATCCCAAGTGGACCCCCTGCTGAGTGCAGAGCCTGATGCAGGGGTTGATACCATGACACTGAGATCATGACCTGAGCCGAAATCAAGAGTCGGATGCTCAACTGCCTGAGCCACCCAGGCACCCCTCCCTTCTCTTTTGTTAAGCTTTACTGAGATATGATTGATAAATAAACTTGCAAGATATTTAAAGTGCCCGCTGTGTGGCTTGATACACATATACAGTGTGAGAGGCTCCCTTTCCTCTAGCTCCCTGATGATGACGGCTAATTTCAAATATCTGAGAGGCCGTCTGGGGGCAGGGGGAATCTGGCTTGTTTTGTGTGGCCCCGAGGGAGAGGATTGGTCCCCGTGGATGGAGGACACCAAACGGAGGCATCGCTCCATCAGTTCGAGGCAGACCTCCCTCCCTGTCATTGCTGCCTGGGAAGGGGATGGCACTAGGGGGTGGTTAGGGTGCCCTGGGCCGGGTTCCCCGGGACAGGACTCTGAGATGTATTCGCAAATGCACAGGTCTGTAAGGGCGTGCCCTTGTCCTCAGTAGCCCAGCTGGGAGGATGCAGGAGGTGAGCCGTGTTCAGCCTCACCTGACCCCACAGGGCGCCCTGGAGCAGGGATGCCCATTAACGCCATCCTGATTTGAAGTAAGGGACCTCACGCTGACCAGTCACTGGATGCCGTTTTCCCCGGGGAAGGGGGTTGACCTTGGACAAGCCTGCTCTCTTGGGCTAAGGGCAATCGAAGAGAGCAGCTCAGTCGAGAGCCGTCAGCTGTCAGGGAGCCTGGGTGCTGGGACGATGAGCCTGAAGGCGGACCTGGGCAGCGTGCTGGGGATGACGGCTTGATGGAGATGCTGTGACCTCTCCATCACGTGACTTCCAATGACCCTTCCGGTGCTCACGTTGTACAATAAACTATAGGGTCTACAGAAGACCCCCTCTAATCCCCACGGGGCCCCCAGCATGGGTCCTAGATGGAGCCACAGGTACTGTTGGCTTAACTTCTAGCTTCGAGCTCTTGGATCTGGGGCAGCAACAGACACTGGTTCCAGAAAGGAGAGTTTATCCCTTCAACGTCCATGCACATGATATTAGTTGAACGTCTCCCTCCAGGAGTTGGATGCACAAGTATGAACACATCTCCATCCCTGAGGGGCTACACTCTCACCAGAGAGACAGGATGCAGTAAACAGGTGCATCCTGGCTAGGGGATGTGGAATGGTTGCACACACGCACTCCGAGAGGGGACCAGTGATGTGGGCGCAATCCGAATGCCAGGAAGAAGCTCTGTGTGTGACGATCTGGGGACAGAGTCTCCACCACCTCTGTCTCTCTTCTTCCCTGTGTATGTCTGTTGGTCTGCCGTGATGACCCTACCTGTTTGTCTGTCTCTGTCGTTCCTCTGTCTTCGGCTGCCTCCAGATCTTTGTCTCTGTTTCTCTCCCTTGCTCTCCCTGCCCATCCCTGCTCTCCCTCTCTCCCTCTCCCCCACCGCCCTCTCTCTCCATCTCCCCTCCTCTCTCCCCTCCCCTCCCTCTCCCTCTTGCCCCCCACCTCTCTCTCCTTCCCTCTCCCCCCCCCCCCTCTCCCTCTTGGCCCCCCCCCCTCTCCCTGCCGCCCCCCTCCCCTCCCTCTCCCTCTTGTCCCCCACCCCTCTCTCTTTCTCTCCCCCCCCCCCCCCCCCCCCCCCCGGCCCGGCGCAGGCAGCTCTCCATGGTGCTGACGAGGACAGTCGTCCAGGCCTCCATCCCTCATTAAGGAACAGAGGTGGATGGCAGTGGTTTTCCTTGAACACCGATCAGCAGGGACTCTCCATCTGCTGGTGCAGGTAGGGGAACTCCCCTTGATGGGACCAGCTTCCCCAGAGCACGCGAGACCCCCTTCCCTCACGACAGCAGCTGTCTTTCTGCCGCCTTCCCCCAGACACACTCCATTCTGTCTAGTACATGCCCATACAGCCTCCACGGGGGGCTGGAGCAGCAGGTCCTTTTTGGTCTCTGGGCTGTGGCGAAGCAGATTGGAAGTGGATTTATTTCTCCTGCTCCTAGTGGCACAGAGCAGCTCCCCGGTGAGGGAGCCAGGGGCTGGCCTTCTGGAAACACAGGCACTCTCTCCATGGAAACCCTTCCCAAGGAGAATGGCGGCAGAGAGCCATGCTGTTGTATCCCTTCAAGAAGCTTTCTTTAATATCACCCAAAGTGAATTAAATGATGAGGGCCTGGGGATTTCATCTCTTCGGATCCCTTTCAGCTGGTGATGGGCGGGGATGGGGGGAAGGCCCGGGGCCTGAGGGAGGGGAAGAGGGGCTCTGAGCAGGGGACCCGTGCTCACAGAACTTAAAGCAGCCACGCACAGATTTCAGGCCTGGCCCCGTCGCTGACTCTGTGTCGTCTCAAGTGAAGGACTGATGGGTGTCCCTGTCTGAGGCTGGGGGCAAACATATCTGCTCAGCTTCCTCATAAAGGTGTTGTGAGGCTTGAACAGAAAATGGGATGAGAAAATTTAGAAACTTAAGTATTGTGCACATTCCAACAACTCATCTTTCTCTTTTTTGAGTGTTTTCTAAGCCTGGACCCTGTGCCGAGCACTTTACATGCATTAACATCCTGATGAGGTAGTCGCTGTTATTGTTCTTTTTAAGGGATGAGGACACTGAGGCCCCGAGAGCCACACGGGCTGCCCAAGACCCCTCGGCTAGCCAGGGGGAGAGCTGAGAAATAAACCCAGGTCCGTTTGACACCAAGATTCTTGTCTCTTTCCTGGCGTCCTTCCCCCTGCTCCTTCTTGCAGGGTAAGCTGTGGTTCGTATCTCCACAGCCCAGTGGTCCCCATGGACTAACGGCAGGGCGTCCCAATGGCAGACGTCAGGGCTTGAGTTGGCAGATCCACTCTGAGATGTTGGGGAGGCTGACCTTGGACACACCAGAGGGCATGTAGGGGAAGAGGATTTGGAGTTCCTTCCTCAGGGAGGATACCATCTGCTCTGTGCTCTTTCCGATCAGTTACCTTTTGTGACTTTCACTGACACTTTTGGGCAACAGAGATTAAGGAGACCAGGCGTCTGATTCCTTATCTGTCCAGAGAGAGCACAGTTGGGCTTGAAAAAGATGCTTCTGAGAGTCCAGGAAGGGTTCCTCGTTGGTGGCAAGGACCCCACCCTGAGGATTCTGCAAACAGCCCGAGCTGCATCTGCATCTTCTTCTACCTGCTTGCAGCCTTGCCTTCCAGCTCCAAGCCACAGCCACCGACTAAAGGCTCTCATCTCTGTTTTGAAGAAGTCAGAAACCTTTTTAAAGTCTTGGGTTCAAAACTCTGAGCAAACCTTTCTGGGACATCACAGAATAAGCCAGAGCCAGGGGAAGTGAATCAGGGAAGACTTGGAAGTGAGTTGAATTGAGTTTCTATCACTGCGCTGTCCAGCTTCGTAACTGTGGATATGAATTCGGTTATACTTCATACTTACAAATAAAAATGTGGTTAACTTCCCACGCCACCCCCCACCCTGTCCCACCCCTGCCGCTTGCCTTATTTTTAAAAGAGCTCAGCAAATCTCTTGGAGCTTTTGGATGATTAAAAAAACCTTAGGGTGTACTCCATCCAAAATGGTCGGTCCGACTTCCGTGTGCTTGTGCTGGTGGAACTGGGAAATGCAGCCTGTGTAGCAGCAGGTGGGCCGGGTGTCAGCACGGATGGCTGTTGAAAACGGGTCTAGCATGTTCTCCCACTTGTGTCCGGGATGCTGCGCTGGCTGGCTCGGATCCCTGGGCTGTTCGCGCTGTCCTCAGGGATGGTGATTCTCTTCCCCCGTGTTGCCCTTGGCTCTGGGCGCTCCACGTGGGGGACTGGTCAGACCCCGGAGCCCGCTGTGTGGATGTCCAGCATCGTCCTCTTCGGCCTCATGAATCCCCTTAATCTCCGTGTTAATCAGGCAGGGCTCAACCACGGAAGTGGAAACATGTTGAGTTTTGGAGAATAAGGGGGCCTGTTAGAGGAAACAGACCTTGTGCAGTTGTGGAAGGTGGGTCAGACCTCCTCGTAAGATTGTTGTGCTGGCTCGTTCCAGCGTGCGAGGGCTCATTGCGGCATTTTCAGGAATTTTGTGATCCAGGTGCGAAACATGGCCATTATCAAAAGTTTAACTACATAAACTTATATTAAGTAAATTGCATGAATAACCGAGGTATTACATACTCAAAACTCATCACGTCCTAATGATTTTGTTATGTCTTATTATTACTTATGCTTTTGGGGTTATTTATGTCTATTTAATCCGTACCGTGGAAATACTATATGACAATCGATGTGCCACCGTGCACCTCTTCCCAACTCCACGTTCAGTGGTATCACGTCGGTTGCTTTAAATTAGCCCCCTGGTGGGAGTATTTATACCACAGAAATTGGCAAATGCTTCAATCAGGCTTTGATTTATTATGCTGTTGATTGCCTCGGCTCGTCTGGGAGAAAAGCGCTCATAGAATTAAACCGAACACTTACTTGTGGCTCGATGTAGCTCTAGAAACACTGGTTACATTGTGAATAAAGGAACTCTTCTTTTGGTATTCAAAGTTCTCTTTCAACGGAGCAAATATTTCCCTCTGTCTTACTTGTTACCGCAAACAAGAGTATCAACCAACATTTAGGCTGGAGCGGCACCTGCCGAGCGAGCTGAGCAACACTTACCCATGTGCTGTTGATGGTGCTTCTCATGGCCTCCAATCCGGACGGCACCGAGGGCTTGGAGGAGAAGCCTGCACCCTTTATAGCAGCGTTGAGCATACACCTGGCCCAAGACTCGGACGAATCCAAGGAAGAGATGCAGTGGGGGCTGCAGGAGGCCAGTCAGGGGTACCCCCCGCGCCTCCAGCGTGAGCGGGCAGTCGCCACGTTGTGTGCGGAGTTTCTCCACTGACCTTCAGAGAGTAATGGGTGGTGCTTTATTCTGCCTCCCAAATCTCATGCCTATTTCTCTTGGGGCACCCTGAAGTTGGAAGCTTGCAGGAAAGGGGATTCTGAGGACCGGACCTCCCGCTGCGCTCAGCTGACATAACCCCCCCCCTTCCCTGACTCTGAGACATGACGTGAGGCTGGGGTGTGGACGTCCCTGGGTGTCACAGCTGCCCCTGGACCTGGCTGGCTCCGGCGCTGGCCGCCGTCCATAGGCAGGTGGGTGCTTGTGGGACAGTCTGCCTTTACCCTCAATCCAGATCCTGGGGATGGGCTGTTCTGGGAACTGGGCGTCTGCAGGAACAGATGGAATGACCCATATTAAAGGGCATCTCAGTAGTCTTTTTTTGGACACCGTGTGTTAATTACCATGGTAGGTATGACCAAGTGAGCTGAATTGGTGAGGGGGCTTGGGGAGAAACCACGTGGCGTTCTCTTCGGTGGAGAGCTCTGGGATGAGCCGGCGCTGGGTACCGTTTGTCGGGGGAGAGTCAGAGACTCATGGAAGTACACTGACACTCCGGCCTCGTGAGCAGACTCCCCGAGTCCTCCCAACGGGCTCACTTTCAGGTTGTTTGCCGGCACTTGCCAAGGCTTCCGTGGAACCCGCCTGCTTTGCCAAGTGGGAGCGCGTCAGATTCGGGGCTGCCAAGGGCCAGGTCTCCATCTGCTTGGCCGTGAGCGTAGTCTGATGGGCCAAGGTCTGCTCCGGTGTGTGAGCTGGGGGCCGAGCTGAGAGGCTTCAGGCAGGCCTGACCTTGGCCAGCTGGTTCCCTTGCTGGTGAGCGAGCCAGCCAAGCCAGGGGTGGGTGAGGCGGTTCCTGGGCCAGGGGCCCTGCAAAGCCTGCCAGGGCCCAGGACGGGTTGGGCCAGCCCACCAGCACGATCATGCCCTGGATGTGTCTCCCTTTCCTTCTTGTCGAGCGTGGACTGGAAACTCCCCTGGTGCTTGAGGACCCCACTCTCACACATCAAGTGCTGGCGGACCACGGGCCCTTGCCACGGCCACTGACATGACCACGTGAGCCGGCCGGCCGGAGCAGGGCTGCCGGGGGTGTAGATGGAGGTGCTGCTTGCAACCCGCACCTGCCCGTGGCCCCGTGGCCCTGCAGGGTCTGGCTTCCAGCCTGCTGCGACCCTCTTGTTCTGGGCCTTGCGTGGGGGTTCCAGCAGTGGTTTCCCTGGGGAGCTCTGCGCGGGGCGTCCGGCACCTGCCCTGGGCACAAACCTGCGGGGAGCTCTCTGGGCCAGGCCACCAGCCCTCCCGGTCCTGCTCGGCTGGGCCAACGGAGGACATCCTGCTGTTGCTGTCGGACCACGGTGACCGTCTCATGAGGGCAGGCAGGGACTCACGTGTCCCACAAGGGTGGGGGCAGCTTGGGGGCCCCGAGGAAGGCAAAGCGCATTCTCCTTCGCAGACCGCATCCTTCCCTCTCCGTCCCCTGCCTCCCCTTCCCCGAGCACACAGCCGGTGAGACTGGAGGCCGCGAGAGGACAGTATGATCGCAGGACCCGGGGACGTCATTCTGTCCTCATGAGGCCCAAGGCCATCCGGAGGCTCCGGCACTCACATCACACGCCTGGGGTTGCTGCTGGCTGCCGGCCGGGGACTCTGCTCCTCTCCATGTGGTCACTCCGCGTGGGCAGGCTTGAGCCTCCGCGTCACACGGTCTCGGGCTTCTCCGGAGTGAGCCTTCCCCGAACAGTGTGAACCAGGCGGAAGCTCCAGCCTTCCTCCCCCCACCCCCAGGGGTCCCTTCGAATGCCCTTGGAGGTCCCAGAGTCTGGGGGGACTGCTGACCTCACGTCACGCTGCATGAGGAGCTCGTGGGATGAGAGACAAGGTTGCATTATTTGGGAAAATGCCACCAGCCACAGAGGCAAAAGAGCTCATTTTTAAGGAGCCGAGGTGTGGATACCCAAACCTCGATGCAGAATCCAAGTCCGTCGGCTGCACCTGCTGGACGGCTTCTTTCTTCTATGCTACTGAGGCCTGGAGAGCCTCAGACCCAAGGCCGGGAGCGAGGTCATGCTGTCTGTTTTCTCCCTTAATGCTCAAACCCAAACCTTTCCCAAAAGGGAAAGCCAACAGCAGGGGGAGCAGGTCTAGAGAGCAGAGGAAAGAGAGGATTTCCTGGCTGTCCGCCCCCTGCCCTTCCCGGTCTGGGCAGTGGCCCCGGCTGGACTGCCTACACCAGGACACACACACACACAACGTATATATTATAAGGAATGGCTGGTGTTGTTTGGGAGGCTGACAGGTCCCACCACCTGCGGGGTGAGTCGGTGAGGGGGAGACCCAGGAAGGCTGATGGTTTAGTTTCCGGCTGAGTCCAAAGGCCTGAGGCCCGGGGAGAGCCATGTTTCAGAGTGAGCCGAGTGTGAATGCAACTGGGAGGGCGAGTCCTCTCTTACTGGGGGAGGGCCAGCCTTTGTTGGTATTCTGGCCCAGCTGATGGGGGTGGGGGCGGGGGCGGCACCTGCCGACTCGGTCCCCTGACTGAAGTGCTCACCTCGTCCCAGATACCCTCACAGAGGTGCCCAGGAGGATGCTGGACCAGATCTCTGGGTTGACACACTGTTGAACCCACTGTTGGGAAAGAGCGTTTGCCATCAGAGGCCACCTGACCAACAGGAGGGAAGAAGATTCTCAACCCCCTGAAAATCCTGTCGCAAGAAACGTCCGTCCAATCGGTGCCCTGAAATCCCGTCAACCAGACCCTGCCTCCCCCCCGAGAGAGTGAACTTCCTTGTGTTTGGTGTGGATTCATCCTTCCGGGGAGAGAGGGGTGGGGAGAGGGGAGCTTCATGCCTTCTGGAAGTCCGACTCCATTTGCTGTGCTCTGGGAGCCAGGACGTGGGTCCCCCCAGCACCTGGTTCGGGGAGCTCACACTTTGGAGGGAAAAGATGCATGGCTGGGAAGCGGACAGAGGTAATGGCCTCTGGGGCCCCATCCAGATGACTCCCCGCAGCGGCCACCAGGGCTTCTCACCCCATCGTGCTCCCCCAGAAATGGACGACTCCCCGGGGCACTTCTAGCTCCTTGCAGGGCACGGTTAGCCCCTCGCTGGCCCTCTGCCACCCGTGGGACCACTGCCCACGTCCCTCCACCGTCCAGCTCCCGAGCTGCCCCTCCATGAAGCCCTGCCCATTTCATTTCCCGCCACGTCATGTGTCCTTAGTTAATACCGTTTGGACGATGTTTGTCGAGGGCAGTGGCCATCGTAGGCAGAGCCCTTGTGTGCATTATCCCCATCGCGTATTTTCACGAGGCAGCGGGCACCAGGGAGGGTCAGTGAGAGGCTCCCCGGGTCTCACGGCTGGGAGGTGGCTGGAATCGGACCTCTGAGATGGGTGACCTGTTTAGTGTAAGGAGGGGTCCCTCCAAACCCAGCTCCCCGGGCTCGGACTGGGGAGGGGGGCGGGGTCAGTGCATGAGTGCTCGGCAGCCCCCGCAGGGCTGGGGTCAGGCTCAGGAGAGCCCAGCACGTGCACACTTTCAGGGGGCCACCCAAAACTCAGCCACCAAGACAAATGATCTTTGGATGCAAGGTTTGAAAGCCGAAGTTGTTGCAAAATATCCGTGGTGGGAAACTATCAACGTTTTAAATCAAGCAGGATCAAGAGGACGGAAAGGCTCTTCTTGATTTTGGGGGGCACAGCGGTGAGGTCCGGTGAGCAGACCAGCTGAATGCTGAATGTTACCGAATGCATTTTCTTCATCGTTTGTGGTGATCATTTAATGTTTTCTCCTTAATCTGCTGATATGTTGAATTACATCAACGGATTTCCTAATATGGAGCTACCTCGGCATTCTTGGGATAATCTCTATTGGGTCATGTTGTATTTTATATACTGCTGGAATGGATCTGTCACTATTTTATTTAGGATTTAAAGAAAATCCGCATTGGCCCCTGGGTGGTTCAGTCGGTTAAGCGTCCAACTCTTGGTTTCAGCTCAGGTCATGATCTCAGGGTCCTGGGATCGAGTCCCACATAGGGTTCCTTGCTCCGTGGGAAGCCTGCTTCTCCCTCTGCCCGCCGCTTCCCCTGCTTGTGTTCTCGCTCTCTGACAAATAGATAAAATCCTTAAAAAAAAACAAAAACGAGTAGGTCATCACCCCACCCCCCATACTATGTAAAACGGCTTGTGAAAAAAACACGGATTACCTCTGCCGTGGGTTTTCCAAAGCTCGCTTCTGTGGCTGGCTTGCTGTCTCTGGGAAGGGGAAGAAGATTTCTGATTCCCTGTTATATTTGTAAAACATGATTGGTTTATTCAAGTTTTCTATTTCTTTCCCAGCTCTCATAATTTATGCTTCTACAGAAAATTGTCCATGTCTTTATTGTCTTGAAGTTATTCATAGGTGTTTTTCTGTTTTTTTGGGTGTTTTTTTGGGGGGGGTGATTTCACATCTTATTGTATCTTTTCTCCTGGTTTGAGGCTTGTCCTTTTCATTATTTTTTTCCCAGAGTCGCGTTTTGGTTTAATCTTCTGTAATACGTTCGCCATTCCATTAATTTCTGTGGACATTTTCCTTATTTCCTTTCTTCTACCCTGACGTTCTTCTCCTGGATTCTCCAGGGAGGCAAGGAACTCATCTACTTTTAATCTTTCCTGTTTCTTAATAAGCACATTGCGGGTGGAGCGTTCCTCTAGGTACGACTTCCGTCACGTCCCACAATCTCACGTGGAGTGTAGTCTTTGTAGTTTGCTTCTAAGTATTTCATACGTTTTCCATCATGAATTTTTTTTTTAATCCATGTTATTCTGGAGCGTTTTTTTTCTTTCCCAAATGCATTTCAAAACTACTTTCATTGTTGAATGCAAACAAAATTGCCTTGGTTGGAGAACATACGTCTGTGTGACATGGATTCTTTCCAGTTGGTCGGTACTATCTTTGTGACCTAGTGCGTAGTCAACTTTTACGATGTGCTTGGTGTGCCCGAAAAGAATTAATACTCCATGTTTCTCGGGAGCAGGTTTCCAGATTTATCTAATAGATCACTCTCTTGAATATGTGGTTCAAATAATCTACATCCTCACTGCTTGATCAATTTGCTTCTGGGTGGGGATGCACGAAACTCTTCTTCTGTGATTGGGTATTGGTCAATACCTCCTGGTCGCTCTTTCAGGTTTTACTTGATACATTTCGAGACAAGATATAGAGATGAATAGAAGCTCATGACTGTCAGACCTCTTTGCTGGGGTGGGTTCTTTATCAGTGTGTGTTTTTCCTCTTTATTCCTCAGATCGCTCTTTCCCTCAAATTTTGCCCCATGTTAACATTTTCTACATTTGTTTTCTTTTCTTTTAAAGAAGTTTTTATTTTTTTAAAAAATATTTTTATCTATTTATTTATTAGAGAGATAGGGGGAGCGAGCAAGGGGAGGAGAGGGAGAGAGAATCTGAAGCAGACTCTGAATTGAGCGCAGAGCCCAACTCGGGGGCTCGATTTCATGACCCTGAGATCATGGCCGGAGCCGAAACCAAGAGTCGGATGCTCAACCAACTGAGCCATCTAGGGGCCCCCATTTGCTTTCTTTTAATGTTTACCTGGTAGGTGTCTTTTTTTTTTTTTTTGGTCCCTTCATTTCAAATTTTCCCTGTCACTTGTAAGCAACACAGGTAGTGGGATTTAAAAAATCCAACCTGATAGCCTGTTAGTCTGTTCTTCAGCAAGTGAGTCTGATCTACTAACATTTATTTTTCAGTGATTACTGGTGTATTATGCCTATCATCTTAGTTTGTGTTTTTCTTGACTTTTATTTTTCTACTTTTTAGTAGTACTTTTTTGTTGTTAGATTGGTGAAGTTTTCTTTTCCCCATTTCTCCCTACTCCTGCTGGGGTGGAAACTATACATTTTATTACTATTCTTTTGCAATGACTTTTTAAAAATTTTTTAGCACTTCTATTTTATGGTTCATTGTTCTAATAAAGTCAAAGGTCATTCATTATTCTATTCTCCTTCAGAGAAGACCTTGACATACTTTATCCACAGAACCCCTGTATCTTTTGTCTAGTCTATTATTAATGTTTAGTAATTATGTAATAATTAAATAGCATTATTTAGGGATCAGTACAAAATTTCAGCATATTTTGCCAATTTCCAAGTTCACCATTGTTTCCTATAGGACACTCTTCTTTCATTTCACCTTCCTTCTTGCTGATGTACAATCTTTGCTAATTCTTCCAGTTAGGTTCCCTGGGTGGTAGACACTTAGTTTCGTGTGTTTGAAAATTTCTTGATTTCACTTACAATCTTGAACGCATGGGGAAGTCATTCTAGACCACCATTACTTTTGCTCGGCTCTTTGAAGATAGGACTCCATTGCTTTCCATCCTCCACTGTGGTGTTAAGAAGTCTGCCATTATTACGTTTTATTTTTGTAGCTAATTTGTCTGCTTTTTCTTTTCTGAATGGTAATTTTTAAAAATAACATTTTCTTTTTTCTTTTTAAAGAAGACTTTATTTATTTGAGAGAGAGAGCGTGCTTGAGCAGGGGGAGGAGCAGAGAGAGAGCGTCTCAAGCAGACTCCACACTGAGCATGGAGCCTGACGAGGGGCTCGATCTCATGACCCCAAGATCATGACCTGAGCCAAAATTGAGTCAGATGCTCAGCTGACTGAGCCATCCAGACACCCCAATGTTTTCTTTATTCTTGGTGATCTCTAGTTTCCCTATGGCATATTTTCACATGTGGTTTAAAAGTGTACTTTATTTAGCCTTCTGTATATGTTCAGTTAGAGGATGTGTATTTTTCTTCACTTCTGGACGATCTGCAGCCCTTACTTCTTTGAAAATTGCTTCCTCATAATCCTCTCTATTCTCTTCTTTGGGGAGTCGGTTTAGACACATGGTTGAGCCAGAGTCTTTTTTTTTTTTTTTTGACAGCTTTTCCATAGTGTTCTTTCTTATTTCTCTAAGTTGTATTCTGAGTCACTGCAACAGCACTCTCTCCAATGCGTCCATTCTTTCTTTAACTTTGTCTTCTCGTATTTATCCTTTCTACTGAAAAATTTAACCATGAGTGCCTATCCATTCTGTGTCCAGCATTTCTAGCAGGCTCTTCTTCTTTTAAAAATACCCCTGACCTTGTTTCATTTCTGCTTGCTTTTGTTTCACAGTTCCTTACTGTTATTATTCATGTTTTTTCTTCCTTTTCTGTTGTGGATCCTAAGTAATCAGAGCAATTATGTTCTGGTTGCTCTATTATTCTATGTTGGTCTGGAGTGAATGAGCCTCCTAAGTATTGGCTTTTGGCTGTTTTTCTTAGCGCTAGACTTCCTCCCATGTTTCAGAACTTAGCTTTGTGGGATTATGTTGAGTGGGGGTCCCCTCCGTCCCCTCTGCCACGTTCCACCCTTGTCTTCTCCACCGAGGCCCCATCCAAGGCAACCTAAAACATCCTAACTGAAGGAAGCCCCTGTTGCATAAGACTGTCTGGAAGATTGCATGGGATTTTCCATTGTGAACGCTCGGCAGTGTCCGACCTAGAGGAAAACCAGGTGAAAGAGGCAGCTTCTACTTTGCTTTTGACGCCTGACTTCCCCACACGCTTCTGCTCACGCTGGGTGCAGCCCAGCAGAGCCTGTGTGCTGGGATCTGCCCCTGGCCCTATGTCCTTCCTCCACCAAGCACACTGGACTCGCTCGACGTCTCTTCTTTTCTCCTGAATCAGACGTTTGCTCCTGCAGAATTAATTTGCTTCCCCAAACCTCTAAACAATAGTTTGAAAAGTCTGCTTGATGGAGGGTCCCCGTCACTGGGAAAGCCTTGCCCGGGCTGTTAGTGGCAGGACCTCATGAAGACCATGGGGTTCTAAGCCCACCTCCCCACCAGCCAGATGGGGCTGTCAGGGCAGATCCCACGAGACACTGGAGGTGAAGCCCCTTGCAAACTGTGGAGTGCTGTGTGAACTGAGGGCAAGTAAGTTCCCATCTGTCAAGCACTGAGTTATATTATTTAATGCCTACGCCACGTAGAAGGACTATTTTTAACAACGAGGCTTAGAGAAGGGTGGTGACTTGATGAGGTGATCGTACACATTCCCAGTGTGTTGTATGAACCAGATTTGAGGATTTCCCTCCCGAACCATCACAGACCTGGAGAGGGGGTCCGGGGGATTCCAGGGGGACGTCTTCACGGGCTCAGGGTCTGGGGAGGGGTTGGCTTTGGAGGGGTCCTTGCTGCCGAGGGGCGTGGGGGGGCAGATGTCCCGCATGGAGCGGGCAGTCCCTGGAGTGGCTCCACGTCATGCCGGCAGCCCGCTCTCTCTGTTCCTCCTGACATTGCTATGGAAACCCAGCCTGAGCCTTTCTCACCGTGATGGGCCTTTTCTGGGTGTTTTTCCTCCTGGGCCTCAAAGCTTACAAATCACTCTTTCCTGTGTGGAGATCAGGTGATCCTCCGGGGCCTTGTCTGGGCAGGTGACTGACAAGTCAATTTGGCCAGACAATTGTTCGGGCTGATTTTTCCATTGAACTGTGCTCTTTGTTTTGGCTCCTGGTAACTGGGTTTGAGCTGGGCCCGGGGGGCTGAAGGAGGGCAATCAGGAAGGTCAGGAGAGGACCCCAGGGGGGCCTCCTCTTTCCTAGGAGGGCTGAGAGGAGAGGGTGAGAACCCCAAACCCCGGGTCCGAAGCAGGGAACTCAGGCTAGGGCAAGAGCCCCATTTAGAGGATGAATCACAGAGTTCAGGGACTAGCTTTACCCAAGGCCATGGGACATACGTGGCAGAACCCACACTCTCCTTGAAGGCGTGATGCTGAGCATGGCGCTCTTCCCACTGCTTCTGTCCACGGAAAAACAGAAATCAGCCTTCACTCTATGTTGGGTGTTTGACCTTATGACGAGGGAGGACAGGGGGCTAATTCTGCCCAAAGAACTGAGCGTGATTTCTTTTCAAGAGAACCTGCTGCAAATCTGCAGCTGACCTGACCTGGGGCTTCAGGCAGCCGCCGAGAGTGGGGGCCCCCCACAGCTTCACCTCCACCCTCCGAACGGGCAGCGGAGGCGGGGAGGAGAAAGAAAGTTCCTGGAGGCCGGGAGACCCGGGTTTTCGTCTCACTCCTGGTACTCACAGGCTGTGTGACCTTGTGCAAGTGTCCTGGCCCCTCTGTGCAGGATCGAGGTAATTACTCTCAGGGTCGTTGTGGGGATTTAACAGGGTCACGGATTTAACGGGACGCGGAAGAGCTCTGTCAGCCTGTTGGGTTACACGTGAGTCCATGCCAGAGCTTCGAGGCTCCGAGGTCCAGGCCCCGGCTCAGGATTTGCGGCCATCTGGGACCAGGTTGCTGATTTTTCCTTTAAGGAGGCCTCTGGTCCATGGGGTCAGCCAGGGATTAGGGAACGGGATGCACGCCAGTCCACGCCTGTGCTCGGTGCCGTCTTATGCATCCGAACTGCTGTCTGATGAGGGGCAGGGGAGATGGGCCGCGGCGACGGAGAGGACCCACCAGAGAGGTCCCCCAGGAGGAGTAGTGACACATGCTTTGCACTAGATCCAAAAGGCAAGGTCGCTTGCTTTCAGGGGTGGGGGCGGGGCCTAGGGGGCAGGACCAGAGGATACTGAAGGTGGCTAAGTTTGGAAACAGACAGTCACGTCCCCATCCCTTGCAGGGATGTAGGACCTAGTGCCTAGGCTCTTCCCCTCCCCCAGCAGCCCCACCACCCTGGGCGGCAATCCTGCGAGACCCTCCCCTCCCGCAGTGGGGCCATCAGACCCCGCAGTAGCCTGGGCTGGAGCCTCGGTGCCAGGATCGTCCCACTGTTCCAGCCTCTGCCCTGGGCTCAGCATCAGGCCTGCTATCGGCTTATCAGACCCCGGTGCCGAGGGTGAGATACGCTAAGCAGGTGGAGGCCTCCGTCTGGAGCTCTGGTCCTTGCCTCCCTCCCCCAGGTGCCGTGAGTCCCCGTCTGGAACAACCGGGCCTGTTCTCAGCTCTATTTCTTTCAGCCATTGTAGGGCCTTGTGTCCTTCTGCAGGCTGAAACCCAGCTTGCCCTTTTTGGATGCCCCTCCCCGGGGGCAGCAACCCACCCTTGGACCCCCGCCCATGCTGGTGCTTTTGGGCTCAGGGACAGGAAACAAAGTCACATGCATTGAGGGCCCGTTTTGCTCCTGACCCTTCACACCTCACAACATGTTGGCAAAACTGGTTCTAATTATCCCCATTTTACAGAAGAGAGAACTGAGGCTCAGAACGCCTGAAAGACCTATCCAAGGAAACATGGATGGTGGAGACAAGATTCCAACCCACATCCAACCCAGAGGCCATGCCGTGTCACCAACCTGCCCTGGTCCCCGGGGATGCACCCGTGTCCCAGACGTCTCCCGTTTGTGCCACGTCCCCGAGACCCCGACCTTCTGTGAGTGGCCGCCCCAGCCCCGTGCTTCCACGCAGGCCAGTGTTAGTTTCGATGCTTACTCTGTTTATCTCCCCCACACAGTAGTTCTGTGCAGTCCCGCACGTGAAAGGCAGACCCGGAGACAAAGCATTTAGGAAAGGAAAGAGAAAGCTAGCCATTCCCGGGAGCCCGACCTTGTGAGGAGGAAACACCGGGCAGTCGTGCCGAGGTCACCGTGGTGGAGGGCAGTCACTGGCCCCCATGGGGCATTTCATACACCAGCACTGCCAACGTCAGGGGTCAAGTGTGCTTCGTCATGAGTTAGCCAACCGTGGGAGAGGCTCGAGGCTTCATTTGCTTTGGGGCCAGAGCAAGGCAGAGCGATCCTTTCATTTTTGGTTTCTTCCCCCATCCCCCCACCCCGGTTGGGAGACACGGTATGCTCACTTATTCGAGGTGGCAGGAATAAGGGTCAGGGGGCGCCTGGGTGGCTCAGTCGTTAGGCGTCTGCCTTCGGCTCAGGTCGTGATCCCGGGGTCCTGGGATCGAGCCCTGCATCGGGCTCCCTGCTCGGCGGGAAGCCTGCTTCTCCCTCTCCCTCTGCCTGCCGCTCTGCCTACTTGTGCTGTCTCTCTGTCAAATAAATAAATTTAAAAAAAAGGAATGAGGGTCAGCTCTGTGTCCATGCTGATAAACCCCTTCTCTGCTGAAACCACTCAGACGGCAGAGTCTGGTGTTTGTAACTGGTCCCACGACCTGTTACCGAGCGCGGTGGGTTCACCGCTGGGCGAGCATCAAGCCAGGGGACGCAGTGGCTGGCTCTTGTAGGGACCAAGGGGCTTTTGTTGCCTGTGACGAGTAAGGGGACAGGGAAACTCAGGTCCAAGCTTGTCTCTGCAACAGCGTGGCGGGCTTGGGTAGGCTGAGTGGCGTCGAGCGGGCGGGACGGCATATGGTGAGGGTTTCTGCCTCTGCCCTTTCCCAGGAAGCCCTGTAGGCAAAGCTGAACAAGGGAGGTTCAGGCAGAATTTTCCCCTGCAGCATGTAGGAGGCCTCTGCCCTCAGGATGGATGTGCTCTTGCTAATGTAACTCGTACCCTACAGAGGAAGGGCCCGGAAGGGGGAATGTGACATGCCCAAGGCCATGCTGACCTTTCTGCCCCGCGTGGTCCAGGGTCTGGTGTCCTCTGTCCCCTCGGGCCTGACCGGGAAGCCCGGGACCGAGCTGGTGTGTTCTAGCCTGGAAGTACTCTGAGGAGCTTTGCCCGGAGAGGGAGGCCCAGCTCGCGTCCTGGACAGGGTCTCGGGGTCCTGTGGGACCGAGACCTTCCTTTTGCCGTGGGACTGACACGCCCACTGCGCCGCTTGGCTCAGCGTCCCCCCGACCCCCGCACCCTCTGCCCCACCCCCAGGCAGGGCTTTCTGAGCCCCACCCAGGTTTAATCCCGGAGCTGGGCAGGCAGGGGTGAGGCCATGCTGGTGTTGCCCTGAGGACCCCGCGGCCGCGGCGAATCTTCAGGCCACGAATCTGGTCCTGCCCTCAGGTACTAATGTGCAGGCCAAGCACTGTGCTAACTGCTTTGTACGTAGCGTCATGTTGATTTCCCTAACAACCATAAAAGGTAGGTTTTCCTTCCATTTTATGGATGAGTAAACTGAAGAACAGAGTGCCTCGTGCACGCGCCCTGTTCCCTGAGCTCCGGTCCCTTACAGCTGCCGCCACCTGGCCAGTGTGGCCCCACCCAGAGCTCCTGCTTGGGGTGGGATGCGGGGTGGGGGGGCGGCACCCGAGGCCCCGTCACTTGCTGGTCTCAGCCTCAGAGCATCCCCCCCGACTCCGGGATCCCAGGAGTGACGATCCAGGCTCGTGGTCCCTCTGTTCATCTCCGGGCAGGTGGTGTTTCCTGTTGGCCTCCTTGGCCCTCGCTGGGCTGAGGGAGCTCACAGCCCCGGGCAGTGCGGAGGCTCTGATGCTGGGATTCCGAGCAGCACGCCCCTGGCCTGAGATGGGCGGCCCGAGAAGCTCCCGCAGGAGTGAGTCTCTGCAGTTCGCACGCTGAGAGTGATACCTTCCCAGAAAAGAAAACATCTCTTGTTTTCTTCCAGTAAATCAAGGCTGGGATGTTCATTTGTTTAATGGGCTCTGCCCTCAGCTGATCCAATTTGGTAAGTGCCTAGGGGTGGAGAAAGCTGCTGACCCGACACTTGAGACTGGACTCCGAGGACGAGGACGGGGCCTCGAGAGGCTGTGAGCAGGACACCCATCTGGGGGCTCCTGTCTCGCCCTTGCACGGCGACATACGTGCACACGCATGCACACGCGAGCACACGCATGCACTTCATGTGTCGGTTTTGTGCCGTGTCTCCCTTTTCAGACTCTGGATCTGAATCTCTGCCACAGGTCATTCTGCCTGTTGGTCAGCCCCACGGTGGACACGTAACGAGCGTGCCGGGATGGGGAGCATCCTGACTGAAGGATGGGGCGGGCAGAGAATGGTCCCTGAAGATGTCCTCGTGCTCATCCCTGGAGCCCCGAATATGTGACCTGATGTGGCAAACGAGACTTCTTTGATGTGATCAAGTCAAGGATTTCAAAATGAGATTACCCTGGATTATCCAGATGGGCCCAATGTAACCACAGAGTCGCTATTTCGGGAAGGAGATGGCGAGCTGGAAGCAGGGGCCGAGCGACGTGCTTGGGCGATGGCGCGAGCGGCCGTGAGCCCAAGCGCAGAAGTCGAGGAAGCAGATCTCTCCGGAACCTTCTAAAGGAGCGCAGCTCTGCAGACACCTGACTTTATCGCCTTAAGATTCACTTGACTTCTGGCTTGAGGATTGTGAGATAATGTATTTGTGTGGCTTTAAGCCACAGCGTATGTGCTAATTCGTTACAGCAACAACAGGGAGCTGATACGAAGAATCGGGAAGGCGGGAGGGAATCTGGCAGCGGGAAAGGTCTCCACGTAGGGCTGGGATCGGGGCCAGGCCCGGCACCCTGGGGGGACAGTTCGTCAGTGTCTCAGGGTGCTGGGATCCTAGGCTCCAAGATAGGGGCTCAGGCGTCAGGGGTCGACATTTGGGGGCTGAGTACAGGCTGTGTCTGGGGAGGAACAGAGGAACGGCCGTTCCACGGAGGCCGCTGGGTGCTGAGCTGCGTGCGCTGAGCCTCGGTGTCCTCATCTGTATAACGGAAGTCCTACTAGTCAGGGATCTCTGGAGAAGCAGAGCAATGCGACGGGCCTGTAGATACACACGGATATGCATGTGGTTATTTCGTTACTGAACTGTTTATGGTGAGGAGTTGGCTCGTGCAATTACGGAGGGAGCAGCAGAAGAGATCCCAGCTCAAGGGGGGAAGCAGGAACAGGGGTGAGTTCCTCTTTCCTCTGCCTTTTGTTCTGCTCAGGCCTCAGCAGGTTGGAGGAGGCCCTTCTGCACCGGGGAGGGCAACGGGCTTTACTCAGTCTAGGGGCTCAGATGCCAGCCACATCGGGAAGCGCCCTTCCAGAGGCGGTCAGCACCCCGCGGGCTATCGAGGTGATGCATGGGATTAACCATCCCAAGGTCATGGGGGTGGGGGCGGAGGCTGCAGCCTTGGTCCGGTCCATAGACACATTTGACGAACACTGGGTTGTCAGGGAAATCTGGAGCAAATCTCAAGATCAGATGTCGCGTATACATGTGAAGTTCTGAGTTACCCTAAATTAGGCGGCCTGGCTAGGTTGTACCTGCGTTTTACCTGTTTCAGAGCCTCCCAGCCAGTTCTGGGACCTTCCTGTGGGAGGCAGACCCCGCAGCAACCAAGGTGGGGGCCAATGTCACCCCGAAGGGGAAGCGCAGGCTTTTTAGACCTCGTTTAGGGGAGCCCCCCTCCCCCACCGTCCCTGGGAAGTGTTTGAGCCACTGGGTCCTTGCAACATCAGGGCCCCAGATGCAGCTTGACAAGTGCTGAGCGCAGCGGGACTCTGCTCATCACATTGATCTGGACACTAAACTCCTCTTAATGCAGCCAGAGGACACAATTGCTTTCTTGGCAGCCGCTTGGCGTTGCCGCTCACACAGGCCTGTCGGTCAGGGGGCCCTGGGGCCGCGCGCTTTGGGAGCAACCGTGAACCTGCCTCCCTTGTCTGCAGGTCAGACCCCCCAGCGGATGCCTGTGGGCCTCCAGCGGCCTCCGGGGCCTCCCTCCTGGCTGGACCCAGCCCCACACAAGGGGCGACGGGACCCTGATCGAGGGCTAAGAGCGCATTCCTCCACCCGGGCCCTTCCTGCTTCTTCCCCAGCACATCCGGGGCCCCTCGGTGACCCGGCTTGAATGTCCTCCAGGTTCTTCCTCCGCAGACTTACATGGACACGATGTTGGTTTGGGGGCTATAGGCTGCCCTTTGGTCCTGCTCTCGGGGGTCTGCTGCTGGCCAGGACCCCTCCCCAGCCCCGGCAGCTCCCCCATCACCAGGGTCTGTCCTTATTCCATTGCTGAGATCTCTAAGTGTCCTGTCCTGAGTGTCCAGTCCTAGCCTCCTCCTTCTCCCACTTGGACTGTGACCTGGGTCCCCTTCCTGCCTTCTCTGCTCCCAGGCTCTGCTCTGTCAACCCAGCTTCCAACCAGAGACTTCTCTTCACACCGGACCACGGTAACTGCTCAGAATCCTTCAGGGGCTCGTCCTTGATTTGAGAATAAAGTCTGGTTCCACACACTTCACGATTTGTCCTAAGCTCTGTCCTCCAGCCCGACGTGCGGCCACATCACCCCCCAATCCGTGCTCTGGCCGTACTGGTCTATTTGCAGGATCCCTGTTCTCTCTAAAACGGACTTTTGTAAGAGTTACTCCCTTTGTCTAGAAGCTGCTCCCATCCCTCCCCTTCCCCTGGGCACTCACCCTTCCTGGTCAGTGTGGATGCTACTCTCTCCCTGATGCACAGCCAGGCCGGGCCCCCCAGCCCTGCACTCCTGGGAGACTGTGCCTTCCAGTCACCCCCAGGGCTTACTGCTTCCCGAGATGTCTGTCTCCAGCACCAGGCTGTAAATTCCATCAAGTCGGGGCCATGTCCATTGCGCTCCCATGACCGTCGCACCGCCAGGTGCAGGCCCAGCACACGGCAGGTGCCCCACGTGTATGTGTTGGATAAGCAACGAATGAATGATAATGAGGACGGAGCCAACAACAGGGACCCCAGACCGGTAAATAGAGACCCTCCTGCAGGTGTATCCAAGATCATTTTTAACTGACAATCTCTGGGCAGGTGGCAGGGGCAGGGCAAGGGGCAGGTTGTGGGGACCCTCTAGCTGTCACGCCCGGTCCCAACTTCCCCATCCTGCCCATACAGAGGGCACAGGGGACGGTGCCAACTGCCTCGCTGATCCAAGCGACACTCCTGTTCACCAACAGTGCAAATGAGCAGGATCCGCGTAATAGTGTCGGGAAGAACCCAGAATTCCTGAGCTCGGCGAGCTTTCTCCCACCCCACCCTGCGGTTTGGCTGACATGCAACATCGTATTCCTTTCAGGTGCACAACATGGTGATTCGATACTTGTGTATCTCGTGTTGTGACCCCCGCAGTGAGCTTGCAAACATTTTTTTTTTTTTTCCTTACTATGAGACCTTCTAAGATTTACTTTCTTAGCACTTTTCAAATACACGGTCCAGGATTGTGAGCTACGGTCACCATGCTCCACGCTCTGTGCCCGCGACTTACTTATTCCAAAGCTGGAGGTTTGTACCTTTCGACCCCCTTCGCCCAACCCGCTCCCCCCACTCCTGCCCTCCCGCCTTGGGCGACCACCGGTCAGTTCTCTGTATCTCCGCTCAGCTTTCTCCACCACGGTGCCTTCCCACCTGAACGATGAGTGGGGGTCAGGCAGAGCTCGCGTCCAGGGGCTGAGCTAACCAGCCATGGCGAGGGGCCAAAGGTCCGAGCCCTAGCCTTCCTTCTGCCCGGTTCAGCTGTGTGACCTGGGGCAAATTTCTTACCCTCTCTGGGCTTCTGTTCTCTGTCACCTGACCCGCAGTTCTCTTGCAAGGACTCATCTTTCATTACTTCGGGGCTCGCAAGGGGGGCAGGGACCAGGCTTCTCTACGTGGGGCTGGCCCTTGCCCAGCACATGGCCTGGCCCATCAACAATCGGCCTGAAAACGTGATGTTGAATTGAAAATCAATTTTCAGACATCCCAGAGTCCCCCTTTCCTGAGTCAGGCATGTGAGCCAGGCGGGGAAACCCACTCTCCCCTCACTAACTGGACAATTGCTTCATGCCACTGATGTGTATTATTATGTCTTCCATGATAATGCGTCTTTTTAAAAGAAAATTAGGATCCATCAAGCTCCATTGTGCAACGAACCCAGCAAAGGAGCAGCTTCCGTCTGAGCAGAGGCGGCCGTGGGCAGCGTGGGTCTGGGGCCCGGTCACCGCCAAGGCTGCGGAGGGCAGAGGCTTCTCCTCTGTCTGGGGAGTGTCCTTGTCCCCAGCTTCCTGGCAGCTTCCCCGGGGCGTGGAGCGGAGAGGCCCCGATGCCGCTGCCTGGCCCGAGGGGCGGAATCCGCTTCTGGAAGGGCTTGGAGCCTGTGCCTGCCCCACACTCAGACCCCAGTGCAGATGAGGGGGACCCAAGACCGGGGGCACCACAGAGGGGGCGCTCCTTCCAGTGGTCCCGTGTTTGGTGCCTGGCAACATCAGTCACCACGTCATCGCTGGGCCCGTAGGAGGGAGGTCCCGTTCGCAGATGAGGAAGGGAGGTTTGGAGAGAGTCAGCCCGGGACTGGGGGAGCCCAGAGCCCGTGTTCTCAGCCCGTGTCTGCCTCGGGAGGGTCCGTAACATGTGGGTGGGAAGGCCAGGGGGGCAGGGGGACTTTGGGCTCTTGTGCACATCCCGAGGAGGCCAGCCTAGGGCTCCCGTGGGGCTGGCCAGCCACTCGGACACGCTCGGCTTCCCGTTGGCTGGTTGCCTGCAGGAACCGTCCCTTCCTTGGCCTGAATGGAAGCGACACAGAGGGCAGGTGGCGGCTGAAGGATGGCCGTTTGGATGCTCTGTCCTCAGCGAAGCTAAGTGGCTGGGAGGCCCCCTGGCCATCTGCCCCCCGCCCCCATGCTGCCGGGCTGGCCCCGCCCTGCGCCCTGCTCTGCTTCCTCCCCCCCCGCCCCGTCTGGGTGGACGGTGCCCACAGCCCCGCCAGCCAGCACACGTGACAAGTGCCAGCCTCACATGTCATGGAGTAAAAGCTGAGCGGTGACAATCCTGTCTGCCTCCGAAAGAGAGGTTTTATGTAGTTTTTGGCATTTACAAATCCTTTGTGAAAAGGTCACCCTGTTCTTGGAATCTCTTATGAATGCTAAAGACTGGCCCCGGAAATGTCATGTCTTTTTACCACGATATTTACTCGAAAAAGTATGACTAAGCACCTGAAATTCTATCAGCAGCGTGACCCGGGCCAGGCTGGGGAACGTGCAGGGACAAGTGGGTGCTGGTCTCCTTAGAGCTGCCCCGCCCCTCCCCCTCAACGGAGCCCTGGGTGCAGGGAAGGGGACGGGCGAGGGCCACACGCTGGCATGTGCTGCCCAGCTCCTCGGCGCCTCCAGGCTGGAGTCCGGCGTGTCCCGGCTGGAAGGGATCCTGGTGCGTGGTGCAGGGTAACCTCCCCTCTTGCCGGGGTGGGGGCTGAGGCCCAGAGAGGGGAAGCACCTGCAGGGACCCCCAGCGGGTCGGGAGCATCGTGTCTCCCACACCAACTTGTCTGGCCTTATTATCTTGCTGAGCCTGGGAAGAGGGATGGGAAGTTGGGGTTCCTGCGACCAGCGTCCAGGGCAGTTCAGTGTGGGGGGAGACAGCATGGAGCCCTCGCCCGCCCCCCCCTCTACCAGCTGCCCCCCGAGGGGGTGCAAAGCGCAGGCAAGCCTTCCTTCCTCCCCAGTGTGCTCTTGGATGGTCCTGGCGAGGTTCGGGACAGGTAAAGCCTGCCCTACCATTGTAGTCAGATTTGGCCACCATCACAAAATACCCCAGACCAGTGGTTTAAATAGTAGACATTTATTTATTTTCTTTTTTTCTTTATTTGTGTGTGTGTGTAAAGACAATGAGCTCCCAGGAGTCTCTTCCTCCAAGGGCATCCATCCCCTCGTGGGTCCCTCCCTCCAGAGCTCATCCAGCCCAGCTACCCCGGAACTGGTACCCATGGGCGCCCACCTCCAGATACCAGCACACTGGGGGCTCGGGCCTCACGTGAATTTTGGGGCGATGCAAACTGTCCATGACACCTACTGTTCCGCAGGGACTCTGAGGGGCTGGGCGTGTGCACACCAAGCTTCCTTCCATGGGGAGGAGGACGCAGTGCGTGGAAAGCTGGTGTGTAATCCGTAGACCGTGTGCAGGGGTGCATTTTGCTATTGTTTTACCTTTGGGAGGAAGCCAGGGAGAAAGGGCTCGGCTTCTCCGATGGGCTTGCTTGCATCTAGGAGAGGGCAGTAAGCCCAGGCCGACATTGCCTGCATGCTCCTGCCGTCTATCCCCCCGTGTCCGGCTGTGCCCCTCCCCCTCCCCGACCAGGGAGGAAATCGGGAGTCAGGGCCACCTGCGCGACTCAGGCTCTGCCATCTGAGGTGGGGCCCGTGCGGTGAAGGAGGCCCAGAGAATGGCGAATCCTGCTCAGCTTCCTCTGGAGACCCACGCGGGACGTCTTCAGAAGCGGGGAGTCCGTCCTTGGCTGGGAGCAGTGATATTGGTGGGAGAGACCGAAGTGGACCGAAGTCCTTCCTCCTGCAGTCCCGGGGGCCTGGTTCCCTGGGACGGGGTGGGGGGGACGCCCCAGGGGCTGAGGACGGAGGGCGTAGGCAGGACTCACAGCACCGAGAGACGTGGGCAGTCTTGGAGGGAGGGTGTGGGCACGCTGTGGGGAAGGGGGCTCTGGCTTAAAGGAAGGGGCTGCAGGTGGGACACGGAAGGGGCGGGAGCTAGAAAACTGGGAAGAAGGAGTGTCCCGAAGGAGACCTTGCCCCTTCTCCTCCCTGTGGTGCAGGAGGATGGGACGCCTGGACCCGTGGTTCCCGAGCATCCTCAGGCACCAGGATCACCAGAAGCTTGTGGAATTGTGTTTGCTGGGTCCTGTGCCTGGAAGTTCTGACTCAGTGGGTCTGGGGGCCCCGGGAACGGGCGTCTCCAAGAGGACCCCAGCTGAGCCCCACCGGTCCAAATGTGGCCTGCACAATTGCACACCTAGCAGGTGCGGGCTCAAATTCTGCAGACAGAAAGCTGCCTCCACCACCAGGTTTGGGCTGGGAAGACGAGGCAGAGTGTCCATGGGGCTGCCTGCCGTGTGGACTACCGAGACCGTGGACCGGGCGCCGGTCCCTCCGTGGGGTCGCAGACCGGGAGTGCCAACCGTAAGTCTGGTTCCCCTGATTCTCCCACTCCCCCGATGGCAAGGGACACCCTTTCCCAGGTGCAGAGAAGGGGCCCCGCTTCGCCAGTCCCCCAAGAATGCCTTGCACCGAGGCACCAAGGTGGCTGGGGGGTGTTGGAGGGGTCAGCCACTGCCGACAGAGCCGTCTGGTTCTGGGGCTTGGGATTCCCTTCCCGCCTCGCCTGCCCCCACCGCAGGACAGAGGAGCCCGGTCTTCTCGTCTGTGACACGGGAATAAGGGGAAGTCTGCCCCACCGTGTGGTTCGGGGAGCACGAGGTGATGTGTGTGAAATCGGCAGGTGTGGGAACTGTAGGTGCGTGTGTAAGTTTCCACCTTGAGGGGAAGCCCCGGGGACCCAGGAGACGCAGTGGAATCGCGAAGAGACCCTGCCTTCTGTGGGGTTTCCACTCTTTTCCTCCTATGTTCAGAGAACTCAGATGGACAAACGCCTGATGTGAGGCCAACGTCCACACTTCAGCGGCCACACCACCGTTACTCATTTATTTGCAATTATTTTCATCGCCCCCCCCAGCTTTCTTGAGGCATATAGGACAAGTACGGACTGTATATATTTACCGTCTACAGCAAGATGCTTTGGCATATACACAGAGAGGGTGAAACGGTCAGCACGACCAAGCCGCTGAGCGTAACCCACCCCATCACACAGGTAACGTGCACCACGGTTCCGTTAGCTCTAGAGACCAAGCACCACGCTCTGCAGACACCATTCATCCCTCATGCCTGAACCCCGTGCCTCCGACCAGCGCCCCCATTTCCCCTCCCCCACCGCTTTAGCCACCCGTCCACCTCTGCTCCTAGGAACAGAGCTCTCCTTTCAATTCCACATCTAGGACATCACGTGGTATTTGTCTATCTGTGTCTGACTTACCTCGCGGAACATAATGCCCTCCAGGTCCATCCATGTCGTCACAAATGATAGGATTTCCTTTTTTTTGTTTGTTTGTTTTAAAAGCCGAGTACTATTCCATGGAATATGCACACATGCCACGTCTTCTTTATCCCTTCGTCTGTCGACGGCCACATAGGCCCCGTTCGTATCGTGGCTTTCGTGAGTAAGGCTGCAATGAACGTGGGACACAGAGATCTCTTCGGGATCGTGATTTTACTTCATCGGATATACACCCAGAAGTGGGGTTGCTGGATCCTATGGCATTTCTATCTTTAACTTTTTGAGGAGCCTCCATACTGTTCTCCACATTGGCTGCGGCAGTGTGCATCCCCACCAACAGTGCATGAGAGCTCCTTTTCCTGCACATCCTCGCCAACACCCGTTATCTTTGCCTTTCTTGATGACGCCCTTCCAGCAGGTGTCACACCAACTTTAGCCAAGACTCAAGGCGCAGGAAGGATGGGGGTTAGCTCACTATTTAGGTTTGGGAAGTGGTCGATCATGTTTTTGCAATGTCGACATTGGCTGGTTTGGGACAATGCTGCCCACCTTCCCTCTTTTGAGACAGGACGTCTTGTGCAAATGCAACGGCCATCAATTGGCACGATATTAACTGCCTTTTTTTTTTTTAAAGATTTATTTATTTATTTATTTATTTGAGAGAGAGAGAATGAGAGAGAGAGCATGAGAGGGGGGAGGGTCAGAGGGAGAAGCAGACTCCCTGCCAAGCAGGGAGCCCGATGTGGGACTCGATCCCGGGACTCCAGGATCATGACCTGAGCCGAAGGCAGTCGCTTAACCAACTGAGCCACCCAGGCGCCCTATTAACTGCCTTTTATTCCACGCCTACTACGTCATAGGAGCTTAGCGGGCATTGTTCCAGCTCGGAAGGTAGGCATGAGTCTTACCACTTTGTCAACAAGGATGCCGAGGCCCACGGATGCTGTTACTTGACCGGGGTCATCATGCGCTGAGTGGCAGAGTCCTTCCGTTTTGACTGCTCTGCTTCTCACAAGGGCCACGGAAACTTGCATTGCAAAGGGGCGCCGTGTCACTGAAAGGGAAGGTCATTACACGATCCCTTCATCGATGTTTAGTGCTCAGAGTAATTTCCTTGAGCCTTTTATTTTCCAAGTTGAACAAATATTCAGGCACTTGCCCATACCTCTGCGGCCCCCGCGGCTTCCGGTGGCGTCCGTCAGAGACCTTCAGCCCTCAGGGACCACCGGTGACTTGGGGACACAGACAAGGGGAGGTTACGAGCCTTCTCAGTGTTTTCCCCACTCGCCTCTTGCCTGGGAAGATCCCGGCGTGTCCCCCGCCCCCACGCCCCCCAAGCCAATTTGTGGCACTGGCATAATTTCTTACGCTAACATTAACATATCACAAAAGCTCGTTACCGCCAGAGCAGTGGTTCCCTATTGATCTGTGTCAGACTAATTATGCCGGTTGCCTTCCATCCACTCGAGGGCTTCTCCCGAGAGTCGCCGTGCGGCTTCCGTTATAATGATCAAAGCGCCGTCGGACGCTCTGCTGGACGTCCAAAGCAAACAAGGACAACTCCTGGCTGGAAATGGGCCTTGCAGCCTGTGGAGCCAATGCAATTTGGGGTTTCAGAAGCTGTTAGCGGGCGGTTGCTTGCACCGGGTGATGGGGGCTGGCCGTGGTTCCTGGGAGCGCGGGAAGGACAAGCAAAGCAGGGAAGGAAGCCGCTCGGCAAGACCAGGCCTGCAGCGGCAGAGGGCGACCCGGGTGCTGCCCTCTTCGGAGGGGGGAGCTCTCAGTTCCCGTGGGGTGCCCCACTCTGGGAGCCCGGAGACTGGCGCGTGGGCAGCAAAGCCCAAGGTGATGACTCAGGAGGAGCCAGGATGGAGCATCAGAGGAAAGAGCCCAGGGAAGATGAATGAAAATGAAGTCATTGTCACCTTCCTGGTCTCCCACGGAGCTCTTTGCTGGAGCTGAATGGAACAGAGTCTTTGTCTTTTTGCATAAAGGGAAGGAAGAAAATCTTCCAACAAAAGCTTGGACACAGCTTGATGCTCTGTATCCATTGATGGGATGCCAACCTGTCCTGAGCACCCATTCTCGATGACTATTAACGGCTCCGATAATTCTAACCAGCATCAGCAGAGCGATGATGCTGGGCCAGGCGTTGTGCGAAGGGTCTCACGTTTAATCCCTAGAATAAGCCTATTCGGTGAGGACCTGGGGTGCAGGGAAAGTGACTTGCTTAAGGGCCTTCACCAGAACCCCCGGACCTCACCCCAAAGCCCATTTGCAGACAGAACTGCTGCCTTTTTACCCCGGCAAGCACTATGATGGGGGCCTTTGCCCCCCAGATGTATTTCTAGCATCACCGACGGCCTCGGCCTTCCCAAGGCTGGGAGCTCAATAGTCAACTTCAGGATGGGGCGAAAGGCTTTCAGGATGGTGTAGATGGGGGGCTCATTCCCCCACGAGTGGTCATTCCAGTGCCCACATGCCTCTGCCGGGTGCCGGGGACACCGGGGTCAGCAAAACCACCACGGACCTTTCATGGGGGCCCCGGTACTGATGGGAAAATGCAGCCTGGGCAGTCTGCAGTTGGCTCAAGGTCACTGCTCCTAACTGCCATCACTGTGCGCAGACCTGACCGATTCTCAAGCTTCAGTAAATGTAGCACAGATACGGTTTCTCTTGGGGGCCCCGTATCCATTCTCTCAAGCCTGGCTCTGCACCCTCCCGTGGGACCTATCAGCTGTGTGCCAACTGGGGACAGTGTCTCCATATGGGCTGTGCCGCCATGTTGGCTGAGGGTGCAGGGAAGACACAGAGGCTCTGGCGCGGCCACGGGAGAGGACCGCAGAGAACAGGTGACGCCTGGCCCGCATGGCTTTGGCTCGAGGAAGGGCGTCCTTGCTCTGCACTGTCCCGCGGGGCCCATGGGGCATCCACTGCTCCCCGACAAACACCAGCTGATGCTCATGGACCCTGGGGGATCCGGGTGCAACGGGACAGGTGTGTGGCCCACTCTGCCCCACAGCGCGCACAGAGTTCTTGCTGGATGCTTCAGCAAAAACAGTCTCTTTTTGATCTTGACAATAGCCAGCGAGGAGGGCATTACCGTAAATGTTCTACAGATGAGAACATTGAAGCTCGAGAGGTCAGCAACTTGCCAAATGTCAAACAGCCCGTAAGTGGTAGAGCAAGGATTCGACTTCGGGTGCGACTTGAAAGCTCAGGCTAACTCTGCCCCTTCCCCGCCATGCTGTCTCACGAATCAAGGCCCCATGCTTTGTGCGGGCCGTGTCTGACTCAGTTTCCCCCTCTAGCCACCTGCACTTCCATCCTTCAGGTCTGCACACGTCCCCGATCATCATTCATATCCACTCAAGACAAATGAAAACACATGTCCACAGAAAGACTCGTATGCCAACGTCCATTGCGGAATTATTCACCACGGCCAAACACGTGGAAACGACCCACCTGTTCCGCAGCGGGTGAGTGGGTCAGTAAACCGCGGCCTCTCCATACCACAGGGTCGGAGGGGTCGGACCACAAAAGGGGAGAGAGTGTGGGTACACGCCTCGGCACGCGTGAACCTCACACAGTTTGCTCAGCGAGGGAGACCAGCTGGAGAACCCCACACACTGTGTGATACCGTCCGCATGAAACGTTCGGAACAGGCAAAGCTCAGAGACAGAAAGCACGTCAGCGGTCGCCCAGCCCCGGAAGGGGGTCCGGGGAAGTGGGAGTGACCGCTGGCCTGTGGGCACCACCGTTTGTCCTCGGAGGGAGGGAAATGTTCTAAAACCAGGGTTTGGCGGCGGGTGCACAGGCCGGTAAGTAAACTAATAATCAGTGAATGTTCCCTGAGAAAGGCGAGGGCTGAGGTTTGTAAATCATTCCCCCGTAAAGCTTGACGAAAGAGAGCTGCCTCGAAACAGGCCTCCCTCCTGCCTCCCTGGCTCAGGCCCCTTCCACAAAGAGGCCTCAGCCCCCGCGCTGACCTGTTTCCATCGCCTCACCTGCTGAGCGAGCATTTTGCAGGCCTTCCATCGCCGGGGGCGAAGTCTAGCTTCTGGTGCGCATGAAAGGCGCCGAATCTGGGTCAGCGGAAAGCACGCTCTTTCCTGCAAATTAGGAAGGAGGCCTGCAAATTAGGAAGGAGGTCCGGGGCGAGACACACCATCCTCCTCCCGGCGTGGGGCTGGGGGAGGCTCCTGTTAGGAGCCATGCAGGGCGACCAGGTGAGGCGGCCGGGCTGGCAGAGGGGCTCTGGCAAAACTAGAGCCGCGGGGTCACAGGGCGCAGGGCTGCCTAGGGTGGAGCGAGTCAGAGCATTGGCCGGGGCAGGGCTGTCGGAAGGCAGAAGACCCAGGGCCTCAGCTGGCCCAGGTGGCAGCACCAGAGTCCCACAGACCGGGTGGCCTGAGTGGTCGGCGTCGACCGCGCCGTTCCAGAGGCTGGAAGTCTGGGGGCAGGTGCTGGTGGGCGGGATGCTGGAGAGATCCTCCTCGGGGAGGGCTCCTCCCCGGCCCTCCCTCCAGAGCCAGCACGCCCACGGGTACCGTGAGGGGCTCAGCTATGATTTACACTAAATCAGGAGCTTCGGTCGTTCATGCCCCATCCCACGGCCCTTGGTTAAGGGAATCACGGCTGCATCTGGCTTTGCAGTTTGGGGCAAAGGAGGGAGAGTGGGATCGGAGGCCGAAAGCCTGGTTTGAACGCTGGGCTCCCGGCTTCCCGCTGAGTGAACGTGGGCCAGTCCCTTAGGTTCTGTGCCTCGGTGTCCTTGTCTCCAAGACCTTCTTCTTCGGGGGTGACGTGCATCTCCACCGTGATGATGTGTGGGGACGTGCCTCGTAACTGCAAAGCACTGGGAAGATGGTAACCGTTTCAGTGATTTTGGGAGCTGGGCTGCGCGTTTGCAGGGACTGAATTGTGTCCGCCCCAAATTCACAGTCCTACTTCCGGCGGGTGGTGTTTAGATATCTGGGCGGTGACCAGGGTTGGATGAGGTTGTGAGGGTGGGGCCCTGGTCCGATAGGATTAGTGTCCCCCGGAGAAGCAGACACCCCCGAGAGCCGGCTCCCTGTCCCCCCACGTGAGGGCAGTGAGAAGACCGCCAACTGCAAGGCAGAGGGAGACCTTCCCCAGAAACCGGGCGGGAGGGCACCTGCCTCTCGGGGTCCCAGCCCCCGGGGCTGGTGAGAACGGAGGTGAATTGCTGCAACCCCAGAGTTTGCGGTACTCTGGTCACTGGCGCCCACACCCCCCCAACTACTTAAGGTTCTTCAAACACCGACTTCTTGGCGAGCATCACATCTGGGGCTTCTCCGGCCCGGAAGTGACCTTCATTTCTGCTCCCGCGCTTTGGCGGGATCAGGCAGCAGCCAAGGACAGCGGGGCCCAGGCGCTCGTCCGGCGTGGGCCGCAAGGACGGAGCGGAAATGCGGGGAGGCTTCCGCACGCCCCTCGGAATGCATGTGCGCGTGAATGCAGCAGGAAGGCCCACGTGAGCCTGGCGGTCGCTGACGGGCCCCGAACCCGCCCGGCGCCGGGCACTGGGGCTCTGTGGGTCCTAATGGCAGGCTTACACATCGGGAAAATGCACTCGTGTCTCCCCGCCTTTGTTTACAGCCCCCCACGCCTACATGTTCTTGCTTTTGCCAAATTTCTCTGCCATTTGCCGCAGCGGCCGCGCCCCACTGCTCACACGGGCCCCGTTCTGGGGGAGATTGATGACCGCTGGACACACGCGGACAGGCACGGAAGGAAATCTCTCCTCGTTGCCTGGGCCTCGGGCTGCGTGGAGCAGTAATTTTTCATGAGGGCGTTAGCTCCGAGTCTTTCCGGGGCTCCCGCGCATAGCTAAGCCCAGACAGGCTCTGCAAGATGAAAAATAAAGTGGTGTTTTTATGATGCTATGAAAAGCCTTCTTTCTCCTCCTCAGAAAAGACACTTATTTATGTCGGTGTGTGTACGAGTTTGTAGTAAGTGTGGAAGGATTAAGCCTTTACAACTGTCGATTTATAGCTGTGAGTAATGTGCAGTCTTTGTCTTGGAGGGGAGAGAGGCCTCCAGAGGGGGGAAGAGTCAGCCCCTGTCACTCATTTCCCCGGAGGTCATTCATGATGTATTCCCTGAGCTCCCACGGCCGGCCAGGCCTGGGTCAGGGGCTGGGGGCACCGGGCCTGCCCCATGACGTCTGCAGGCCACAGGGCCAGCGCTGAGTGCACAGGGCAAGTGGATTCGGGCGGGGGGGTGGGGAAGGAGGAGCAGACCAGGGGCTCGGCCAGGCAGCCGGCGCTGACGGTTCAAACCCCAGCCTTGCCCATCCGTTCTATGTGGCCTTCAGTAAAATGGGACGGAGCCTGTAACTCTCCCTGGGGTGTCATGAAGATTCAGGGAGCGGTTACAGGTTAGTGCCCGGTGTGTGCGGGACAGCCTGTTAATAATACTCGTTAATGAGACTCAGTAGGGAGGCAGAGGCAGGAAGAGGAGGTGGGAAAGGTGGCCAGGGGCCTGAACGTCTGGGCGAGGAGCTGATGCTCCGACTCCCACTCGCAGAGTTTGGGGGTGCAGGGTTTCCAGGGCCTGGTCTAACCCCGGGAAGGCAGGCCTGCTGTGGGGTCCTGAGAGAGAACCCCCCAGCCCTGAGCAGGGCAGAGTGGTCCACTGGAGACCAGGGAGCGCTGGGATGAAGGGGGTCCTGAGCCCCGAGGTCTGCAGGGGGGAGGTCTGCAGAAAAGGGGCAGGTTCCCCAAGAACGCACAATGGAGCCCACCTGCTGAGTGTCCAGTGGGGGGTGGACATGCCAGCCAGAAGTGGGAGGCGGGTCTCTGTTGGGGAGGCTGCCTGGGACGGAGTGCCGGGCCCTCATGGGCCCTGGAGTCAGACCCAAAGCCCAACAAAGACAGTGCATTCCTGGGAAGCAGCGCCTCTATACAAGGGGAGGGGTGACACCCAGCCCTCGGGGCTTTGCGAGTTAGATGATGTATCTCACTGGTTAAGGAGCTTAGCATATGGGGTGCAGCCCAGGAAGAGCAAAGACTGCACACGCATTGGCAATCGAGGAGGTGGGGTGGTGAGAGAAAGGTGTCAGCCTCTGGGAATGTAGAGGGGGCTGCTGAAGTCAGCAAGAGAATCAGGGCAACTTCCTGGAAGAAGGGGCCTTGCTGCTGAGATTCATAGGACAGCGGGGGCTCAGTGTGGTGGCATGGAGGGCAGAGGTGAGTGCTGAGGGAGGGGGGCGGGTGAGTGGCCCCCCACATTCCCCAGGGACTGGATGTGGCTCTGGGCCGCTCTGAGGGGCTGACAGGAGGGGTGAGCCCTTCTGCGGTCAGAAGACCCAACTACCAGGCTGCCCTGGGCCACTCTCTAGACGTGGGTCCTGGACGCGCCACGGAACCTCCCTGAGTCTGTCTCCTTCCCTGCGAAGTGGGGTTTCATGAGGGGACGGAGATGCACTCATTCCTTCCTGCATTCACCAGCATTTACCGAGTGATGGCTACGGGCCGGGGGATTATTCCAGAGCACAAGGGAGTTAAAGTCTTCGCCCTCGGTGGGGGGGGGGGGGGGGGCCGGGGGGGGCGAGTATAAGTGCTGAGACGGAGAACAAGTTAAAGGGTGCAGGGCGCAGGGGCTGGGGGTCGTATTGGACAGTCATGGAAGGCTTCTGAGAGGAGGTGGCATTTGAGTGCACGACTCGAGGGATCCAGGGGAAGTCATCCCCTTGCTGGGCTCACTCATCTTATCCTCCCTCGCCCTGGACACTGTTGCCCCATCCACGGATGGCAACGCTGAGGTCCCATATCGATCCTCGATACTCTGCTGTAGAGAAACGCGGCGCGCCGAGGGCGCGGGGAAACGTCCAAGAACGAGAAAACACCTGTGCGCGCTCTTTGTAAAAGGAACGTAGCCACGTGCTGGAAAGACGGAAACTGGAGAGAAGAAGAAAAATGGCCCGCACGGTCACCATGCAAATACAAGTGTGCTGGAGTCTTTCCTTTTATTCTTCCTTGAAAGGACTGGGTGTTCTTGCGCATAGAGCAGAGATAGAGGATGCAGGCGGTTCGGAATGCCAGGATGACAACACCAGGTTATTACGTGACGGGGAGAAACGTAGGATAACGCGATATCCATTTAACATCCACGTTCCCCAAAGCGTCAGCTCTCCTAGAAAACTCAGGGCAGCAGACAGAGCCCTGTGGCACGTCACTAGAGACCATGTTTGAGGCTGGCTGTTCCCTTTGGGATTATCTTCTTACCTTGCCGTCACGTGCTTCTGCACTCACCAAACACACTCCTCCCAGTAAGGAATGTTTGTGCATCTACTCTCCATATAGGCGTATTTATTTGCAAATCATACCTCTGCCTGTCTGTAGATGAACTCTGTGTCTTTTTATTAATATGTTAGTGTAATAGTTAACATACCCTTCCGTATTTTTATATAAAAATAAGTTTTATCTAAAGAAAAGTTCTGATATTTTCTTCCCACGTAATTTCTTGGGTTGCTTGCATCCCACTGATTTCGTGCTTCCCCTCTCCCCTCTCCCCCCGAGTCCGGAGACGTTTTCTAGACAGACCCGGTCTCCAGTTGCAGGGTGAAAAGCTTACTGTAGGAACTCCTGGTGCCTAATGGGGGTTGGCACGGGGCGTGTCGTGGGAAATAAGCCCCAGATCTCCCATTAGGAGAAACGGGTCTGGGAGCAAGAGGTGTGAACTTTGCAGGTTTCGGCCAAGCTGCGTGCTGGTGGACACCTCGCGGAGCCCTCTGCTGTGCACGTTGTGGGTCTGGATCCAGAAGGAGCTGAGCACTCCACATGAACAGGGGGAGTGGAGAGATCCCGGGGCAGAATCGCCGATGACTGTGTTTTCGATTGTGGCAAAATACACATGACCTCAAATGTCCTATCTCAGCCAGGACACGCGCTGCCACGCGGCCAGTCGGGAACCCTTCATCCTGCAAAACGGAAACTCCACACCCAGTGAACAGAAACTCCCCCTTCTCCCCGCCCCAGCCCCCCACAATCTCTACGTTGCTTTCGGTCTCCACGAGTGTGAGCCCCCAGGTGCCTCACGGAGAAGGAGTCACACAGCATTTGTCCTTTTATGTCTGGCTTACCCCACTCAGCAGGTCCTCAAGGTTCATCCACGTCATGTCATGCGTCGGGATTTCCTGCCTTTTTAAGGCTGAAGGACATCCCAGGTAGGTCACACCACGTTTTCCATTCACCCATCGGTGGACACTCAGGACAATGTTGCCACTATGTCTCGAGACCCTGCTTTCGATTCTTTGGTGCAGATACCTAGAAGGCGACGTGCTGGGTCATACGGTAACTCTATTTTTAATTTCTTTTTTTTTTTTTTTTTTAAAGATTTTGTTTATTTGACAGAGAGAGACACAGCGAGAGAGGGAACACAAGCAGGGGGAGCGGGAGAGGGAGAAGCAGGCCCCCCGCCGAGCAGGGAGCCCGATGTGGGACTCGATCCCAGGACCCTGGGATCATGACCTGAGCCGAAGGCAGACGCTTAACGACTGAGCCACCCAGGCGCCCTCTATTTTTAATTTCTTGAGCACCTGCCATACCGTCTTCCACGGCGACCGCACCCTTCGGCAGCCCCACCAGGAGCACACACGCCAGGGACACGTAAGGAGAGCAAGGTCCAACGTGGATGTTACGTGGTTTCGGGACCACGAAAGCTCTCTGCGACCAGCAACCCTGTGGGCAGTCTTCTGCTCGGAGTGAGTGGATGAGGGGTCACAGCCGGCGGCGTTCCATGTGTGGGTCAGAGAGGGGAAGGGCGCGAGGCAGAGGAGCTGCGGAAGGCAGGGGCTTGGGCCTGGAGCACCTTGGGGAGAGTCCCAGCTCCGTGTTCAAGGTCTCCCTGCGCCCCCGTCCCATGCTCAGTGAGATGGGGATAGTAATAATTCCTACCTCGTAGGAATGGTCTAATATCCAGGCACACTGAACAGCTCGGTGAATGCTCACTGTTATTTTTGAGACTAAAAATACCCGGGATCTGACGCTATGCGGTGGTGGTGAAAGCATCTGGGAGAACCCGGGTCCTGTCCTCCGGCACCGTTGTTCGAGTCTGCAAGGACCGGACAACCTGCCAACTGGCGAGTCCCCGTGGCAACTGGGGTTCATCTCCAGCCTCCTTAGCCTGGGTCTTCTGTCCTAACAGATGGACGGATGGACAGAGGCTCAGGTTGAGAGAGGAGCCAGGCTCCCTTCAGGGGCAGCTCCCCTGGGCCTCCTCCCCAACGGGAGTTTCTGCGAAGTGCTTACCGATGAGCCAGAGCCCATGTGGCCATAGGCTGATTTGATGGTCACAGCAACACTGTGACCCTTTGAGGGACTGGGAGGGGCGGAGGGGGAAAATAGCCGGGATAGGTGGCTTGGGTGCCGAGATCGGCTCTTCTTAATTGTGGTTTACTTGTTCCTGGTTTTGGTCAGAGCGGGGTCTTTCTGATGCCGATACGATGTGCCAGCCAGCAGGTGGGGGGAGCAGGCCCTGGAGCCCTGGCCGGGGACAGCCGCTGACCTGGGTCCCTCGGGGGACAGGCGGGCCCCACGGGACACAGGCTTTCCTGACCCCCAGCCGGGCTGGCCCACAGTCCTGGGGCCTGGTCTTCACCGTGGGTGCAAGGCAGCCCAGTTGGAAAGGGCCACAGCGTGCTCGCTTTGCCTTCCTCATAGTCACCGAGCGGTCACCTTATGGGCAGATGTCAATCTTCTCCCCATTGTACAGACGAGGAAACCGAGTCTTGGAGGCATCCGCTCCCTTCAGTGAGTGTGGGGTGGGTCTGTCTTGACCTCATTCTGCTGGCTCCCCCCGGGGTGAGTCAGGGGACAGCATGTTGGGGACAGCTTACAGAAAACCACTCGCTTCCCACTACTCAGACCAAAAGAGCAACAGAAAGAAACTGGATTAAGAAACCCTCCAAAATGTGTCGTTTGCTTGGGTTTCACCTGCTTTAAACAGGTGACGCCCAGGCTTGGGGGGCTCTTTCCCCTGAGGGACACTGTTCTGCTTACTCAGGGACCCCAGGACCCCAGGGTCTGGGGGGCACCCCCAGCTCTGCTCCCCCCGCCCTCCCAATGGGCCAGCGCTTTAAGTGGAGGCTCTGAAAAAGGCCATTTCCCAGCAAGACTATAAAATGGAAAAATGGAGATGCGTATCCACGGCGAAGAATCAAATGTGCGGGGTCTTCCGTGGAATTTATAAATCAGTTACCGGGAACATTAAAATGCCTCTCGCTGCACTTAATCCCCAGCTTTCTTTCTTCTCTTCTTCCAAATGCCTGGCACATCGCTCTTTTTTACTGGCTCCCCTGGACTCTTTAGTGAATTCTGTTCCTATTTCAGAATAAATATATGTGTGTTCTCTCCTCGGACTCCAGTGGACTGTAAAACACGGGCTGCCGAGCGCCCCTCCGACTCTCTGGATGCACACGGGGTGGGGGGCGTGGGTCTCCCCTGGAGCAGGGAGCGGGGCTGTGCGTGTGCTTGGGGGGATGTTCGGGGGGAGCATGGGGCGGGCTGTAGGGGGGTTAGCGGGGGGCCCGGGGGGCTGCAGGGGGTCACGGGGGGCCGTGGGGGGTCGCGGGAGCAGAAGGGCTCTGGGGGCGTGGGGGTCCGCGGGGGGGTGTGGGGGCGTAGGGGGGATGGGGACGCAGTGGGGGTATGTGCACAGCGTCCTGCTGTCCGGGAACCCTGCACCCCCAGCTGCTCCCAGACACTGTCCAAGCAGAAGAGCGGTGCTTCTGCGGGCCTCCCTGGGCCGGACCGTGCTGCGAGCCCACCCATTCCTTTAGCTGACTCAGTGTGATCCTCACCCTAACCCCAGGACTATTATGATCCTCATATTATAGACGAGGTGGAGACCGAGAATTGGGTTTTCCCAATTTCGTGTAACGGGTAAGTGGTACCATTCGGGTGGGGACTCAGGCAGTCTGATCCCAGCAGCTCATAAATGCCCTGCAGCCCAGCCCCATTACACAGGCTCATTTCCCCTTTTCCCATCGTCCCCGGAGGACTCAGGGATGCCGGCTGTAATGAGAGGGCCGCACGGAGAGCCCCCGAGCTGGTTATTCCCCCTCCCGTGTGCTGTGGACTGTTTCTGCAGCAGAGGGCTCTCGTCCCCTAAGAGCACAGTAGGCTGAGTCATGGGCAAGGCTTCTGCCGGAGGGGTTCACGTGCCCACAGCCGAGGCAGGCCCCCCATTCCTGCAGGGAGAGAACAGCCAGGAGGGGGGAGCAGTGGGGGCCTGCAGAGCCACAGGAGAGACACTTTCCTGGAAGCGCTTGGCTCGGAAGCGAGGAGAGGTCTCCACGCAAGTCTGGGTGGAAGGGCATCTGGGGATCCCCGTGACTCAGGTGGGGTGACGAGGATCTGCTTTGGAACCCCGGTCCCGGGCCAACCCAGCCTGCCTGAATTCCAGCTTATGAGTCTTTCTTGAGAGCCTCCCTGTATCTCCTGGGAACATTTGTGCGGGGCCCTCACCGGACATCCAGACAGCCTACAGACCTGGTCTTTCTCTGGCATCCCTTCCTGATATCGGTCCAGGTGGGGCTCCCGCTGGTGTCCCTCTGGCCCACAGCCTTGGGGTGTGAATTGTGGAGGCTCGTCAAGACATCCGGTGACCTCCACCTACAGGACCTTCCCCCCGAAACCCCACGATTCCAAATGGGAATCTAAGTGGGGATGTGGGTGGAAGATGCCAGGTCAGTGGGCTGGATGACCACCTCTAGCCCAACAGCAGAGTTGTGAGAAAGGAGATAGTAGGGAAAGCGGGGCACCAGCGTGGGTTCCCCAGAGAGAAATCCCACTGAAGAACTTCCCTGACATCATCAGCAAGCAGCCCATCCTGGCACGGAACCACATAAGCCCATCCCACGGCTGGACAGCACTCCCCAGTTCTCAAAGCACTTTTCTTTGCTACTTTCTCCCTGCCCCTCAGCAGTCCTGGGAAATAAGGCGGGAGCCTAGCACCCCCACTTCACGGCTGAGGAGGGGAGAGGGGGTGTGGGATTTACCTGGGATGGCGGCTTGCACCAGCCTCTCCTTCTTCTGGCCAATCTCTACCGATCCTTCTGTTTTCGGCTTGGGCATGGTTTCCTTGGGGAAACCTTTCCAGATCCACCAAGTGAAATTAGTCGTTGGTGGAACTGGATATTTTGTAACTGTTACCAGCAGGAAGCGTGGATACACTGACTCCATTCTGTGAGCGGTATGTGCACCCCTAGGCACTCAGGAAGCGTCTGGGGCTTGAATGAATGCATTTTCTCACTGGCCCCGCTGCACGCGGCTGCGTTTGGGGGCCATGAGATCTGTCACCGGAGATGTCCAGCTCGGGGACGCCAGGCCTGCAGAGGCACAGACCCATGCAGAGGCCTCCCTGCTTCCTCCAGGGAGAGCTCATTGCCTTGTGCTATAAAAACGCCACCAACCTTCAAGCTCCCAGGCTGCAAAATTTGCGAGACCCCAGCTGAGATGGATTGGGGGGGGAGCTGAGATTTGGTTATTTCTGCAGGGAGCGGGGTCACTCCTGGGGAAAAGCGAAGGGGGTGGACACAGCCACGTGGGCAGGGTGAACATGGCTGGGAGAGGGGGAAGGAGGAGGGTCCCGAGGGGATCAGCACGGAGACCTGACCTAACTCAGCAGCTGCTGGGTGGGCCAGCCCCCTCTCCTCCTTCCGCTCCGCTCTTGGAAGACGTGAACACAGCAGAATATTCCGGGGGCGGGGGGTGCAGTGTCAGCAGAGGTGGGGTGGGGTCTCTTGGGGGAGGGGTCAGGACGCATCCCCAGTGGGTGTGAGGGGCCGGGGTCCGTCTGGCAGCTGCGGGGGCGGGGGGGTGCCCCAGCTTGGGCTAACCTCCTGAGGTGGCGCATGGTTAGTGTTCCACCAAAGTGCCGCCCGCCTCGGGGGACTCAACGTGGGCCTCATTTATTTCTATGCACCTCCGGTGCGGTCGCGGGCCCCCCAGCCCTCCATGGCCGCTCCTGTGTGATCTGCCCCAGGAATCACAGTCGGGACGGGCGGCTTCCTTCCCCGCGGTCTTCGGCATCCCTCACTTCCAGGAACCACACGGGCACCCGGGGCTCTCGCAAGTCTCAGCTTACTAGAGTGAAACTGAATCCCAGGTCAGGTTCAGAGAGCCATGAAATAAATAGGATTGCATTTTTCACCCGGAGGCAGGACAGCGGAGACACGCCCGCGCACCCCGCTCGAAAGCGCCTTGTTTGCGGTCCTTTTAAAGAGACGCTGCTGATCAATCAGTCGGCGCTTTCGTTTAAACCCCGAGCACAGGGGGAAACACAGAACAAAAGCTCCTTTTCTCCTTGCGGGAGTCTTTGAAGCCAGCTGTTCCTATTTCTTAAATCTGCAGAGCCCCCACGCCCATCCTGTGAACCCTCCTCCTACTTGTTATCCTTGGGAAATATTCAGCAGGAAAGGAACATCTGGGAACACAGGTTTCCATGGAAAAGACAGCAGGCCCGCCTTTGTTCTCAGCACTGGCTGATGGAGACGGTCTCTCTGATGGAGCCACTGCTGGGGTCTCCGCGGGGCTGGGAGCCTCCTCTGCCTTCAGCTCTTTCCCTTCCAGGGGCAGGGTTCCACCTGCGGACTCTGCCCCCCAGCCCGGCTTTGTCGCAGCCTGGGGGATGCGGAGAACCGGCCCGGGAGCTTCCCTAGTGGCTGCCCACTCTCCCATCTCTGCTCCAGCCCCCTGCTGCATTGCCGGGCTCTGCGGGACCACGGACGTGTTCCAGTTCTGTTCATTTACGGCTCGGGGGTGGCCGGTCAGGCTGTGGCCAAGCAGGACCCAGACGGCTACTGTCTCATTTGGGGCCCAGAGACAGAGAGAGACAGAGAGAGAGAGGGGGGCGTGGACCTCGGAGGTGGTAGAGTCCAGCTCCCTCCTCTAGACACGAGGACCCCAGGCCCAGAGACACTCAGTAACGGGCCCGGGGTCACACAGCAAGGTAGACACTGGGCCTTGCCTCTCGGCTCCCGTGCACCACTCTGTGAGTGCTCCGTGGAGCCCGAGAGGTGAGCCGGCCCGTGGAGCCATGTCCTCGGTAGGAGGAGTGGAACGAGATACCTGGCTGAGCTGAGCTCTGTGGAAGAATGACAGATGGCCCCCTTGCATTGCTAGGAAGTGGGTTCTGGGAACACGGGCATTCGAGCCATTTATCGGCCGGCAGTGGGCGGGGGGAGCAAGGAAGAGCGGGGTGTAAAGGCTCTCCACCTGGACCCGGGCTTCAGACGCGGGGTCTCTGTGTCGTCAAGGCTGGGGCTGGGCGAAGAACAGCCTTTTAATTTAAACTGCACTTAAAATCAGAGCTTCTCAATTTATTTTAATTGCAACCCCGAGCCTTGCGATTTCTTGAGTGGGTCCATATATATATGTGTGTGTATCTATATATTTACTTTTTTGAGGCTGTGATATACAGGAGAGAGTAAAACAAGAATTCTCAAACATAGCTGATAGGAGAACATATTTTTAGAGGACACTTGGCAAGTGTCTATGAAGGCCTTAAAATATTTATCCCCTTTGTCTTACGAGTTGCATTCAGAAGGATAATCTAAGAAAATGATCAGAGATGGAGGCAGAGATGTTTATGACCATCCCACATTAGATCCACTCTTCACATCCTGCCCATTAAGACACAACGCTGAGCGACGGTGTATCCGTCTGGTAAGTTTTTACAAATCACTTAAAAGCAGTGTACGAATTCTGGTGACGTGAGAAACACTCATCATACGTCACAAGGAAAAGGTGGGGTGCACCTGTCTGTACGTATCTTCCGACTATCTTATCTTCCCACGTTTTCATCTGTCTTTCTCTGTTTAGAATCTTGACATCATCTTGGAAAAAGAGCAAGAAGGGGACACCTTCCAAGCTTATAGTGGCTTCCTCTGGGAGAAGGGGGATTTGGGGCTGTATTAAACTCCTTCCCGTTTTCCATGCTGGCCTCCCGTTATTTTTTAGGGTGACGCACCTGGAGCTGAGGTCATGGCCGGGCTGGGGTTGAGATTTGGAGTCTGCGGTGGGTGGAGGTGAGTGACGGCCTCTGCGCTCGGTCCCAGGTATCAGTTCCCCCCACGGGTCCCCAGGAGGCCTGCAGACGTGGCGTTGGGACGAGGGTGCCCAGCGGCCTGGGCGGCCCCGTCCCTCCGCATCCACAGCCGCAGGGGCCCCGGGAGAAGTCCAGCACAGCCGATAACACTGGAGAAACGGTATGGTGGCTACTGCTTGACCGTCGGCCACCCGCCCAACCTGTGGACCCAGTCACCATGGCAACTGGTGTGTGTCCTGGGAAGAAAGGTGCTCTTGTCAGAAAACTCTGGGGGGCAGGCAGCACGGCCAAGGGGCCCCTGTGGCTGTCAGAGGGTCAGGGGTGGGGGGTCTTGGCCACCCTGCAGTGGGGGTGAAGCAGAACAAGGGGTTCCGAGGGCGTGGACCCTCCTGGGAGGCAGGACCCCAGTGCGGAGAGAGGACGGAGGGAGGGTCTGGGGAAGTTCTGGGGCCAGAGGTGTGACCTGTGTGTGTCCGGAGCAGGGTCTGAGGGCCTGTTACAAATGCAGCGGTGGAGGGCGTCCGGCCGGCCGCAACCGGGCTTTGTGACAGTCGAGAGGTTCTGCATAATGAGAGCATCCGGATAGAGCGGGGGCCCCAAGCCCGAGCTCACGTGCCGACGTAGTTCATGGGATCGAAGCAGTGGGATGCCTCCAGGCTGCCCCAGCTGATGCCCCATGCATCTCTCCTGACGCCCATGTGGTCCCAGCCCTCCTGTCTGTGTGTCCCTCCTTGGGCGCAGTGATGACTTCGTCCTCTGCTCTCTCCTTGCTAGTCCGGAGCAGAGTGCGGCCTACGTCGGTGCCTTCGGAGGCCCCATGTTAGATCCCATTACATGGCGGAGAGATCACAGGCTCAGAGAGGTTCGGGGAAACCCTGGGGTCACACAGCTCCCGAGAGACTCAGAGCTGGACCCAGAACTCAGGCAGACAGTGGGTCTGGCTGATGAGCATTTTGTCCTCAGAGATGGCTGAGCTGTGATGTCCAGGACACACGCCGGGGTCAGTCCTCTTCCGGAAAGGGGACTTCCTCCTTTGGACAGCCTCTTGCAGGCCGGGACGGGCCCTGTCGAGCCAGGGCCCCCGACGGGGGCTGAGCACATGGCCTTGCTCTGTGTCGGGATGGGGAGGAAGCACGGGCAGCCCTCCCCATGTGCTCCTGCCATTAATATTGTCCTCCTGCCCTGTAACATGGGTGGAAGAGGGCCAGGAATCAGGACACCGGCCTGGCCCTTCCTCCCTTGATATCTGATTCCCCCGGCATGGGGGGGAATCCATGTTTTTGGGGGGTCTCCCAGTTCCTCACCTGTGGTTCTTGGTTGCTCAGTAACTACTTTGGAGCTAAGCCTCCTGAGTCGATGGGGAAGTTGAGGGACGCTGAGAGGCTCCCCCCCAATCCTGCTCCTTCTTAACGGGCCACCACCTCTTTCTGTGTGGCCCCCTTGCTGGGGCGGGCCTAGAGGGGGCATCGTGGGGCTCCCTGCGGGTTTTGAGGGGTTGCACAAAGGAGGCTCTGTAAACCCAGCTCGGCTGCAGAGCCTGGGTTGGGGGGCGGGGAGGCCTGGGGGCCGGGGGCCGGGCAGAGGGTTGTCTTTGCAGATCCTGGGCCTGTGAGGCGCCCCTCCGGGCTGAGCAGGGGGAGGCCAGGCCCTGCCTTTCTGAGCCTTCAGATTTCCCATCGTCTGCTTAGTGGGACTCCCTGTTTAAATTCTCCACTTGTCTTCCTTCCACAGAATAATTAGCATCTATTTGTTCCCAGAGCTCGCTTGGCGACATGAGTCATTGTGGAAGCTTTCAGCACGGCTCAAGAAATTTCCATTTGATGCAAAGTTGAAAATGGCTGGAGTGGGACCCTGGTGGGGGACCCACCAGCATCTGGTGCCTCCGTCGGCTCTCGCCGGCCCTTGTCTTGGGGGAGCAAGGTGGTGAGAGGGGCCTGTCCTCTGGGGACAGCGTGGGGAGGGGACTCACGATGAGGGGCCCGCTGGGTGGGAGTGGAGGAGAAGCCTCCTAACGCTGCATCCACTGTGACTGAGCTTCGGTAAGGGAGGGGTTTCCGTGCTGAGCTGTGGAGGGGCTCACAGAGGCCCCAGCCCAGCTTGGGGGTGAGGTCTGCCACGGACCCTGTTCTCGGACATGTTTGCTGCAAGGATGAACATGCATGTTTCCCCCCGTCCCGGCAGAGCGGCCCGGCCCCCGCCTGCCTGAGGGGCTCAAAGCCCCGTGGCTTCTCCTGAGAACAGTGGCTTTCACCCCGAGGGCTCAGCCATGCCAGTGGGGGCTCATGTGCACATTCCTGGGCCGGTCTCCTGGCTTTCCTGTGGGCGAGCGAGTCCCCAAAACCTTACCTCACGTTCTCTTGGTTGCAAAACCCTCATATACACCGTCTCCTCTGATCCCCCAAGCACCCTGCCAGGTGGGCGTGAAGGTCCCATCTGAGACATAGGGAAAAGGAAGCACGTGCTTTGTGATTCAGGGCCTCTCTTTGCCCATCTGTAAGATGGCCAGGCTAGACAAGAGGCTCCCCCAGGGGCTGTCCATACAGTCTCTCCCACGTGGTGTACATTGGGACCCAGGGGAAGACCCTTCCCTGGATGGCGTTGGCGGGCCCTGACCACAGCAGGCTGCACGATGTGGGATGTGGTCGAGCCTTGGGTCCGAGGTGTGAGATGGGTCTGGCGTCAAACCCTGGCTTGGCCCTTTCTTAGCCTCTGGCCTGGGGCAAGTCTCTTGATGGGCTGGACCTGTTTCCCTCTCATCCACAGAGTGGGCTCATGACACCTTTTCTGCCTGTGCCCCCTCCTAGTGTGGATGCCAAATAAGATAATATGTATGCAAACATCCTGTGGCCCCCGTGGATGTTAAGGCAGGGTTTGATTCTTCTGTGAAATGGCAAATGCACATCTTAGGGAATTCAGACTTTGCAGCAGGAGGTGGAGAAGCTTCTCTCCCATCCTGACCCAGCCTCCCTGTTCTGCTGCTGAGATGCAACGTTATTAATTTTTCGTGAGCTGCTTTTCCTTAGAGAATATATGTAAATGCAACATAGTAATGATAGATACGTATGTAGCTCATATACAGATGACTATGGGATTTTTAGGAATATTCACTCAGCAAATATTCCCTCCTCCCAGGAGCATACACCCTGGCCCCATCCACGTGGGAACTGGCCGTGACTTGCTCAGGCTAACGGGGTGTGCGGAGGTGTGACCCGAGTGGGGATGAACTCCACTTCCTTGGTGGAGCTCTCCGCTGGTGTTTCTGCTATGACCGCGGGAGGAAAGGGTCCCAAGTACACGGCTGGCCCTGGAAGTGAGAGGCACGTGGGTCCGAGCTGCCCCTGGGTGTCTGCACATCTCTGAGCCTGACCGTAAATGCTTGCTGCTGTAAGTCACTGAGTTTGGGATTGTTAGGCACCACTAGCTGACGGGTACTAACATACGTGCCTTAAAAAAAAACACCCAAATGGGCGGGATGATGCTGTGGGGACGGCCCCTCTTGCTGCAAACCTCTGACTGTCGACATCCCCACAGTCTTCAGACCTCACCATGGGGTTTCCAAAGAGCAGCGTTGTTCCACAATGGTATGTGGTGTTTAGGGGGTCCCAGAGATGATTTTAAAAGATGCATAGGTATATCATTAACTCACCTAGTGAGAAAATGATTCACTTTTCAGATCTCTTTCACTTCTTTGATTACATCCCGGGGACAGTCCCGGTTGAACGGGACACAGTCCCACCGTTGTGACTTCTCTCATGGACACCAAGGGAAGAGGCTCTAGCTCAGGACCACTGGTGGGTGGGAGTACCTTGCTTCCACTGTATTTTTTTTTAAAGATTTTATTTATTTATTTGACAGAATGAGAGAGCAGGAGAGCACAAGCAGGGGGAGCAGCAGAGGCAGAGCCAATGCGGAACTCGAACCCAGGACCTGGGATCATGACCTGAGCTGAAGGCAGACACTCGACCACCTGAGCCACCCAGACACCCCTAACCACTGTACTTATTCTTGCTGGTGAACTTTACTTTATGGCTAGTGACCCTCGCGTTTCGCTTTTGGTCGTGATAGCAAGTTTTCTTTTGAAAATGGAAATTTATTTCATGAAGAAAAGAGCTACTTTTGAAAAGTTAAAAATTAGATCATAATACAAGGGTATATATAACTTACATAGTTTAAGAATAATAAGAAAAAATCCATATTCCTTTTTTTCTTACTTTTGATTTTTCTTTTTTCCCCATTTCATTTTATTTTTATTTTTTTAATTTTTATTTATTTATTTATTTTAAAGATTTTATTTATTTATTTGAGAGAGAATGAGATAGAGAGAGAGAGAGGATGAGAGGGGGGAGGGTCAGAGGGAGAAGCAGACTCCCTGCTGAGCAAGGAGCCCGATGCGGGACTCGATCCCGGGACTCCAGGATCATGACCTGAGCCGAAGGCAGTCGCTTAACCGACTGAGCCACCCAGGCGCCCACCCATTTCATTTTATTTATTTATTTTTCATCACTACAGCTGCCCTCCTTAATCCCTATCCCCCATGCCCCTCACCCCCTTCCCTCTGGTCACCATCACTGTGTTCTCTCTAGTCAAGAGTCTGTTCTTGGTTTGTATCTCTCTGTGTTTTGTTTTGTTTTCTTTGCTCGTTTGTTTTGTTTCTTAAATTCCACATAGGAGTGAAATCACGTGGTAAAATCCATATTCCTGATACCGAATCATGAAGCCACTTGTGGAAAAGGAGGTTTTTGGGGAGAGAGCTGCCCTCGCCCCCGTCTAAGAGCTGCTCAGTAGGACTGGGGCTGGTGCTCGGTGGCAGCCTCGGAAGTTTAAAAATGCCCAAAGTCGGCATTACTGACCACCCTCTTCGAACTGATCCCCACGCCCAGCACTTTATAGATTTTTAAAAAAAATTTTTTTTTTTTAGATTTTATTTATTTATTTGAGAGAGAGAGGATGAGAGACAGAGAATATGAGAGGGAGGAGGGTCAGAGGGAGAAGCAGACTCCCTGCTGAGCAGGGAGCCCGATGCGGGACTCGATCCCGGGACTCCAGGATCATGACCTGAGCCGAAGGCAGTCGCTTAACCAACTGAGCCACCCAGGCACCCTCGCCCAGCACTTTACAAATAGTGTCTTACTTAATTCTCATAGCGACTGAGAGGTGCTGGCAGGGGAAAAAAAAAATCAGTGCACGAAGCTTGTGGTCTGATTCTTTTACTTTTCTGGGAAATAATTTTGGGCTTCCGGAAGAGTTGTGAGGACAGTACAGAGCATCCCCTACGCCCTTCCCCCAGCTTCTCCTGATGCCAACGCTTACAGAACGTAGGACGATCCCCGAGACCGGAGAATTCACGCTGATTTGGTGCTTCTGACTCACCCGCGGATCTTGTGGGACCCTTGGCAGGTTTTCTTCTGAACCCTCCTTTCCAGGCCAGGACCCCCTTTTGCATCTAGTCCTAGCTAATCTAATCCCCTTCCAGCCTGGGACAGTTCCAGAGTCCGTCTTCATCTTTCATGACCTCGATACGTGGCCAAGAGCGCCAGCCGGTGATTTGGGAGAATGTCGCTCCTTTTGGGTTCGTGGGATGCTGCCCCGTTTTGCCTCCTCACTGCTTCACATCTGGAGGCACCTGATGTCAACACGCGTGGGTGATGTCTGGGCACATGTACGTGGCTGAGGTTTGGGACACCTGCCATGGGCAGAGGCAGTCTGTGGCCTTTGTGATGTGGATTCGTGTCCACACAGCAGCTGTCCCGCCCCAGCCTCCTGTGAGCATCCTCTGCCCAGGGTCATCACTCACGGCCTGGCTCCTCAGTGGCCATTGCGGGAACCTGCGTCTGCATCCCCGTCCCCTGCTCCCCGCAGCCTGGCCTGGATGGTGACTGAGCTCAGACTCTGCTTTGTCTTTTTGGCCGTGCTTTCTGACCCGCGCTCACGCTGGCTCAGACGGATGGTGCCCGACAGTGCTTTGCATTAGATCTCCCCTGGGCTGAAGCTTTGTAGGCAAGCAAATAAAGACGTCGGGGCAGGTGGGGGAGTGGGGACCCCCTCAGCAGGGGCATCTCTGCCGCCTTTCCTTTCAACCCCAGAAGAGACGTTCCCAACTGATCTCGCTCACCATCTGTTGCCAAACCATCGCTCTGTTTGACTTTCTTTCCCTTCAGGTTGAGGAAAATGTCGTGAGAAATCACACCCGCTCTTCCCTCTGCGATCGGGGATTCCTTCCCAGCTGGACTCCTCCCGGGGCTTGGGAAGGATGCTGGGGGCTTGCACCCACTGCTGCTGGCCCCGGGCAGCCCGCTCGGGCCTCACCGGGTATGGTCCCGAGGAGAAAAGCCAATTACCCGGATTAAAACCTCTGCCTCTCCCGGGCGTCTGCAGAACGAGGAGATGGTGTCACAGGGAGGCCCTGGACAATCCCCGGGGCCTGCAGGGATCCCACCACCAGGCTCACGCGGAATCTGGCTCCCGGCATCACTGCCTCGGGCCGACTGGCTTCACATGTTAAAGCTGACACGTGAAGATGAGAAATAACGTTAGTTATGATTCTTTGTCAATATGAGTCCTTGCCTGATTTTTCTTGCTTCTGGGCAATGTCCTGGTTTCTGACCCGGAGATGCCGGGGAGACTGAGCAGTTTCTAGGGAGCAGAGAAGTCGGGGAGCTGAGCCGGCAGGGACGGTGTGGCCGGGGGCTCTGTAGAGGGAGGGTTCGTTAAGATGGAGTGGAAGGACCGGGCTGAGAACAGTCTTCAGTGAGTAACAGCGTGGGAGGCCCTACGCTTTCGTTCTGTCTGGACAGGAAGGTTTCTCTGCAAAGTCAGGATTGATTCTCTTATTTTCTCTTACGGATGAGCAAGCAGAGGCCTAGAAACTTTCCAGAGGCCACACAGGATCCGGACTCAGGTGTCTGTCCTCTGAGTCACCACATGAAGACAAGGACAACCGCAGGGGGCCGGGGACAGGCATGCACGCATGCACGCATGGCAGAGTCAGCGTCTAGACTGTCCTTGTCCCCAGCGTGAGCACCGCTCGGTTTTCTGGAGAGAGAGGGCCGGGTCGTGGCAGTGACAGGAACAGACCACCGCTTCTAACAAAGACTTTAATGAGATTCTGCGCCGGCTCAGGACATTCTGTTTCCCTCTGGGTAATTTCCCAATGCTATCGTTTTGCATACCCTGTTTGCTCGCCCGGCTCCGTCCCTCCCTGGCCCATGACCGCTCTGGTGTGTTTGATGTTCCTGAGATACCAAGGATCCTTCCCTGAATAACAAACAGGATTCACCCTTCAGAAGAATTTGCAATTTCCCTCTTGTGTTGGCATCTTCCCCAGGAGGTGTTCTTCCCGGTGGACGTCCGAACCTTCTTGCAGATCCCTTGTCTGCGGAGCACGTGGGCCTGGATTTTTAGATCCTGGGCTCGGGGCGTCTTCAGACCCACCCGGGAAGTGCTGGGGCCCCCAGAGCAGTGAGCAGCCCTGCCTTGATGTGTTGTTGGTGGGAAGTGACTTCTCGGAGGCTTCTGGATGGGACACGCTCCTAGAGGTCAGCTCTTGCAAACATTCATCAGTTCCAGTCGCTAGCGCCGCAGGGCTGAGCCAGCATCTCGTGAGGTCCTCAGATTCTGCGGGTCAGGAATGTGGACAGGACCCAGCAGGGGTAGTGAGTCTCTGCTCCATGATGTCTGCAGCCCCAGCCGGGCAGACTTGAAGGCGGCGGGGGAGGGGGGGTTGCCATCCATGGCATTGGGCTGGAATCCTCTGGACGTGCTGTCACTCACCTCTGACGATGACAGTTATTCTCCGCTGAGCTGCACGCGGGGCGCCTCTGCTTGTCTTCTCACGTGGTTTGACATCCCATGCAGCATGGCCGTTGGATCGCGAGGGAGGCAAGACAGAGTGCGTGGCACGTGGGTGATGTAGGCGTGGAGGTCACAAAATGTCTCTCCTCTCACGTGCAGATGTCTGCCCAGGCACAAGGGGAGGGAGCATTGACCCCACCGCTCCGTGGGGAAGTGGCAAGGCTCCAGAAGAGGACATCCTTGCAGCCAAAACACAGCCTGTCACCCCGTTTCGCACGTGAACCCCGTCCTCGCTGCCTAACACCTGCTGGTGCAGACTCCCTTCCTCTGATGGTTGGAAGCCAGTTCCGGATGACTTAAGCCACGGGGGTTTACTGGCGCAAGGTGGGGGACGCCGAAGGCTTGGCATAAAAAAGGACCAGTGTGGCACCAGGAGCGGAAGAATGGAGCTGTCCTGTCTAGACCCTGCCTGGGGGACCAGCGAGCCTCAGTTTGTGCTTGAATCCCGTAGTCACTCTGCCCACAGTTCAAATGATGGGGAGGGAAGATCTGAACGGCTTGCCGGGGCTGTGAACTTCCTCCCGGCTTCACCCTGAGCGCGCTACTTCATGACTCAGTTTCCTCATCTGTAAACTGAGGACGCGAACAGTAGCTACTTCCTAGGTTATGCAAATTCAAGTGAGACGATGCTCCTGGGTGCCCAGCTCAAGGTGCAGTGCGTGGTACCTTTTCAACAAATGTTGGTCAGTAACAGCGATAACAGTGTTTTGGCCGGCTTGCTTCGAGCCTAGTGCAGGGCCAGGCACAGAGGCGATGCTCCAGAGACAGCCCTGGATGATTGAATGATCCAAAGAACGGAGAAAAGAACAGCTTCTGCTCTCATATGCGGTGATCGAGGTCTTCGAAGCCGTCGTTAGGCGCTTCTTGTAACTAGGTCAAAACAAGAAAAATCAACCTCCAAGAATCTCGGTGCATTGAGATATCAGACCCGCCCTCCTTAGCAAGTGTTTGCTGTCTCCGGTCCTCACTCTGAAAACACTCCCTGGCGTTGCTGCTCCTTGCCCGAGTCCTTCCCAAATGCTGCTGGCGGTCAACAAAAGCGCTCCACTCTAGGAGGCACATCGTGTGCGGACGGGTTGCATTCCACATCCGTTCTCTTGTCATATTTGATTATGGAGGGAGGCGGCAGAGAGGGGAGGCTGAGCAGGGGACGGACTGATGAAGGGAAGTCACGAATGCCCACAAAAGCAGCCACGGAGATTTACCACCCTTGGGGCCCCACGGCGGCTCACGCTCACGGGATGAGCTCATTCCTGGCTCGGCAGCACTTTCCAGGCTCGAGTCACGGAGCCCCAGTCACCGTGAGATAGCCGCTTCCCACGCTATGAATCATCAGAGTGGCCGGCAGGTGCTGACCCGTTTAGCAGTGATGCCCAAGCAGGTGACACCCTCTGCGGCTGGCCCAGGCGCCCACACCTCCAGGCTCTGTGATCTCTAAGTGGATTACCCTGCAGCTGAAGGTGACAAACCCAGCTTCTTGGCCAAGACGTTGCTTGAATGGGTCAGGGCAAAGATTTCCCTCTGTCTGCTACACCTGAATTCTGGGCCCTTCCTCATCAGGGCTGATGACTCCCTCCTTCCCATTCCTCCTCGTCCTCCCCACGTCCCACCTCATCTTGGGACTCCGAGGAATCCTCCAGCATTTATTTAATTCAGTTCAATAATTATTTATCGAGTTGTGTGGCAGACACCTAAGGTCTTTGTGTCATGTCTGTCCCTTTGGTCTGTCTCTAATTTCAACTGTGGCTGTAGACGTGTGGCTATGGATGAAGGCTGAGCCTGGATCATGGTCAGAGAATGAGCCCTGATTGTGGTCACGGACTGAGTCCTGATTGTGGTCACAGACCGAGCCCTGATCATGATCACAGACTGAGTCCCAGTTGCAGTCATAGACTGAGCTCTGATCACAAGGCAACACAGTAAGAGAAAGATTGGTAATGGCTCAGCTCAGGTCACCCCCACGTCTGCAGTCACAAGTGGGGGAGCCATGCCCTCTGATGGGAACACAGGGAGCAGAAGAATCAGGGTAAAAGCTTCCTGCTTCAAACTATGGAAAGAGCCAAGATGTCCATCGACAGATGAATGGATAAAGAAGATGTGGGATATATATACAATGGAATATTATGCAGCCATCAAAAGAAATGAGATCTTGCCATTGGCAACGACGTGGATGGAACTGGAGGGTATTATGTTGAGTGAAATAAGTCAAACAGAGAAAGACATGTATCATATGATCTCACTGATATGAGGAATTCTTAATTGCAGGAAACAAACTGAGGGTTGCTGGAGTGGGGGGTGGGGTGGGAGGGATGGGGTGACCGGGTGATAGACACTGGGGAGGGTAGGTGCTCTGGTAAGCGCTGTGAATTGTGCAAGACTGTTGAATCTCAGATCTGTACCTCTGAAACAAGTAATGCAATATATGTTAAGGAAAAAAAAAAGAAGAAGAAGGTAGCAGGAAGGGAAGAATGAAGTAGGGGAAATCGGAGGGGGAGACCAACCATGAGAGACGATGGACTCTGAGAAACAAACTGAGGGTTCTGGAGGGGAGGGGGGTGGGAGGATGGGTTAGCCTGGTGGTGGGTATTGAGGAGGGCACATTCTGCATGGAGCACTGGGTGTTGTGCACAAACAATGAATCATGGAACACTTCATCTAAAACTAATGATGTAATGTATGGTGATTAACCTAAGAATAAAAAAAAAAAGCTTCCTGCTTGTGACCAAAGATGGTGACAATTATGGTAGCCTGCGTCCTCAGGCTTCTGACTCAGAGAAAGCCTCTTCAGTTTCAGGCAGAGCCTGATGAGGTTTCCAGAGCTCTGTCTTGTTGCCTTATCTTGCAGAGGTTATTGTGTTTTGCAGGAAAATTAACTGTCAATTAAATTTCTGAAAAAAAAAATGTTTGAAACTCTTACAAGCCGTGCCTCATTGTTTTGTAGGATTGGGTACACAATGTAATAATTCCATCTGCAAATTAATTTTCCTTCACTCATAGCTTCTGACATAACAGCTCGGTTACTCATCATCCTTTTATTCAGTATACGGTTACTATGTACCTCCCGTGAGCAGGGCAGTCGGGTCAGACAGCCTCTGTCCTCTAGGCAACTCCCTGTTTAGAAGGAAGGCAGAGTTTTCTCAGAAATAAAGGTCACAGGAGGCAGAATGAGCATTTCATTAGGAGGAGGGCTCTGGACTTCCAGACAGGGGAAGGAATTCTCCTGACTTTGAAAGAAAGTGGGACGTGGCAGAAACTACCCTTCATGGAGCACGTGTTTCGTGCCAGACCCTGTCGTGGACGTTTTGCCTCTGGGATCTCATTCGATCCTTGGAACAGAGCTGTGAGGTAGGGTGATTACCTGCATTTACAGATGGGGAGGCTTGGTCTCAGGCCGGCTGGATGACCTGCTTGAGATCATGGAGCCAGCAAGTGCCGGAGTCCAGGCTGGAAGGCAGAGCTGTCTGATTGAAACATCTCCCACCAAACGGGCCACTGCTCTGAGGATGGCCTCTCTGCCACGTGGTCTGTAACCTTCCTGCTGCCCGTCGGCTCACAGGAAGAGCCGGCCCAGGTCTAGACGACAGCGATGCCGAGACAGAATGACTCAGGATGCCCTCAAGACAGAAGCTGCTTCTTCCTTGGGACTGGAGAAGAAACGGCTAATCTATCACGTTTTGCGTATCTACCTGATGCTTTCCATGTGTTTGTTACGGAACCTTCACTCTAGGAGGTAGGCCTTTCCTTTTTGGAAGGAAACGAAGGCCAGAGACGTTAAACATCCTATCCGAGGTCACCCGCAGCGGGTAACGGGTGGGGCCACGAGTCAAGCCCAGGTCTGTCTGGGTCTGCGTCTGCCTCCACGTCTCCATGCTGCCTCCCTTACATGCAGCCCCACTGCGACAGGCCGTCACAAGGTGCACCTTGCAAGCTGTTCTTACAAGTTTCTATAATTGGGATAAGGCAGAAGGGATGACTTGTTCTGAGACGGAAGCCCTAATCCTGGTTCTGTGTCTCCGTCCCCACCTGGGTCCTTAGACGGAGCCGGCCGTCTTATCTACATTTTCCTGCGGTCCAGTCTGGCCTGTGGTGGCTACTTGCACCTGGACGTGGACGATTCTCTAATCCTGCTCCGAAGCTCCCCCAACCTCTAGCTCATCTGTTGGTTTCCTGGACGCCTCCTTCCATGTGACCCTGGGAATGCAAGCCCAGCATGCTGGACAAAGCCGGCACCTTCTGCCCAGGTCCCCACTTTCCCCGTCTCAGTGAATGGCACCAACTCTCTCTCTCATTCCTGCAAATAACAACATGGTGACTGTCCTTCCCCCGTATCTCTCCCTTTCCCCACCCCTGCACCCCTGCACCCCTGTCTTGGCTCAAGCCTTGTCCCTTCCCCGGAGCTGTTGCTTCCTCTGTACCACAGCCAGAGTGGTGGCGAAGGCCACGGGCTCGAACCAGCTGTGTGCATGGCCTGTGGCCGGTTAATCTCCCCGGGGCTCATTTTCCTCATGAGCCAAGTGCAGGGCTGTTGTGTGGATTCACGAAGCAAGTGGGAAGCATGTAGAAAAGGATGTTAGCTAATTCTATTGCTATTTGGGTAAATCTGAGGATGCCTACTACTGCTCACGATTGTTTGCTGGCTCCTCATGGCCTCTAGATTAAATCCAAGCTGCTTACCAGCCTTCCTGTCAGGCCTCTGACTGTCTCCCTAGCTTCATATCCTGTGTCATGGAGCTCATCCCACACCCCCACCTCTACCTCCCAGCTATCCTCACTACTAATTTCATCCATCTGCTGGAAACTTGGGTCTCCAGGTTGCAGCATGGAGAGGGAAACCGAGGCAGAGCCCAGCAGGTGTCCTGAGCCGAGGAGCTGGAACAAGGTGTCAGAAGATGTGAAGAGAGCCACACAGACAGAGCTCAGGCGCCCTGCATAGGGTCCAGCTCAACTGTTCATTGAGAACCGGCCACACCTGCATGTGGGGAAACCACCTGAGGCCGGAGACACTCTGGGCCAAAGATCAGAGGTGACTACACTCCATGCTCACATGGGGCTGAGGATGGTGCACGTTCCCACCAGCCAGGCCAGGAGCTCAGGTCCACAAGGCGCCGAGTCAGGTCCCAGGAGGCTCTGCCTCGGGACAGGGGAATGATGAACACTGCTCTGATCCTGCCTGGCAAGGCTGGAAGGCATATTCCGGAAGGAATGAACTGCTTTCAAGTAACTTAGCTGCACCCCAGAACACAGCTCAAGGATATTTAAGGGAACCCCCAAATAGCCAGCACCCAACAAGGGAAAACTTACAGAATCTCGTATCCAATACAAAGGTATCAGGTTCACAAAGAGCCAGGAACGAGGACAGACATCAGTGGTTAAAATCGACCCAGAATGGAAACAGGTATTAGAATCATCAGATGGAGTCATTGAACCAGTTATTGTAACAGTGTTCCACGTCTTGGAAAAGCTAAGTAGATGGGGGATGTTGAAAGGAGAAGACTGGCACCCAACTTCCAGAGTTGATGCGGCGGCCATGGATGCAAAAACCCATCAGATAGAGTTAATGCAGACCAGGTGTCGCAGAGGAAGAAATTTGAGAACTCCATGACAGAGAGATGGGAAGTATTCAAAATGAAGCATACAGAGGGATGAAGAATTTAAAAAATGCGCAGAGCCTCCTGTGGGCTATGCAGCCACTTCAAAGGTCTTTATCATGTAGTTAGAGCCCCTGGAGAGGGGCAGGCAGAGAAAACATTTGAAGAAATAATGGCTGGAAATTTTCCAAATTTTATTAAGACTATGAACCCACATTCAAGAGGCTCAACAAATCTCAAGCACATTAAGGCACACCATAACCTAATTGCTAAAAATCATATCTGTATGACAAACATTGTCATGAACTTTCTTATCTCTCCTTTGTTTTCCAAAAAACCCCATTTGTCTTCCCTAAAGAGACCCATTTGTACTTCCATAGGAGCCTCTTCTCTCTCTTCCCTTTCTTCCACTACATTAAGCATATGAGCCCTAAATTCTAACCACCTGTTTGAATTACTCATCATCGAGCACTCCTATATGTATGAGCATTGCACGTGTAAATAAATGCTGCATAACTCTTTTCCTTGCTTATCTGTCTCTTGTCACTTTAATTAACAGGCCCCCGAATATTGAGCCTAAGAGGGTAGAGGAAAAGTTTTTCCTCCCCTGCACTACTCACACTCAGCCTTCACCTCCAGAGCCTCAGCCTCTCTCCCAAGTGGGATGATCCAGGAATTATCCCCACAAATGTGTGCTTCCTAAACCTACCAGGAATTCTTGTGTTAGAATAATTTGTCCTTCTATCTGCATAGGTTTAGGAAAACCAGAGCTTGCTGGCTTCTTTGGGGGATGGGTTAAGATAAGCCCAAATTACTCGAAAGAATATTCACATTTTTGGGCCAACCACTATCGACAGACTCTCTGGGTTTAAGAAAAGCTATCCCTTAGGGAGAGTACAAGAAGAAAATTGCAAAGCGCTTGTCAAAATATTTGGCCACCAAATAGCTCCTATCTGTTTAATAGAACTATCTGTACCCTGTTGTGTGATCCTCCCCCAAATAAGAGCTTCTACTGATTTGCGCTGTCAATTTGAGAATAAGAAACTTTAAAAAGTAACTAGATCTCTAGTTCAAGGTGGTAGTCAGTATATGGTAGCAGCCACCTCCTCCTGCCCTCAGTTCTGAGATGTGACTGAAGTAATTATTTTAAGAAGGTCCTGTAACCAAGGAAGGAGATGGGCAGTAATTATGAGAAGTCCTTCCTCAGAAGACTGAGCAGGGAAACTGAAGTCAGAACACTTCTGAAGGAGAGACACCCACAGAGGATGGGGAGGTCCCCCATGCGGCAAGCCCGAAGACCATGACCCAGGGAGGGAGCACCCCCAGGCACCTGACAGGCGGTTGATGGAGATAAAGTCCTTTTGTCCTGTGACAGTGGTACCTCCCGTGTCTTGTTTCAAGGAGAGTAGTGGCTGTTGGGTCAGAGAGGTAGGGCAGGGGCTGGGGGGGGGGGAGCGCAACACTCCAGATAAACCAGATAGCCCGTGTACCCAGGTGAGTTAGCGTCCTCCCCCCACCAGATCTCACCATCATCAGAAGGGAGGCTGGGGAACCTCCCAGCTCCTTCCTCCATGTGGGCTCTTGTATGCTGATATACCTTCTCCAGCCTGGCATGCAGAGAAGCTCACAAAGATGAGCACATGAGCAGAAACCAGAAGCCAACAATGTTTGAGGGAAGCCAGCCCCACCCAGAGGCACCAAACACAAGAGATGAACTTTGTCTGAAAACAAAGGTTAAAAAAGCAAGCAGAGCAGGGCTCTGAATGCTAACTTTAATGATTATTCTTAGTAAGAGGCGAGAAGATACTGCAACAGTCCAGTCAACCCTTGTATTGATGCCCTTGTTCACAGCAGCTCTGTTCACGATGGCCAGATGGTGGAAGCAGCTCGAGTGTCGCTTGATAGATGAGTGGACACACACAATGGGATGAATCTGTACACACGCCTTGGGGGAAGGGAATTCTGGCACCTGCTACAGCGTGGATGAGCCTTGAGGACACGATGCTGAGTGAACTGACCCAGTCACCAAAGGGCAAGTACTGTGTGATTCCGTCTTGATGAGGTCCCTAGTGTGGCCAAATTCGCAGACACAGAGAGTCGATGGTGGCCAGGAGGATGTGGGGAGCCAGTGTTTCATGAGGATGGAGTTTCAGTTCGGGAAGATGGAATAGCTCTGGAGGTGGATGGTGGGGATGGTTGCACAACAAGGAACGTAGTTACCCACAGAACACTTAAACCTCGTGAAAATGGTAATTTCCCCCAACTTTATTACAGAGTAATTGACAAATATAATTATATATATTTAAAGCATACGAAGTGATCGTAGGGTAAAGTCTGACAGCTTTTTTTTTTCTTTTTTGGAATGTGAGCACCTGACTTAAGTTTTGATTGTCCAGGCATCCGATTCCAAGCCACCTCTGTCAATAAACGTGTGCCAGGGGCGCCTGGGCAGCTCAGTGGGTTGAGCCTCAGACTCTTGATTTCGGCTCAGGTCCTGATCTCAGGGTCGTGAGATCGAGCCTGGCATTGGGCTCTGTGCTCAGCGGGGAGTTTTGAGATTCTCTCTCTCCCTCTCCTCCTGTCCCACCCCTGTTCGCTTGCCCTCTCTCCTTCTCTAAAATAAATAAATAAATCTTAAAAAAATTATAAATGCGTGCCAGCCCTGCAGCCAGATCATGAGCCTCTTTCCACCAGGCTCTTTTGTTTTGGAGACCTTGAATGATTTTAATAAGTGACCATTTGGACTACTTGTCTTTTCTCTCCCCACACTTTAAATTCCTGCTCTTAGGTTTCAAATTCACCAATAGAGTGAGCCCACGAAACCCTAGGCTCCCACCCTCAACCCCAATAAAAGCCCCTGGCCGTGCATGCTCTCTCTCCACCCAAGGCCTTGCTATGCTGTGTGATCTTCAGGTCTTTCGTAAGTAATAAATTCTTGTTCTCTCCATGTTTCCTGATAGCTGGTGCTGAAGGGCGTCTTGCGGTCATCCCAGGACCCGCAAGGGCCGGTCCAACCACAATATTGGTTATCGATGGGCTGAGAACAGCACAAAGCAGTGATGGTTTGATAAACACAGGAACTGTGGGGTGATACCAAGAGCAAGATGAGGCCACACGTGCCTCCCTTCACGGAGTTCAGCTAATGTGTGGGTGTTGGCAACGCTCAAGATGTACTCTTAGTAACTTTCAAGAATACGATACCATATTTTTAACTAGTCACCATGCTGTCCACTGAATACTCTGCACTTACTCTTCTTATAACCGAACA
>NW_023270777.1:1074778-1110771 GCF_011800145.1 Mirounga leonina | reverse complement strand
AACTACCATTCTACTCTCTGTTTTGATGAAATCAGCTTTTTTAAAATTCCATAGATAAGCAATACTATGCAGGATCTGTCTTTGCCTGGTTTATTTCACTTAGCATAATGTTCTCAAGTTCCATCCATCTTGTCACAAAAGGCAGGGTTTCATTTTTTTTATATGGCTGAATAATATTTGTGTGTGTGTATCACACTTTCTTTATCCACTCATCTGTCAAAGAACATGCAGCTTGTTTTCGTACCTTGACTGTTGTGAATAATGTTGCATTGAACATGGGGGTGCAGACATCTCTTCGAGATACCGTATTCACTTCCTCTGGGTCCGTGCCCAGGAATGGGATTGCTGGGTTGTAGGGGAGCTCTATTTTGAAATTTTGGAGGAACCGCCATATTGTTTTCCGCAGCAGCTATGCCAAGCGGCTTTCCCACCAGTGGTGTGCCAGGGTTCTCTTTGCTCCACACCCTCACCAACACTCATTCGTGCTTGTCTTCTCGGTGTGAGGTGACATCTCACTACGGCTTTGATGAGATTATTTCCCCGATGACGAGGGATGTTGAACCCATTTTCGTATACCTGTGGGCCCTTTGTATGTCTGCTGGGGAAAAATGTCTGCTGAGATCCTTTGCCCACTTTTAAAGGGGATTACTTGCTTTTTTGTGTTATTGAGTTGTGTGAGATCTCTATATATTTTGGATATTAGCCCCTTATCCTCTTATGCAAACGTTTTCTCCCACCCGGTAGGCTGCTTCTTCAGTGTGTGGATGGTTTCCTTTGCATAAGCTCTTGAGTTTAATGCATTCCACTTGTTTATTTTAGCTTTTGTTGCCTTTGCTTTGGTGTTTTATCCAAGACATCATTGCCAAGACCGATGTCAAGTATATTTTCCCCTATTTTTTCTTCTTTCACATAATGGTAGGGATAGCATTAGAAAACTGTAAGTTTGGGCGCCTGGGTGGCTCAGTCGTTAAGCGTCTGCCTTCCGCTCAGGTCATGATCTCAGGGTCCTGGAATCGAGCCCTGCATCGGGCTCCCTGCTCGGTGGGAAGCCTGCTTCTCCCTCTCCCACTCCCCCTGCCTGTGTTCCTGCTCTCGCTGTCTCTCTCTCTGTCAAATAAATAAATAAAATCTTAAAAAAAAAAAAAGAAAACTGTAAGTTTGTTCAAGACCGCAAATTGAGGTTTGATTGACATGTAAAAAGCTGTACCTATTTAATGCGTGTAACCCAGTGAGTTTGGGGTAAGCATCCCCCCTGCGCAAGCATCACTGCTATAAACAAACCCATGACCTTCCAGACTTTCCTCTCACCTCCTTTATTATTATTATTATTATTATAGAAAAATATAAGTGTCGGTAGGTGTGATGAAAAGCTAAGAATAACTAGTGGGAGAATACATAAATATGTGAACTCCAAACTTAAAAGAAAAATGAAACAAAGCAGGTTTTATCAATTCAACTAGCGCTAGAAAGGGAAAAATTAGAACAACAAGAAAGCGTGGAAAACATGAAATGTTTGACAGGAGTTTGAGTCCAACTAAACCACAACCATGTGTTCAATTGATTTATAAAAAGAGACTCGCAGAATGAGTAAGAAACCCCAAATCCAGATATAAGTTGCTTACATGAGAAATCCTTAAGACAAAATGACAAAGGACTATTGGAAATAAGGAGATGAAAGATGAAAGCAAATGTTAGCAAATAAAGCCCGAATAGTGATATTAATATCAAGCAGAACAGACTTTAATGTGAAAAGCCTTATAAAGGGCAAATTGCAGCACTGTCTACAGATAAAAGGAACAATCCATCCGAGAATGATCACAACTATGGGCCCTTTTGTGCCAGCACCATAGATTTGCAATATTAAATCAAACCCAAGTAGAAACACAAGGAGAAGGGAACGAAGTTGCAATCATATAGAAAACCCAAACAGAAATGCAAGGAAAGATTGGCAAATCCTCATACTTGACTCATAAACTGATGCAACAAAAAGATAAAACATAATTGAAAAAATAGGGAATTGGAATAGAAAAATAAAAAGGTCTGATTCTGTTAGTTTTGTGCCTTAACAGAGAAGATAGTTTTGTTTTCCATCATATTACTTGTAATTATGTTTCAGAATAAAAATCAACCCAAGTCAGGTCAAGTCTGGATACATGCCTGCAAAAGGCAACAGAAAGAGATATTTACAATAAAAAAATAACGATTCTTACATGCTTGAAAGCTTTAGAGAATCACATGCACACTTTGCAGTACTCTCAGGTTAAAGAAGAAATCTCTTTAGATATCAATAAAAAATAGCGTAGAGCAAAAGTTTCCAGTCCCAGACAGCCTGAGGGAGATTTATAGCTGTAAATACTTTTATAAGAGTAAAGGGGTTTAAACTCAAATTCACGTTTCAGCACAAGAAGCTAGAAAAAAACATAAATACAAAATAAACTGCACTTCCTATTTTTTAAAAAGAAATCCCCTCAAAGTAGATGTAGAAGAATACTTGCTTTATTTGATAAGGGGTGTTTTTGAGGGACCTACAAAATACGACACTCAATATTTCTGGGATACCCAGTAAGTCAGGAAGGGGACGAGGATGCAGCCGCTCAACATTGTCCCCAGGCCGCGTCCCCTGACCGTCAGGATCGCATGGAAGTCTCAAGGTGTTAGCTGCCCCTGGGCCCCGCCGTGCACCTGCCCCACAGTCTCTGGGGGTTGGGGCCTGGATATAGTTGCTCCGCAAAGTCCACTAGGTGACAGAGTCAAAACAGTCTCCACGAAATGAGACAAAGAAAGAGTTAAAAGGCACAGATGTTAGAGAGGAAGAGACAAAACCATAGGATTGTTTACCTACACGTTGATGAGGAGCAACCAGCAAGCTGGAAAAATGAGTAAGAGAGTTTGGGAGATGATGGAATATGAGATCAATGCAAAAAAAAAGTCAATAGATTTCGTATATGTTATCAATAATACATTAGAAAATGTGATAAAAATCACAGGAAAAAAATAACAAAAAGACAAAAATAGGAGAAAACCCTAAAAAATGTCAAAGACCTTGATGAAGGTAATTGTGGTTTCGCCAAAGACAATCTAAATCAGCGGAGAGCTGATGCTTTCTCTGTAGACAGGATTGCTCAGTTGTAAAGAAGCCAATTTCCTCTAAATTATCTGTAATCCCAATACAATTTCCAACAATATCCATCATGGAACTTTCGAAGCAAATTCTAAAATTCATATGAAGGAGCTGCTGGGCAAGAATGGCCAAGACAAATTTGTAAAAGGGGATCAATGATGTCCAATATCTCATCCTACCAGATATTAAAACATGATATTTGGCGTTAGTAATAAAACCGCGTGGTGTTGGTACCGGGAAAAAAAAAAAAAGAGAGAGAAACCAATGAACCAGAACAGAGAGTCCAGAGAAAGATGACACATGGGAATTTTTAGTCTCTGATAAAGTGGCGTCTGAGATGAGTGGGGAAGGACAGATCGATCCATCAGCGAACGTTAGCTTTGGCTGCTCACAACAGAAAACCCACACAAGTAGCTAAAACAAGAGAACGCCTGCTTCTTTGCGCCTCATGCAGATGAGAGCCAGCGCACCTGCATCCGGGACGAGCATGGCAGCCCCATGACCACATGGCTCCCTGGTGCACAGACTTGATTCTCAGGTTTGCCTGGGACTCAAGATGCTTCTGCAGCCCCGGCCGGCACATCTATATCCCACGCAGGAAGAAGGAACCAGAAGAGGGAAGCGAAGACCGAGATTCTTTGCTGTGTTAACCCTTTAAAAGAACCTGCCTGGACGCCTTACCTAATGACTCGTGCTTACATGATTTCGGCTACCCCTCCCTGCACTGGAACACTGGAAGCTGGACTAGGACAATTTTTTTTAGCTGGGTACCTCGCCCCCCATTAGTGAAAGCTTTATGCTAGGAAAGAAGAGGGCCAAATGGATTTTGGGTTGATAACTAACAGACGGTCTGGTTTGCGTGGCGTGGAGTTTCTTCCTCTGGGTCTGGTGTTGTATTTCAAGTCAAACGATCTTCCTGCAGCAGACCCACTAAACTGTGGTGGGGAAGGAAGAACATAGATAATGCACAGAATGCTCCCCCAGGAAAGGGAGAAGAGGTCCCACAGAAGTTACTGATACATGGTCTCTGGGCAGGAAGAGCCAAGATGCCCTATTTGGGGAGCGAAGTAAAGTTTTTGGTTCACCAGTCTGGCAACCCCTTGGTTCTGTTCCCTGGGAGAGGGTTGCCAGATTTAGCAAATAAAAATACGGAACATCTAGTTAAACGTGCATTTCAGATAGTAGTTTTTAAATATAATCATATCCCTGTATTGCATTAGATACTAGAACATTATCTGCTGTTTGTCTGAAATTCGCATTTAACTGGGCACCTGGGTTTCGTCTCGCAACCCGGCCTGGAGCATCGTTTGTCCGCTGTCTTTATGGGGGCATTCGAGGTGGGTACTGGAGGGTTTGTTCATGGAGACTGGATGACTTTTAGAGCCCATTTTCTGCAGAAATTGCTTTAGAAATTAGAGTCATAAGCTCTTGATTGCTGGCCATGATTATATTTTATTTTAAAAATATAAACATTTCCTCCCCTTCCTTTCTTTCTCTAACTATCTACTGACGCCGTAATTTCCAACAAGGCTTGTAGCCGCGAGATCTGTCTGTTTTTTGTTGATGTCATGGGAGTGCATCCTTGGTGAAAGACCTTTACCAGGCTTGGCTTGCAAGCCTATTTACTAGGATATGGCCCACCGTCCCTACTGAGAGCCAGAGGGTTCTCGAAGAAGCCATTCGAAACAATGGACGGGGGTGGGGTGGGGTGGGGGGACAATGCTCTCTATCTTACCTGCTCTGGCAGGCCCACCGGCTGTGTTGGTGAGTCATTAGTCTTCTCTTGCGAAGCCTGCAATTATTCAATTATAGCTTCTAACTGCTTCGGTTGGAGACAGAAAAAGCAGCTGCTTTCTCAACCTTGCAGAGATTGGGATGGGATTCTCAGTCTTCTCTGTCTGCCACAGGCGAGAAGTGTCTTCCTTAGCAACGAGGCATTTCTTTTTATTTCTGCTCGTGGGCTGAATTCATGTCCATCTTGTTGGGCTTTGGTAAAAGCCGCGAGAAGGAATGAGCCGATTCGAACTTTCTGGAATTTTCCGCATCGTCTCCTTTCGTACTCTAGTCTCGTATCACAAGGGGCCTGCTTTCCACGGTGAAAGGCTGACCTAGTATTTTTCCTTCTCATAACTAGGGTCACCAGCTCTCCAGCCTGCAGGACCTGGGTCCTTAACAGCTACCTCTTCACCTCCTACCTTCAGCCCTTTGCATCTCCTAAGTTCTTTTATGTGGACACCTCATTTCTGGCAGAGCTGACCCGCCTTAAAGAGTCTTCCCTGGAGCACCTGCTGGAAGCTTCTGTTTACTTCTAATTATCCACTCTTCTCGGACACGGAAAGAGCTCCAAACCACGAGGGAAAGCGGCACACGCTCAGGGGCACGCACGCCCAAGAGAAGGATCTGTGCAGTTCGATACTTTGGTACCTTTGCAAAAAAGGCTTGCAGTCTTGGGTCACGATGCTACCCACTGAAGAGTCGCTGCGATCACGAAAGGGAATTTACGGACAAATGCTTTGTAAATTCTATTGGTGTGCACAGATTGTGATGTGTCATTATGTCTGCTTGTGTTACATTGTATAATTTACCGTGCAATTTGTACTACGATGCATCGCCGTGTAATCATACTGCAGTGTTTAACACTGTGGAGTGAAAGCAGAAATAGAAGGTAAAGAAATATTAACTAATTGAATCCATGCAAAAGTGCCAACGTGCATGGCATTTGAAAGCTTGCATTCAAGGTTATCACCGAGTTCAGGGCTCGCCTGACTCTGAGGCTCTTTCCACAAGACTTCTTCCAAATTTTACCTCGTTCACCCCTCTTCACCTTATTATTGTTTCATACGTGTTCACTGGCTTGTTTTTCTTTTCCTTTAGGTTCCGTTTACCCTTATCACCTACGCTGTTATATCAACACAGGAATTTCTCAGGTTGCCAGAAAACTGTCCTTCATTGAGCACAACCCAGAGCTATTGATCAGTTGAATTGGACGCAGGACCAACCCATCGCTCCTGAATCTGAAGGTAGAGTGGCCGTTTTACAGAGTTGTTAGCATCCTGGGAAAACATGAATGTTTATTTTAAAAAGTTTAATACATCCTTTGTGTTCAACATAATTATCAATACTATTGCTATGAAGTTGGTATTTAAAAAATTCTGTGGAAATAATACAATTCTTTTAGCTTCCGGGGTCTGCCTTGAAAGGAAGGGAGGGATCAGAGTCTGGGGTTGGTGGGTAGAAACTGATGCCCAGGATGAGTATAAAATCCCGAGGAGCTCGGAGGAGCTTCGGACAGACTCGGTCACCGAACATCCGAGCGTGTGAGCCCAGCCCTGCGCACAGGGAATTAAGCTAAGTGCCTGGTAGCATAAAACTTCCATATCGAAAAAGTATTAATCAATATTTATTCAACTTTAAAAACCGCTATTGTATCGCTCTCAGTATTCACAACAGAGCAATACGGTAAATTAAATGCATCTTCAATTATTCAAAGCTGCTCCTAACAATCATTACAACTAAATATTGTGTTTTAATGACTTGTACTTAATTTCCGCACCGTCAGGTGACTGCCTGTGTGCAGCTCCCTCCCAGGGGCCTGGGGAGGTCTGTCTGGCGTGGCAGGCTGCGCGTGGTGTGTCCTGAAAACCTTCTCTGGCTCCCATCCTCCTCTTTTCCTACTGAGCCAGGTGATGCTCAGCGATGCTCCTCCTATTTACCACGGGAGGCTCCAGGAGGTGAGTGGGAGCAGGAAGGGGATGTGGCAGCTGGTTACCAGGTTGGGAGGCGGCTAGGAGGGAGGAACGGAGTCCCCCAGCTTGTGCCCTTACGTTGCAGTAGGAGGAAGGGACAACTGAGTCATGCCGCCACCTTCTCCCTGGGGCCAAGGTCCCCAGACGCTGAGACCCAAGCCCAGGAAGGGGAAGAGAGTCAGGAGGATGGAAGGGTTCAAAGTCAGCACCCTTCCGTTGCTCGCCAGGCAGGGACGTGTCAGACACACGGGGCCACAGCGCCGCATCCCCGCTCAGCTCACGATCCACGGGGAGCTCAGGTGTCCCCTTGTTACTCCACGAAATCGACTCATTCTCAGAAGCCAGGGCTGCACGCTTTGCTGATGGACACCGTCCATCAGGATGTCTCATGGGCAGGGAGGCTGCCCCGGCCGGGCCAGGAGAGAGGACCTGAGCCCAGACGGGGGTCAGGTGCGCCGTTAGCCCACCTTCTGTTGGCACCCAACCCTAACCCCACACTTGTTAGCGTGGGCATATTGCAGTCAAGACTCATCACCTTCCAAATACTATTTATTTAGTTAATTTTGTTTCTTGTTTGTCTCTCCCCCACTGACTACAAGCTCCCCAGGACCAGCATGTTGATTGCTTCGTTCACTGATGGATCCCCAGGACTCGCCTCATGAAAATCTGCTGGATAAATAGAATGAATGAACGAACCCCTACCCGCGCTCACTCACCATGCACGTCTGCGCCACAGCATTAGCTGGGACGGGTTGGGTCATGTTGCAGAAAAAGTAACTCTTGAAATCTCAGTGGTTTGACAAAACTAGGACTTACTTCTCATTCGTGCTGCATGTCCAACCCCGGTTAGCAGGGCAGGCGTGGGGTGGGCTGGGACTCACGTGGTCACTCAGGGACCCGAGGTGAGGAGGTTGCTCCATCCCAAAGGTTTCTGGTCACTGCGGCACCAGGACGGAGGGAGGGCCAGATGCTGGCTCTTCTGAGCTTCAGCACAGAAGGGGCACCAGTCACATGGGTCCTGCCTAGCTTGCAAGGCGTGCCTGGGAGGTGGGCGAGTCCCTGGGATACTCAGGGAGCGTCGCTGTGTCTGCCCACTCAAGCCCCTTCATGCTCACTCATGCACACTCACCCACACCCGTTCACACCCACTCATGCCCACGGGCGCTCGCTTTACCCAGAGCCCCTCCTGCCCCTGTAACTTCTCCCCCACGTCCACCCACCATACGCCCCTTGAAATGCCCAACTCACGCCTCACCTGTTCTCCCCATCCACCACACCTGCTGTGTCTACCCACAGCCGGACCGTATCTAGCTGCCCAGACTCCAATTCCTCATGTTTCTTCCCAAACCAATTGTTCTTTGGCACTGTGTTGGGGAGGGGGGCTAGATGCCGTCTTTTGGGATACGGGGTCTCCTTTGTCCAAACACGCTATGGACTCCCACGTGTTAGCAGTGATACTTGCAGTCTTTCTGAACTGAGCAAACACTTTCTGTTCAAAGAGCCTCTTAGGCATCAGTCCCTGCTAGAAACGCCGTTGTGCGTCAATACCGAAGCCCGTGGTTTAGGGAGCCTGCAGAAAATGTTTGGATTCCTTTGCGTTGCTGCCACAGCCCGGGAGCTGGAGGCCACAGAGCAAAGTCGGGAGAGGAGAGGTGCTCAATTCCTTCCTCCCTCCCTCGGTGGCAGGTGCGGGCCCCCCAGGGCAGGAGTGGGGGGCGTCGGGGGCCTCGCTCAGGCAGAGCCTGGGTACCAACCCCAAGCAAGCACCTCAACGAACCACATTGTGTGTTCTGCCCTCGATACAGATCTGGGCCTCCAACGAGTAGAAACTGGGGTCCCCTGGCTCCCAGGCTACCTGGAGATGCTAAGTTATGCCAAGAATTTTCTGAAACTGGGAAGAGCTCATTCGGGGAGCTCTGCCCAGGGGTAAGAAGAGATGGCAGGACATCGGGGAAGGGAGGTAGCAGAGGGCAGACCCTGGATCCCCAGATGCTCCCTTGTCTGAGGCTGATCTATCATTTTCTCCCATTCTCCTTCCCACCCCACCCTTATCACCCCACACCACCACCTCGTCCTCCTCAAGGACATTCAGCCTGGGGTTTGCCTCTGCCAAGGGCAGTGAAGGATGGTTCTAGAAGCCACGGCTGCTTCCCAGAAGTTCCTAAATCCTTGGTCTACTCAAGGTTGCTTTGTCCTTCAAGATTTGAGTCAAATTAGTTCAATCGTGTTCCTTGTCATGTGGAGTGAGATTCGACGGGTGCTGGACTGGATGGGACCCCTCTCCGGATCTTTTTTTTTTTTTTTAAGGATTTTTATTTATTTATTTGAGAGAGAGATAGAGAGCACAAGCAGGGGGAGGAGCAGAGGGAGAAGCAGGCTTCCCGCCGAGCAGGGAGCCGGACGCAGGACTCGATCCCAGGACCCTGGGATCATGACCTGAGCCCGGGGCAGATGCTTCACCGACTGAGCCACCTGGGCACCCTTTAGGGACCTTTGTGACCATGACTTGCTCTTAGAGGACCAACTCTGCCTGACCTTGGGGGCCGTGGGCACCGTGGCCACGGGCTGGCTCTCGTCTCTGGTGAGGTCCCGTCATGCCTGGGAGCGCCCCTGCCCCCGGGGGCTCTGTCACTCACTGCTCACAGCAGTGGGGGCTCGGAAGCTAGCAGATGGAAGATGTCTGCCTCGGAAGGGTTCCCAGCTCCGTCTGCAGCCCCCCTAGGATACCGCTGATGTTCCCAAGAGGGGCTGTGATAGTCTCAGATAATTCTCAAAATAAAGTTAATTTTAATACACTTTCACTTAGAAATAGTAAGCGCTAGACAGATCTGTGTGGGGGGACAGTGGACCGCAGATGGCAGCCAGGGAGGGAAGGCAGCCCCCGGAGGGCAGCTCAGGTCAGCGGTGGACGCCCCAGATCCCGCCGGGGCGGGGTGGGCCCACAATGCCCGGTCGCTTCCGAGAAGAGAGGTGCTCCCTGCAGATCTGGACGCCCCAGGTCGCAGGACCCTGCAGACAAGTGCCCCTCCCACTGCTCCCTGCTCAGCGTCAGGGCTGACTGCCCCTCTCCCTCTCCGTTCACCTCCTGTTCTCCACTCCTCACTTCCCGCCTTCCCTCTCTCTCCTCCTCCCCTCACCTCTGCCTCTAACCTTTTTCCGTCTTCCTGTCCCAAGGACTCCCGGGCCCCCCAGAAATGCAGCCCATCCCGCCCACGCTCACCCCCTTGCAAAGACTGTCTCTCTCATCCTTGCCTTTCACTCCCACGGCCTTTGTCCCTGTCCCTGCGTCCACTTCCTCCTAGTTCTTCCCGTCCCCAAGGCCAAGTCCCTGACTACCCCCTCCCTGCCGGCCTCCTCCCCACTCTTCATCTGTCCCTGCCCCTCCCTGCCTCCCCCTCAGTCTCTAGCCACGTCACTCTCGCTCTCCCTGCCTCCTCTCTCTGTCTCTCTCTGTCTCTGTGTCTCTCCTCTTTGTTTCTGTATCTCTCCTATCTGTGTCTCTCTATGTCTGTCTCTGTCTCTCTCTGTGTCTCTTCTTTCTGTCTCTGTCTCTGTGTCTCCTCTCTGTCTCTGTGTACCTGCCTCTCTTTCATGGGCTTTCTTGCTGGAAGGCTCATAGGAGGTCATGGCTCCCGTCTCTGGTTCTTAGTCATCTGGGAGAAGTTGAGGATTGGGGTCTCAGGGGCATCCGACAGGGTGAGGAGTCAGGGCCTTGGTCCCTTGGTTCTGGGACTTTAGCTTTGTCCTACAGGGACCCTCAGCCAAGCCAGCTGCCTTTTCTATGTTCTCCCCCATCCCTTGCCTTCCAGCGCCCCTGCCCAGGAGGGGACTGCGAGCTCTCACAGCAGGGACCTGGGCCCAGCTGCTCAGAAGCTGGGAAGATAGGTTCCCGCATCCCCTAGGGCATCGGCTCTTAGGCAGGCATTTGTTGGTTTGGTGCTTATCCTTGGCTGCCACTCTCCTCGTGGATCATCCACTCTCCACGTGGATCATCTGGAGGGAGGCCACGGCTGTTCCGGATCTGATCTCAGGGAGAGTCTCAGCTGGGAGAACTCTGTTTTACAGGTTCCTGAAATATCTCATTGGCAGACGAGTTGGAAGAACACCTGGGTGGAGGAGACAGGGAGAGACAGGGAAGGAGACACACACACAGCATTCTCCAGGTGCGTGTCTGAGTGTGTGCATGTGTGTGTTTTCCCTCTCTCTTGAGCCTGAAGTGACTGCCTTCCTATTTCCTTCCAGCCCGGGGAGTATTTTCTTCAACGCTGCTTCCTTCCTTCCTGGTTTATCTCCTCCTCTGTGTGCCTGCCCTGCAGGATTCCTCCCTGTTCCAAATCCTGGGACATGTGGCTTCTTCCTCTTGGCTTAGGACCCGTCTCCTGTCAATTTCTCACCTCCCTCTCTGTTTTCCAGCGGGTGACTCGTAGTTGGGGCTCCACGACAGCTGGGTTAGTGTCCTCTCCAGCTCAGTGGGCAGTCCTGCCTGAATCAGCCCTGCTCAGCCCCTGGTCAGGACGATGGAGACAGCCGGGCCAAGCCTTTCCCTGCCTGCCATCGCTGACCCATTCCTTGTGTTACGGAGTGTTGCTGCCTGAGTCTGCCAACTTTACACACCCCTGGGGCCACTCTGTCCTTTATTGATAAAAAAGGGGGCCTGGTCTCCATCCCTAGTGTGGTGGGAATCCCAATGTCATGCCCTCAGATCTCTGGGAATTTTTCGAAATCCTACATTTCTCCTGCCCTTGACTGTCCATCTCATGCCCATGCCTGTTAGTCAGACCAAACCTGGTGTCCCTGAGGGACCATTGGTGCAACAACTGGCTGTTAGAGCATTTTAGTCAAGGTTTGGGAGCATTCAATTGTAACCTTGAGTAGCAAAAAACCTAGGTTCGAAAACTGACATTTCTGATCTCTTCTGTGGAGGTTTCTTTTTAAATTTTAAAAACCTTTTCATTTGGAACAATTCCAGACTAACAAATGCTGCAAAAAAAAAAAAAAAATAGCACAAAATATTTCCATGAACCTTTCAGCCAGATTTCCCAAATGTTGACATGGTACACATCCATGGTACGATGATGAAAACCAGGTAATTAACATCGATGAGGTGTGATTATTTAAACTGTACCCCTTATTCATATTTTTCCAAGTGTTTATTAACATCTCTGGTGGCCCAGGATTCCATCCAGAATCACACATTGCATCTCGTTGTCATGTCTCCTTAGTCCCTTTCAATTAGTCTTTGTCGCTAATGAAGAGTTCTGGTGAGCTAGTGGAATGTCCCTGGATTTCAGTTTTTCTGATGTTTCATGATTAATTCAGGTTATGTATTTTTGGGAAGAACAGCAGAGAAGTGATATCGTGTCTTCTTAGTGCTTCCTGCCAGGAGGTGCGTGACGTTGAGGTGTCCCATCACTTGCTGACGTTAACTTTGATCGCTTAATGCTGTGGCTTCTACCAGGTTTCGTTGATGGAACATTATCATTTGTCTTTGGTGCTTAATGTGTATCCTGCAGGAGGATACTTCGAGACTATGTAAATATCCTGCTTCTCATCCTAGTTTTGGCATCCATTAACGATTGTTGACTGAAAAATTATTACTATGGTGTTTGCCAAATGGTGATTTTCTATTTCCATCATTCCTCTCTTTATATTGGTTGGAATCCCATCGTCAGAAAGGGCTCCCCGTCTTTCTTTTCTTTTCTTTCTTTATGTTTTATTCATGTTAGTATTGGCTCATGGAGATGTGTTTTATCCTATAGAATATAATCCATTACAGTCATTATTTATTTTGTTCAAAACGTCTTAGATTTGACCCCTGGGAACCTCTTTAAGTCAGCACTTATGTCCTATGCACGCTCTGTCGGTTTCGTGCATTTCCTTATTTCTGGTACCACAAGCTGTCCCAGGGCCATCTTGTACTTTTCCAGCCCAGCCCTGGAGAACATTATGTGAAGTGAAGTAAGCCAGACACAGAAAGACAAATCCTGTTCAATCTCACTTACAGAGCTGGAGGGCAGGGCAGTGGTGGCCAAGGGCTGGGGGTGGGGAAATGGGGAGATGTGGATCAGGGGGCACGAATTTCCAGTCATAAGGTGGGTAAGTTCTGGGCTCTCATGTACAGCGTGATGTCTACAGTTCATAATGATGTCTGTACACTTGAAATTTGAAAAGAGCATAGATCTTAATTACTATCTCCACCAAAAAAGTAACTAACTATGTGAGGAGACAGATGTGTTAATTACCTTGGTTGGGGGAATATCTCCCAGTGAATATGTATATTATGTCATCACATTGTGCATCTTATTTTTTTTTTAAAGATTTTATTTATTTGAGAGAGAGTGCGAGCCAGGAGAGGAACGAGGGGGAGGCAGAGGGACAAGCAGACTCTGAGCTGAGCAAGTAGCCCAATGCAGGGCTTGATCCCAGGACCCTGAGATCGTGACCTGAGCCAAAACCAAGAGTTGGACACTTAACCGACTGAGCCACCCAGGAGCCCTCCCACTGTGCATCTTAAAAAAAAAAATAAATAAATAAATAAAAGCTTTGATGGCTTAAAAGAAAGAAAGAAAGAAAGAAAGAAACTGTGGTTCCATTGAATGGAGAATGGTATTTAGAAGCCATGATCTGATTTCTAGGTGTGATTATTGATACGGGGATGTCACTTCCAGGCCCACTCTACAGACAGAGCTAGAAAACATGTATGTGGTGAGGTAATAAATACCTGTTGTTTGCACCTGCCAGGTAACTTTTTATGCAGGAATGGGTAACTAGTAAGAGAGTTTTAAAATTTTAGATGGGAAGGTCTTTGTTTCTTGATTTTGTTCTAATTGCTAATTTTATTACACTGTGATCAGAGAGTGTAGTTAGCCATATTTTTGCTTTAAGGGACTTACTGATGTTTTCTCTGTGACTTAATAAATGACCTGTTTTGGGGGATGTTCCAAGTGTGCCCGAGAAGAAAGTGTATTTGCTCTCATCAGAATATAAGGTTGGGGGGCACCTGGGTGGCTCAGTCGTTAAGCATCTGCCTTCGGCTCAGGTCATGATCCCAGGGTCCTGGGATCGAGTCCCACATCAGGCTCCCTGCTCCGTGGGAAGCCTGCCTCTCCCTCTCCCACTCCCCCTGCTTGTGTTCCTGCTGTCACTATCTCTCTCTCTGTCAAATAAATAAATAAAATCTTAAAAAAAAAAAAAAAGAATATAAGGTTGGATATACAAATCCAGAAGTTCTACCTGATTGATTCTGCTAATCCAATGCATTTTCAGAGTACTTACTATGTGCCAGGCCCTATGCTGGGCTCCAGGGACTCAGAGATGAAACCCTCAGTCCCTGCTCTCATGGAGCTGGTAGGTTTATATGAATCATTTATTCATATGAAGGTTCACCGCCCTTCCTGGAAGAAACAGGCCTGCATCCAGGCCCTCGTTGTCTCTTTCTGCTGAACCACTTCACAGCCTTACATTAAAGGGATCTTGCTCCTGTCACGTGGAGGAAGCGCCCTCCCTTCAGCTGACTGCAAATTTGAAGTCACCTGCACATTTCCGTCCTCACCGTGACTCTCAGTACAGGGAGCTCTCCTGGCCGACTGAGCAGACCCTCTAGGCAGACTTCAGGTGAGAGCCGTATTTCCCAACCTCCTGATCCTCTGTCTGACTCCAAACAGAAACTGGTGGTTCCCTCCCCCATGGCTGAAATGGCCAATTCAAATGACCATGTCATTTTCAGAGCATTGATGACCCCAACCTTAGTTCCAAGAGTTGATCCTGATTGTTTTTTCTTTAAACCCAGTCAGGTTCCTAGTCTCATCCCCTTTACTGCAGTGTCTTGTTCAGTCAACCCAGCCTTAAGCATGTCAATGCAAGACTTTCCCCTGGCCAAAGGGATTAGCTCAAGGATAGACATCTGACCCAAATTGGGCCACCAAGGTATGAGAAGTTTTCAGGGGGTTATGAGAAAGATGGTACTCACTGGTCCACAAGATGGACTGAAAGCTAACCCCTCCTCCCTCCAGATGGTGCGATATAGGAGGGAAATCTGGAACTTCTGCAGCCGTTTTGCCACCATGAGGGAAGCTGACACTAAATAAGGCAGAGAGGAGAAACAGAACATACCAGGTCCTTGATGACATTGTTGAGCCACTGAATCCAACCAGATCTGAAGTGTACTTTACCTCAAGAATTTCCAAGTCATGAGTGAATAAACCCTTAGATTGTTTGGGCCAGTTTGTTGGGTTTCTTGACTTGCAACACAAAGATTCCTGATGGCACGAGGGTCTGTAGAGCTTTCCGCTGCCTGGTTCCCCTCTCTGTCCTGCAGGACTCTTCTCTGTCCCATCAAGGATGTGCACAAGGTTCTGCTTTGCTGACAAAGCCCCATCACTGGTAACATTGACCTGCATGTGGAGGGGCTTTAGATCAGGTGCACATGGACATTCAAATCCCATCCATGTCCCTCACCCACTGTGTTGCCTCTGAAAAGTTACCTAACTTCTCTGAGTTTGAGTATTCTTCTCTGTAAGATGGGACAAAAAAAACAACGAATCCCATTCTTCTCAGGGCTCTCATGAAGGAGATGATGTGTATAAAACTCAGTGCACGGTGCGACCACAACTAAGATCACCTCCGTTTATTTCCCTCTGATCCCAGCTCTTCATCGTGGATCACGTTTTCCTGTGCATCAGGCCTCAGAGGGGATGCTGCCCTCCAGATGTCAGCCTCCCTGACTTAGAACCCCAGTGATTTCCTGAGAGGAGAGCAGAGAAGATGAACAGCTCAGCCATTTGCTAAAACAAATATTAGCTCAATGTTGTCCAGGGAGAGCAAGCGGCTCTAAGAACTGTTTGTGTTTGTATCCTTCAAGGAGCTGATGAACGTGCCGCCGAGGACCAACATCCCGGGGCTCAGGGCGTGCGGGGGAGGGGGCATCCAGTCCTGCCACTCACCACCCCCCTCCGCTCCTGCAGGCCTTGTTGGTCTGGCGGTCTGGCATCCTGGGACATTTGTCCACCTCTGCCCTTCACGTGAGTCTGGGCTGGTGCTCTGCCTGCCCGGGCTGCCGCCCCTGGGGCCTGGAGCTGACTTCCCCGGACAGATGGGCTGAGAGTTTTCAGGGGCTCGTACCCCTGTTTACGGGCGTCTAGGGCACACGTGCTGACCCAGGGTTCGTCCACATCGACACGGTTGACATCCTGGGCCTGGCAACTCTTCATTGTGAGAGTAGTCTTGCCAGTGTCCGATGCTTGGCCTTCCCCTGGGGAAAGACATGGAGGACTCCGGAGTTAGCTGCACCCGGGGTTGCATTCTGGCCCCAGCACCCACCACCTGGGTATCTGGCTGGTTAACTAAACTTCCCTGAACCCCGGGAAGGGACCAGTTGCCTGGAACTGCTCTGGTCTTCCCTCCACTCCTATGGGACCATGACTTCATGGTCTGGGCAAACCCCTTCAGCTCCCGGCCTCTGTCGGGAAGAACCTCCTCTCCTCCGGGTTTGCTAGCCTGGTGCCATGCCTTCCCCAGGATCCCCTCAAGGCAGGCTCTGGAAAGCCTGCTCTTGGCTGACCCCTTCCCACCACCCTGGGGTCAGCTTTCAGAGTAGTCACCCCAGGAGCATCCCTCTCCAAATTCCTGTGGCTGCCTCCCCGGTCGGCCTCCAGATCACGGCCCATTGGCAGAGCAGAGATGATTGACGTATCTTGGGCCCAATGAGTGATCGAACCCTTTCCTGCTCCATGACCCGCTCTGCCCACCCCATGCACCCGGTTCCCTTGGGTGACTCTTACTCACATCAGTACCCAATTGGTGGATCATTTCTATAACCTAAAGTCCAGCCTAAGAAGCATAAATATGTCCCCAGAATTATCCTTATTGAAGGACGAAGGGCACGTCACTCCAGTAATATGTGTCTACACCTGTCCTAGACCTCACAGGGACTCTGGAGGGCAAGACTGGCTTCTCCCCATGGGGACTGACAGTGGAGTGGCAAAGTCGAGACTGAGTGGGGACAGTGAAGGAACATGGACGCCCTGACTTGGGTACAAGAGGTTGTAAGGACGTGGAGAGGCCACTCGGGGTGCTCCGTCCTCTCTGCAATCTCACTGTCACACATGCTTCACCCGCACCCGGATTGAGGCTTGACGTCTGCAACCCAGAACATTCCAGTCAGCTCCGACTGGTCTCGCCGCTCCAGAGAGTGGCCGGGCTGTTTCCCTAAAATGCTAATACGATGACATCACTGCATGCCTCGAACCTGTTTCCAGTTTATCACGGGATGCAATCTGTAATCACGGGACACTGGAAATAATTGGGGGACAGTTCAGGAAATGAGGAAATACTTGATAGCCACTAAAACTCTTGTTTTTAAAGGCTGGATACGTGGAAAAATCACCTCACAAGAAAAAAAAATCTGGATTCAAATTCAGTAACCACATATGCAGACGATTGTATGGAATTTACCAGATTGGAGTTAAATTCATCTGGAGGAAAGTAACAATACCTATTTCTAGTTGTAACATTCAGAAGACTTTTTATTTCTTGGTCTCGCTTGCTCATCATTCATTTCCAGAACCCGACAGAGTACTTGGCTTAGAGTACGCGCCTCAAAAGGTTTGTTGGGCGAAATCGACAAATTCTTACTTTTTTCATGATTTCCAAATTTTGTGCAAAAACACTGCCTTAGATGGGTTTCTCCAGAAGCAGACGCTGGGATAATGGTTGGAGTGCAGGGAGTTTGTTGGTGGGGATCTCAGGTAGGCGGTGGCCGGACGGTGGTGGGAGGGGAGGCCGGGAGGGAAGTCAAACGGAGGGCGCGGTCCAGCAGGTCAGTGCCGTGGGCAGCGGTGCCTCAGTCCTGCTGGGCGGCTCGGGGAGACTGTGTGGAGCATGCTTTTCAAGTTAGTATCAGAAGAAGGAAGGAAGGTGCTGTATTCGTCCTTCAGTTCCCGTCCTTGGCGGGGCGCTGAGCCCTCCGGGGCTAGCAGTGGGACACTCCCATCCTACACCCGAGTGGCAAGCGCTCTGACAAGGCTCCTGCAAACATGAGGATTTAGAAATAATAAGAAAAGTGTTTTAAAAGGCTTAGCATGCAATTACCAATGGCCTTGAGTAAGTCACAGTATCTCTCTGGGCCTCAGTTAAATCAGGCCCAAAGTTGGGGCAGTAAGACCTGCCTGGCCTTGCTCTTAAGGCTCAGTGGAGAGGTGTGTGCATGTGTGTGTGTTTTTTCACCTGTGTTCCCCCCTCAAACACGTGTGCGGAGGCCCTGAGCCCCAGTGTGACTGTATGTGGATGTAGAGATCATAAAGAGAGGAGAAGCATTAGGTGAGGCCATAAGGGTGGGGCCCTAACCCCATGGGGCTGGTGCCATTATAAGAAGAGGAAGAGGGGCACCTGGGTGGCTCAGTCGGTTGAGCGTCTGCCTTCAGCTCAGGTCATGATCCCGGGGTCCTGGGATCGAGCCCCGCGTCGGGCTCCCTGCTCGGCGGGGAGTCTGCTTCTCCATCTCCCACTCCCCCTGCTTGTGCTCTCTCTCAAATAAATAAATAAAATCTTAAAAAAAAAAAAGAAGAGGAAGAGACAGCAGATCTCCTCCTCCACAGGGCGAAGGCTCAGTGAGAGGGTGACTGTGTGCAAATCTGGAAGAGAGCCATCACCAGGCGCTGAGCCTGAGGGCACCCCGGTCTTGGATTTCCAACCTCTAGAACCGACCGACCTCCACACCCTGGGGAGGACTCCAAGCGGTCTGAGCCTCTGCCTCGGAGTGTAAGGGGTCCCTTATACAGATGAAGGCTGCGAGGTCAGTCTCAAGGCCCTCTTGTGTCTGGAGTCGGAGGGAAGCAGATGTAGCAAGAAATTTGAAGACACAGGAGGAGAGATTCTTTCAGGGGCACAGAGGGAAGGAGATGGGTGCAGTGATGGTGGAGGAACGGGGGAGACTCCGTCCTTCGCCCCGGTTGGGGGGACAGCTCGGTCCCCCTTTGCAGACACAGACTCCCCTCCCACTGGCCTCCCACGGGCAGCTAACCCCGAGCACACCCCGACCACCTCCTGAACTCTGACTCCATCAAAGTCCCAGACTCAGGCTGCACCCCTGATCCCTGAGCCCCAGGCAGCTCCCCGAGAGGTGTTCACGGCTCTTGTCTGCAAATCTTCCTGAACATAGTACCCTCACGTGGCTTTGTCTGTTGCAACCGAGCTTCTGCTTCTTTATTCAGCATGGATGAACGTAGGCAAGTGTTACAACTAATTTGCTACAGTTTGGTGTTAATGCGTGAGACCCACTGCCATAAAGGGAAACACGTATGTACAAAATCGTCGACCACACGGGGTCCTTACGTGGCCACCACGGTGTGATGTCAAGATAGTCAGCAGCTCAGCCTGGTCGAAGCTACAAGCATGAGAGTGGCTCCTCGGGTCGGGGTCCGCTCTGTCGGCCACGCCTGTGCCTCTAGGGACACGAGGTCTCACGAGGGAGACACGGGGGTGGCTTCAGAGCTGGTCGGTCCCCGGAAGCCTGATGCTGGCCACTGGCCGGAGGTAACCATGGGTGAAGCTGGAGGACGCCCCGAGTCTTGGGCCCCGCAGCCTGGGTCCCGGCCTCTGTCCTGTCGTGAAGTGTCCCAAGCTCTCCGCTGGGCTCAGCCCTCCCCCACCCAAGGCTCAGCTCCCCCCGAGGCTCTGGGATTGATCCTGGGCTCAGCCAGAAGGCGCTGGAAGCCTCCGTCCCCTCTACGAGCAGACAGTGCTCCGTGTTCCTGCACCAGCTCGGCGCTTCCCCCAGCCGCCCGTCGATGCCCCAATTACCAGCAAATTGCGAACACTACAAAGCAACTTTCTCTGCATATTAATGCGGCCGAGCTCATGTGCATCAGCCAGCCGGGCCCCCTGCGTGCCCGCTCCTGTGATTTGCTCTGCAGAACCAAGAAATTTCCTTGCTGGACCTTGGTGGGAAGTCGAAAAGCAATGTCAGCTTCTCCTGCTCTTAATTAGGGCTGGACTCTCACCAGTAAATCACTGATCATTATCAATGAGCTTGTAATTTTATGTCCCAGAATTAGAGGCTGGTGATTAAAGCGGAGAGCTCGGGGCTGCAGTGCGGGGCCGGCCTCCACAGAGCCGGGCAACCCTTTCATCTCCATAATTTATTCCACCGCAACCTTTCCCTACGGCATTGCCAAGACTGCCTGAGTTGTGACGTCCCCTCCTTTCTGGGGAGCGGAGGGCCGTGTCCCCTTGACCGTCAGCAGTGGTCAGCCCTCCTGGCCATGTGGGTGAGCTGGTGGCATGTCTGGTCTTGCTCAAAGAGGCAGCACGGGGCTGGCCCGGGAGCCCCCTCGCTGCCTGGCACTCTGGGCAAGCCGAGGGCTGCGTCCAAGGCCAAGGCTGGGGCGGTCGTACGCGGTGCAGGTGAGCTCACGGGCTCGGTCAAAACCACACCAGGATGGCAGAGTGCTCAGCCCCCCGGGGCCCTGGTGCTCCATCAGGACCCTGAGCCGGGTCCCCTCCGTGGGGGAGAGCTGGGGGTTTCGCCCCACCTACTCCCCGTTCCTCTTCCGCGACACCTCACCCTGCTTGTCTCAGTCCAGTGGTGGGGGTGACATCTTTCTCCACTTGGAGGGATGGGCTTGGGGCTCAGCCCCACTGTCCACCACTCGTGCTCACCTGCGTGTCCATGGCGATAGGCTCAGGAACGGGGTGGCAGCCGAGTGGGTCCCGTGAAGCTCAATCCTGCCGGACGAGCTGGCTCATCATGGAGCTAAAGCCCACGGACCAGGGGACACTCACAGCTGGGTATGGACACCTACCGTGTCCTGAGCGTCCCCTCCCTGTACCTCTGTCTGGTGCCCCACTCGGCTGCCGGGGGTGTGAGGGCAGGCCTGGCTGGTGTCTGTTCCCTGCCCTGTGCCAGGCGCCCTCAGCAAGGTCCCTTAGGGCCAGTGTGGGGGAGGCGTGGGGCGAAGTCTTACAGAGCTGAAGGAGTCAGCCCAGGACCCACCCTCCGTTTCCCGTTCTCCTCTCCAGAGGGGTGGGCTCCGCGCCCCTGACAACTCCCTTTGCTTTCTCCTTTATGAAAAAATACGGCGGGCAGACTTTCTGGAAGTCAGTAGGACCGATGCGAAGGAAAGGAGCTGGCCGAGACGCAGATAACGTGCAATGCTTCTGACGGAGGCAGGCCTCATTAAAACAAATCTCCGAAGCACAGAACCCGGAAGCTGGCCCCGGAGGGAGAGGAAATCTCCGAGAGGGAGTGTCTCCCAAAGCACAGGCTCCAGGTTTCTGGGGACAGAAGGGAGGGGCCCTGAAGCCCGGGCTGCTCTGGGGGGTGTGGGGGGGTGGGGGGGAGCAGGTGCATGGCAGGCATCATCAGAGGCTCACCCAAGGACGAGGGTCCCTCATGGAGAACACGGTTCAGTGTTTTCCCCGTGACCAACTGTGAGAATCTGCTGGGTCCCTCCTGGTTTTGGGGAGAAGCGGGAATGAGAGAGACAGACGCAGGGACACGGGGAGAGAGCGAAAGACGGAGACAGAGAGAGAAAGTGAGGGATGGACATCCCCCAACACACACAGACCCGCAGAGAAAACACAGCAAGGTACACAGAGATGCAGAGAAGGGGTGGCGAGACAGAGAGAGGGAAGCACACTCTGGGTGACTCTGCAGCCCGCCGGGTCCAGGTCACCGAGGGGCAGCAGGGCGGGCTGGGGCCAGCATGACGGTGACCAGAGCTGAGCTTACTGACACCCACATGCGCCTGACACAATGACAGGAGCCTCTCAGGATCACCTCCCTAATCACCCACACCCTCCCGGGACACGGGCCCCCCAGCAACCCTATTCTGCAGGTGGGGAAACTGAGGTGGCTCAGAAGGGTTAGATACTGCACGCACGTCCACACAGCCGGTGAGAGGCAGGGTGAAGTGTGGGACCAGGGTTCCCTGCCTCCAAAGCCCAAGTTCTTAACCCCGTGCCCTTGTGCTCCCCAGAAGACCCACACTTGGGTATCAGTTATGCCGCTTATCAGCTGTGCAGCCTCAGGAAAGCCCCTTTGCCTCTCTGGACCAGCTGGATCCCAGGCTCGCTCCATCTGAGTCCTAGCCCCACGTTTCCCAGAGGCCGTTCCCCAGATTCTGCTCCTGGGGATTTCCACGTCTCCTCCTCCTCCTCCTGGGGTCGGTCCTTCCGTGTTATTAGGAGCCCGTCGGGGACCCTCCCTCCCACTTCTGTTGTGAGACTCATTATCATGTCGGGTTGCAAGTTGCTGTGGACAGGGGAGGAGATGACAGGCTCGTTCCTGGGAACAGGAGTGTGTTGGCCTTGAAGAGGGGTGGTTTGCAGGGGAGACGTTTAGGGAGAACAAGACAGCTGCAGCTTGAGCTAAGATGCACGAGCAGGGACCACATCGTGTCCCGTGTGTCTCCGGGGTACGGCGGATAGGGAATGGGACACCTCCCTTCTTCTGTATCCCGGGCCCATGTCCCTGCGGCTTTGCTTCCAACCATCCAGAAACTGAGGTCTGGCCTGTCCCTAATTTATCCGATTTGAATACAAGCCGCATGAGGGCGTGGGCTTTGTCTGCTGTTTGTTCTTTACCCACCTTATCTCCAGGGTCTGGTGCATAATAGCTACTCAGTAAACACTTGCGGATGAATGACTGCAGGTCTAGACAATGATTCTCAGACCCTCAGCATCACCGGCTGGGGCTGGAGAAGCTGGGGGACCCTCACCGTCTCCTTCAAGAAAAAACACTCGAGAAGCAGCGGCGAGCTTTCCAGCAGGAACTTTCGATTTGTGCTCCAGCATGGTGGCCCCGGCGGCCACCTGGGGGGCAGCCTGGATGGGGAGGCTGGTGGCCGGAGCTCTGGGGAAGAGAGGACAGTGTTACCGACACTCGGAGGTGTCAGGACCTGCAAAAGCGCTGTCAAGACAGGAAAATGCTATGAACTTCAACAAAACTATCAAGTTCACCAGCTTTATTATTATTATTATTATTATTATTATTATTATTATTTTCAGTTAAACATCTTGCTTGCTTGACTGGTTTTTTCCCAACTCCCAGAGCTCCCCAGAAGTCAGTCAACATGCATTATTGTCATTTGGGGAACAATAAACCTTTGAAAAATGCCTTCTGCGTCCTGGATTCATGGAAACCGTTTGAACCGGGGTGAGTCTTGAAGAGTACTTCGAAACACAGCTTTTTGATTTTCTCAATAATTTCTTGAGGATCATTAGAAATGGGCATTCAAGAGCCGGGATGGATTTCCCCCCGAGGCTGCGTACTTGTCGAGAAGCATGATTTATCCAGGCCGTCAGTGAAGATGTATGGGATGGGCAGAGGCGTCCACTCAGCACTTTGGGGGCAGCTCGCTCTTGAGGTGACGGGTCCGCCCAGATCCGAACCCCGGAAGAGTGGGCGAGAGCCCGTCTCTGAGTGGGACATGCTCAGCTTGCCCGGAGTGGGTGGGTCACGGGCTTCTCGCTCCCGGGGTTGACCCACTTCAGCCTGGTTCTGCCTTCAGCCCCATGACCGCAAGCCAGGCGACCTTCACGTGTCCTTCCGATCCCGTGCAATTTGGGGATTTGGAGTTCGGCTGCCAGCTCGTTATTTAAGCGCCGACCGTTCTAGTCCATGCGTCTGAAGCTGGCTCTGGGAACCTGGAAGTAGGTGGGGTTGGTCAATGTCAGGGTCCCGGTGGGGCAGGAGGGAGCTCCCGGAGAACCCACTTGCTTTTCTCTTGTCCGGGAAATGCTTGCAGGGCATCTCCAAGGGCGTGACGGAGTCTCTGACTTTGCCAGCAGGTGCCGTGGGTGCCTGAGGCCCTGGCTGGCGCTCGGGGCCCTGTGGCCCCTCGGAAGCTGGCTTGGCATGTCATTCGAGGCGGGAAGAACAGGTGTCCTGTCCCTGGCCTCCTCCCTGGACCTGGCTGCCCACAAGCTGTGAGTTCACACTCTGAGCTCCTGCACACGCCAGGCCTTCCGCCCGTGAGTGCACGTGGCCCAAACCTGCTGGTGCGTATTTCAGGATCCAGCTCAGGGCATCCTCCTCCGGGATTGCCGGGGCCGCCCCGCGGTCGCTGGCTCTGCCCACAGCTTGCACCGCGCTGTGATTGACGGTGTGCGCCGTGGGGTCTGTGACGAGCCTCCTCCCTTCCTGCAGCTCCAGAGGGCCCAGCACGGAGCCGGTGCACGGGAAGAGGCGGCTGAATTACTTCGCCCCATCCGGACTTGGAGTCCCGCAGGCCTGAGTTGGAAACTTCCCTCTGCTCTTGGTTAGCTCTGTGACCTTGGAGAGTCCTCACCTCCGATCCTGCCCTGGTGAAGGTCGAGAAGACGGCGTGTGGGAACGGGCCCCTCGATGGAAAACGGCACGCAGCAGGTACGCACTGAGCCGCCTGCCGTGGCCTCCAGGCACCTTATGTATATCAGCTCTGTAAATTCTCATCCTCCTCCCTGTCGTGCAGACCAGGAAACTGAGCCTCAGACGTGAAGCCCCTTGCCCAAGATCACACAGCTAGAAAAGGGCACAAACGGGATTTGAACCCAGAAAACACGGCCCGAGCGTCCGTGGGCAAAACCGTAATTAAGCTCTGTATTTATTGCTGAGCACAACTGACCTCACAGAAATCCAACCGGTCTTGTTTCTCTTCTACGAGAGATGAGGCAATCCAGACTCAGAGAGGGTAAGTAATTTCTCTAAGGTCACACAGCTAGTCAGTGGCGGAGCTGGGATTCTAGCTGACTTGACTTTTCTACTGCTCGGCGCTCCCCGACTCCCTGAATTTTGTGGCAGGACAAACGGAAGCCCAGAGGACAGGAATGTCGTCCCTGAAGCCTGTGGCAGGCTGGTGGTGCGGCTGGAATGCAAACCCAGCTCCCGTTGACGATTGCTTTTTAACTAACCACCGTGGCTTAGCAACCGAACACTACCATGACTTTATTTCTCGCGACTTGGTGGGTCAGCTGACGGCGCCTCTGTGGTTCTGCTGGGCTCATGCACGGGGCTGCGCTCACTGGAGGGTCCCCGTGGCCTCGCTCATGGGCCAGGCAGTTGGTTCTGGCCGTCGGCTGGGGCTCCTGGGTTCCCCTGCCCGTGGCCTCTCATCTTCCCGTCGGCAAGATGGGCTCCGTGGTGGTCTCAGGGCGGAAAGCGGGTGAGAGCAGACTCTCCACTCAAGGGCTGGCCCAGATCCGGCGCTGAATTCTGTTGGTCAGAGCACGACAAAGGCCCCGGATTCATGGGTGGGGGATGTAGACTCTGCCCCCTGAAGGTCACGCTGTGAAGGCACGGGGGAGAGGTGGCCAGTCTCTCAAACGACCTCCAGGGGCCCTGACCAGCCGGCCCGCCCTCCCTCTCCGTGCACTTGGGTCTCCCCCCTTCCTCTTCAGCCCCCACTGGTTGTCAGTGAGGTGCACTCGGCAGCACAGATGTCTCCTCGAGAGACCAGTGAGGGCAGGGGTCGGGGACACCCCAGGCCCGTCCCTGCAGCCTAGCTCTCTGAACGTGGCCACACTTGACCTCGGCTGTCCCTGTGGATCTGGGCCACCCTCCGTCTCCGCCTTCTGCACGGCGGGCCTGGGAGGGCAGGGCTGGCTCTGGGATGAGCCAGCTTCACCGCACGGGCCTCTGACCCACTTTGTGGTCCTCGCGGCCCAGCCCCACAAAACGGGTGCTTTCTCCGCAAGCAGGGCTCCCTGGCAAACCTCCAAGGGCCTGAAATGACAGACTGTTCCCGGCTAAGTGGGAAAAACTGTACTGTACAGAGACAGAGGTTGAGTGTTTAGGATAATTAAGAAAAATGTGCAAATCTTTATCTGGTTTTATTTTTAAGGTTGCGTGGGGTGGGGGGGACCCTGGCCCAGGAGGAAAACCCACAGACAGGTGCATGGGTGCATGCCAGAGAGAAAGACTGTGTCTCAGGAGGGGTCTGCACCATGTGGGGGTTGCTGTTTTGGGGGTGGAGGGCGAGCAGAGAAGATATGTAACCCATTAGCCATGATGTCAAACAAGATGGGAGAAGCGCTCCCACTTCTGGGCTCCACGGAACTGAACACGGGGTCCCCGAGAGACGTCCATACACCACGTTCACAGCAACTTTATTCACAAGCCAAAAGGTAGAAGCAGCCCGAGGCTGAATGGGCCAGCAGAATGTGGTCCATCCTCATGGTGGGATCTTATTTAGCCTTATAAAGGAAGGGCATTCTGATACCTGCCACAGCGCGGATGAACCTGGAGGGCATTACGCCGAGTGAAACAAGCCAGTCCCAGAAAAGGACAAATACTGTGTGATTCCACTTCGATGAGGAACCTAGCGTGGCCACATTCGTAGAGACAGAGAGGGGACGGAGGTGTCTGGATGCCGGGGGCCTGGGGGGCTGGGAGTCAGGGTGGAATGGGGACAGAGCGTCCGTCTGGGAAGATGGAAGGTCCTGGAGACGGACCGCGGTGCCGGCTGCACAAGGGGAATGTGCTCGGGGCCCCAGAACTGAACACGTACAGACAGTGAAGATGGTACATTTTGTGTGATGCGTATTTTACCGCAATTAAGAAAAAAAGACCCTTAGACGCCCAATGGCACAGATACTTAGGGGAGGTGGCAGATGCAGGGATGTGGGCCCGGGACCCATGATGTGGGAGGACAGGAAGGACAGGGAAATTCCGTGGACAGCGGGAGGGAAACCCGGGCAGGGGAGGGGCTGGGAGCGCACAGAGCGGGTCCGGGAAGGCCGAGGTGCCACGTGCAGGTGAGAAGCGCTTACATCAAAACGACTTTTTTTCTCAAAAGAAAGAAAAAAGCAAGAACCACAGACATTTCCTTCTCCAACTCTGGGTATATGGGTTTCCACTGTGAATAGCATATAAACACTTTTTAGGGAAAAACAGACTCGTGGGTCTGTTTCTTAGCGGATCGAGCCATAAACACGAGCCTCCACCTTCTCTGTGGCAGGCGCTGTGGCCCGGCCGCGGTGCCGCTCACCCAGACAGACGTGCTCAGACCCCCCAGCTGCGGGCCGGTCATCGAAGCCATCGCTTCATCCCAACGAGCATACGGAGATTATGCATAAATGGAGGGTGGGCAGATGAACGAAACCACAGATGCCTGAGATAGCGTGGATTTCCTGGTCGGGGTTAGGGAACGGTGGGGGGCGGCCAGCGGGAAGGGGGAGACCCAGCCTCTGTGATACCCCTACTGTGCGCCGGGACTCTGCTGGGCGCTTCTCTCAGCCTCGGCATGTAATTGCCTCAACAACCGGGGGCCGAGGGCATGCTAGTCTCCCAGAGCAGTGGAGACCGAGGCCCAAAGTCAAAGCTGTTAACAAGTCGGGGAATGAGGGTTTGGAATTCGTCTGGATGGGACCTTCGCCAACGAGCTTCTGGCTTTGTAAGGTTCAGCTGCTCCCGCCATGGGCTTCAGCTGACACTCATACTTGGGGTGGACGAGACCTCCGGAAGGGTGGGCGTGAGGACATGAGGGAGGGATAGGGAACGAGGGTGGAGGGGAGGAGGCAGGACCCCAGGGAGGCCAGTGTCAGGGTCCAGGGAGGAGAAGGGATGTATGCAAGGGAGGCTGAGGGTGGAGGCTGAGAGGCGGCAGGGAGGCAGGCCAGGAAAGGGTGAGAGGGAGGAGCTAGCGAGCAAGAGGGGACAGAGGATGCAGGATGCCAGGATGCGGCAGAGCTCAGCCTCCCCATGACCCTGGGGACCGTGGAGTCCTCAGACAGCTGGTGAGGAAGGTGGGACGCACCGTGCAGACACCCGGGGTGGGGACTGCATCGGAGCTTCTGCCCGAGGGGCTTCCATGAGGATGCAAACCAGGATTCTGTACATGATGTCTTTATGTGCAAGTTATTTTTGCTGTTAACCCACGTGGCTGTGCCTGGTAATTACAGGGTAAAAGGATTTAAGAAAGATGTAATTTCTCCCCATCAGCACCTGACTGTTCTGCGTCTCCCACCTCGTGCTGGCAGCCAGGCTCTCTGCCTTCACGGGTCCCACTTTGATTTCAGTCACGTAGCAAAGGAATCTGAAACACTTTCAAAGTGATTAGAGAGAGGAGGCGATTGCAAGTTTGGGTCCAATGCAATAATTACATTAACTGTTTGTGGCCATCAGGCTCTCAGGAGGGAAGTCCCCGTGGTTGCTGGGGCGGGGGGGCAGGGGCTGGAAGCGCAGCAGGGGCAGAGGTGGCCATGACACTGCACGTGCAGGTGCAGATGCAAATGCAGGTGCAGGTGCAGGAGGTGGGTGCAGGTGCAGGTTCAGGTGCAGGGCGTGGGCCCAGCTGGTTGCCACATTAGTCACAATGATGAGGATGATGGATACTGTTTATTGAGGATTTGCCACTTGTCCAGTGTTCTCTTTGACCTTCACTAAAGCCCCATGAGCTGGGCATTATGATCCTTGTCATAAAGAAACCGAGGTCCAGAGAAGTCAGTCTCTCGTTCTACGTACACACCTACGTCCGCCACGGGGGATGCAGCTCCAGAGGCTCAGGGTGGGGGGCGGGGGAGGGGCCGTAGAGGTTGAAAGCACCGCCCAGAGGGAAGATGGAGAGAGTGCAGGGAGTGAAGAGCCTGGGGGTCTCGGCAGATTTTTCTCTCTACCCTCCATCTTAGTTTCCAGTCGCTTCTGTCACAATTCACTAGAACATAGCGGCCCGGAACAACGCGCACTTGCTATCTGACAGTTCGGAGGTCTGAGATGGGCCGGCAGGACCGTGTGGCAGGTGTGGGCTCTGGGGGAGAGCTATCTCCTCGCCTTCTGCAGTCTCTAGAGGCTGCCCGGGCGTCACTCCGACCTCCGCCCACTCTCACGCCTCCTCTCCAACGCACGCTTTCCCGGCGGCGAGCGCCTCGTGTCTGGCGTCTTTTTTGCGACGTGAGCAGGCTGAGATTTCCCCCCATCACTTCTCTCACCGGTTCTCTCCTCGATTTCTCTCTTGGATCTTGCGTTTTCCTATGAGCAGCCAGAGGAAACCAGGCCACGCCTCCAGCTCTGGGCCTGCAATCTCAGCTAAACATGCAAGCTCGTTGCTCACAGCTCTGTCAGCACAGGACGGTAGGACTCCCGTCGGCTGCGCTGTCTGCCATCATAGAACAGAGACCCCCTTTCCTGCAGTCCCTCATTTCCCGAGCAGTTCCCAAAGCCACCTCCGTGGTTTTGGGTATCTGTTACAGCAACACCCGCTTCCAGGAGCAAAATCTGTGCCAGATAGCGCGCGCGGTTGGAGAGACCCTGCCGGCGGGAGACCGTAGTACTGGGAGGTTCCATGGTTGTGGGGCCGGCTGGGCAGGGCCGGAAGCCGCAGGGCAGGCCCCGGGGAGGGCAGGGGGCTGGCCGGCCTGAGCACTCTGCTCTGTGCTGGTGGAAGGCTCGGCCTGTGGCGAAGGCTCTCACCCGAGAGAACCAGGCCCCTCGGATTATCTAGCCAACCGACTGTGGGCCTCAGTCGCGTCCGCACATCTTCAGCCCCCTAGGCACCCCCTCGGTGAGTATTTGGATCACTCGGGATTGAGGCCTAGCCAAGCTGACCCGTAAACCTCACCAGCATCCCCCTCCTCCCCTTCTCATCCATGAGCCGGTGAGGCCCCTGAGTGTGGGTCAGGAGGTGTGGCCGGGGCACGAGAGAGGTCAGAGGGCAGGAACGGTCTGCGTCGCGGGGGCATCTGGCGATATTCCCATTGGTGTTGGTTCACTGCCGACCCTTCCTCTCCTGGGTGCCATCGACCTCCGTGGGCTATGACTGCATGACAAACGGCGCCAACGCTCAGTGGCCTAAACCCAGCGTCAGGGTCTGCAGGTGCGGGTGGGTCTGCTCATCGAGACCGTGCTTGGTTGGTGGGTCAGCTGCAGGCTGTGGGTTTGGTTCACGGCTCCCCCATAGCCATCCTGGAGCCCAGGCCTGGGTTCCGGGGACGCCCGAGCATGTTCTTCCTGCGGTGGGTCACTGGGGGGTCAGGCGTGCAGGCCTAACCAGGCAAGCGCCTTTGCTGTCCCGCTCCGTTGGCACACCTGTGGTCAGAGCGAGTCACTGCCCGGCCCGGAGCCGAGGGGCGTGATGGGGACTGTGCTGAGCACGAGGTATGGCCAGGGAGAGAGCGCACCATCCAAGCAAAGGAGTGAGCGATGGGGACCTGTAATTCTGCATGTCTCCACCATCCCAGCTCTGGGGGCTCCCTCACCAGCCCCTCCCTGGCGGGCAGTTACGGCGCTCCCTTGGCCTCTGATTCCCAGTGATGTTCTCCACCACAGACTGCCTTCTGGGGCTCTGTTGCCCCGCTGGGCAGCCCTCTTGGGGAAGCTCCTCTAAGACCACGCTGAGCTGTTTGCTGCTCGATGGTGCAGCCACAGGCCACCTCAGCCACGTTCTGCCCTTTAGATTTCCAGACGTGAGTCAGATGCCAATCCACCACGTGCCCCAAGTTCCACGGGGCTGCGTAGCACGTGGTCCCGAAGCCCATCCCCAGCACCCCCGTCCCTCTCTTTGGGTCCCCGAGCCTGGCCGGTTCTCCATTTGCGCAAGAAGGATCGATGGCCAAGTTTGGGGTCCTTTTTCTCTTTCTGGGTCAAGCTTGCTTCCGGTGCTGCTTGCCTTCCACCGGACGCGGCGTCTGTGTTTGGAGCCGAGCCCAGCCGCTTCCTGGCAGCTCCCTTGTGCTCTGCGGAGCCCGTGTGACTGCCCGTTACCTCCGCCTCCCCCCTCCGCCTCCCTGCGGTTACTCAGGGCAGCTCATTCTCCTGCTGAGGGACCAGGGTCTTGCTCCCCCGAGCCTCAAACCCAGAGGCTCTGGCCACATGGGCTCCCGAAGATTAGGGCGAAGAGCCCCGGCCGGCGGCGGGGTGCGTGGTTTCCACCGCGTCCCACGGTGCGTTACTTTGGGTAATCGCAGGCGTGAGTGTGAACACTGATTACATCCGCAGGCACCAGGCAAAGGAAACGAAGCGTAACTAGATAACGTTAAGCAAATTTACGGGATTGCTACTTCTGTCAGGCCAGATCTTTACTTGCCTGTGTGTAGAGGAGTGACCTCTGAGGTCAAGTCCGAATTGCCTGTTTTATGCTTCTGTGGATCTAAGCACAATGCAGGAGCGTGTTGGGCTGAAGGAACCCCTGCCAGCCAGCTATCCTGCACCTCTCTGCTGTTCCCCACCATTAAGCCCCTCTGGGTGGTGGCCTGGCAAGGCCCAGCCGGGGACCCTGCATCTTTCCTCTTCCTTCTGTGACGGGAGGGGAGGGGGCTCACGTGGCCCCTGCCCTGCCTGCCCCTGAATGGGGAAGGGTCACGGCTCAGCAGGCTCTGCTGGCCTCAGCAGGGGACACTCTGCTCACGGCCTCACCTTGCCCAGACCGGCCCCCTCACCCCTCGAGCCCCAGGGGGAGTAATGCGCGCTGAGGCCTCTGCCCCACAGTGGATGTCCTTCTTCTGGGCCTGGCTTTGGGGCTCCCCCGGGGGGGGGGCCTGACACACAGCAGAGGCTCAGCAAATGTCGGCTGGAGACGAGGCGAGGAAAGGGGACGCCTCCTGACCCCTCAGCCCCCAAGGGTCCCGCTCAGGCTTCCAGGCGAGGCTGAAGCACAGACCAGCTGCAGAGATGCTGGACCGATCTGCACGATGCTGGACATGAAGATACCGTGCTTCTCGGGCTGGAGGCCCCGCAGCTTTGTCCAGCTCTCCCAGCAGAGCCGCCGGCTGCTGGCTGCCTCAGTCAGGCATGTGGACCGCTGGATGGAATGTTCTGGCACAGAAGAGTAGAAGTCATCCAGAGGATGGGCCAATTTTTTTTTTTTTAAACTGTTTTACTCCCCTGGGAAGTTTATTCCACGGCCGAGGGCTGCGTGCACCTGCCGAGGGGAGCTGGGTCGAGTTTGGGTTTGGGGAAGGCAGGTCCGAGGTAGGAGGTCTGTATGATCAGCCACTTTTTTTTTTTTTTAAAGATTTTATTTATTTATTTGCGAGAGAGAGAATGAGAGACAGAGAGCACGAGAGGGGGGAGGGTCAGAGGGAGAAGCAGACTCCCCGCCGAGCAGGGAGCCCGATGCGGGACTTGATCCCGGGACTCCAGGATCATGACCTGAGCCGAAGGCAGTCGCTTAACCGACTGAGCCACCCAGGCGCCCTGATCAGCCACTTTTATAGAGGGTGACAGAGGCTTGGAGACCTGCCCAGGGCCACACCATCCGGGTGCAGCCCACAGGAGCCTGGCTGGACTTGGGCGGCTTTCAGCCCCATGGTGCTGCTTTCCCAGGCCCTATGCGTTCACTCCGGCTGCACCAACCCCACTAATCACGTGCGTGGCCACCTGTGCTCACCCGCGTGATCCACGGCCTTCCCCAGGAGCTTCCCAGGGGAGCAGAGGGTGAGCGCCTTCTGCCCCTCCTCCCACCAGCCCCCAGCACGGGGCCTGGTGCAGAGTAAACTGCTTGCTGCCTGCTTCCTGATTGGATGCATGGGCCAGTGAATGAATGATTGTGCTGAGAATCCCCCAGGGAAGCCGGTTAAACTCCAAGATCCAGCCCCCCACCCCGCTCCAAGATTCCAATTCAGGAACTTGGGAGCGGGCACACACATCTGCCTTCGAAGCAAGTGCCCAGGCCATTGGGGTGTCCATTGTGGTGCCCGTGAGTCACAGACTGCCCTTGGAGAGGCCCAGGGACAGGGAAGAGGAGCTTTCTGGTCATTGGGCAGGGGGAAGCATGTCCTTTATTCTGTGGGCAGTGGAGAGCCATGGAAAGTATTGAGCGTGGGGATGAGAAGCCATCCAAAACTGCTTTGCAGAAATTGCTTCCTTGCCCAGCGAGGTCTACCCCCTCCTCTTTTTTTTTTGTCAATGAGACTGATGAACAAGACAGATTCCCAACAAACATCAAGCTGCAGGTCAGAGCTGTGTTTCTGAGAGCGGGCAGGCCATTAGGGGCTCCCTGCCCTTCCAAAATGGCTTGTTAGCGCGTTTAAGCCCTTTGTAGGAGGCTCTCCTCCGCTGTAATTGGGCCTTCACTCCGTCGCATTTCCTGGCCACGGAGCTTGTTAGCTGTCATGCAAGGCTGCGGATTTGGAGGCTTATTTTTCATAGGCAACCCCGTGGGACTCCAGCCGTAAGGAACGCGCCCTGTAGCAAGCAGGAAGGAGGAGGGAGTTCAGCGTGGGAACCATGCACACGACAAGATGAGGTGTCAGCGCTGGGGTTTCTGCAGGGCTCAGCTCCTTCGGTGGATGTTTCTGGATGTCTGTGTTTAAGGCTGTTGTGCCCGGCTTGGCACCAACCCGCTCACCACAGGGGAACCACGACAGCTCCTTCTAGCCTCACGACTCCTCTCGCTGCATGTGTTTTAGAAGAAGGGTCATTTGAGCGGTACGTAGGCATGCCGGGGGTAACCCCACAGGAGGGAAGCATGTGGCCGTCCTAGAATCAGAATCCGTAGAGAAAGCCCATGCTTCCAGGCCCTGGCTCGATGGCAGAGGGGGTATCGTGAGACCCGGTGCCCATCTGGGGCCCCGAGATCCTGGGTTTTAGGAGAGTCTCCCCTATGCTGCTTTTGGCTCCAGGCTCTGCCAGGCTGCTGTGGACCAGGACTCAGGTGCAAAGTGCGCTGGAGGGAACGAGAGGATCTGTCAGGAGAACAGACTTCGTAAGAGGAAGGAGAGAGGACAGGAGGATTCCGAATTCTCGGTTCGCCGGTGGCCTTGCGGGCTTGAGCTGGGACAGACGGACAAGGCAGGATGGGGGGTGGGGTGGGCACGAAGTTTCAGGGAACGTGAGGTGGGGGCAGGAGAGTAGGTATTTATAACCAGACCTTGCCTGTGCTCGCTATTCTGGGTTCCCGCGGTACCCGGCCCTACACCCTAGACCTGAACTCTGCCCTTCTCTGCCCCGTTCTGTGCCCCGGGAGGCCGACCCAGATGGGGGACACCAGCCAGGGGGCTCCTTGCTGACTAGGGAACATTGGGTTTGGCCAGCAAGCACCAAGAGAAGATTGGAGGGCATGGGGAGTGAGGATGGGGTGTGGCTTCCTCAGACCCTCCCTGGAAGTTGCTGGATCCTTCCGTGCTCAGTCTGATGGGTTTCTGTAATCCCATTTCCTCCCTCTGCCCCATTAGGTCTGTGGGTAGTGATGCCTTCCACTGTGGCTGAGCTTTGGCTGCCCCATCGTTCTGGCCCACAGTGCTGGGAGCCTCCCCTCCAGATGGGCCTCTCCCTTCCCATGATCTCAGCTGGATTCTCTGACCGCCTGGGGCCTGACTCACACAGGCTCCCCGTTCCCTGACCCTCGTCATCCTGGCTACAGCTCTGTTCCTCTGAAGGGGAGCTGGGTCTGGTCTGCTCTGACCCTGGGGAGATTCTTGGCACAATGAAGGGGTGGGGAGGAGGCTGTGGGAGAAGGGAGATGAGAAGCTTGTGGCGGGGGCTGGAGGGAGAGGCCTCGGGGCCAGCCGTGCAGGGTCTTCGGGGCACTTCCCAAGAGGGGGTCTGTGTACGGCCCCAGCTTTTGGAAGGCCCCCCTGTGATCATTGATGGAGGAAGGCCCAGAGCAAAACCACCTTACTGGAGAGACACGGTTGGTATTTACCATGTCAGAGTGACATTTCTGATAAGAAAATCAGAAACCCGTTGAGGCATTTTGACGTGGGAAACATTTCCCTCAAGGCACAATATAAGCAATTAAGGCTGATATGGGGAAGCGGGCAGGTCTGCGAGGTGGGAGGTGACTGGCAGGTGCCTTGGGTGGGTGGGGGGCCCTGGGGAGCGCGCCCTCCTGAGCTGGGGGACAATTCTGGGAGGCTCGCCCATGGAGGCCGAAGGAATCTAAGATCCTGGAAGTTCTGGGGCCAGGGGGGTGGAAGGTGCATCCCCTGTGAGGCATGACTCTCTCTGCAGGCAGGAGGAGAAGGAGGAGGAATGAAGAGACCTGCTTCTTTCCCTCGTCCCACCCGCCGGGCACTGGGGCACCACCATGGGAGGACACCCCGCCAGGACCCTGCCAGCAGGGGAAGCCGGCTGGGACCGCCGTTTCTAAAGCAAGGTGCTGCAACCTTCAGCATTTTTCTGACGGACACCACATTCAGGAGGGAGGCTTGCTGGGCTCCCAGCTTAAGTGTTGCAAAAATCTCTTGTGTTACCAAGTTACCAAATACTTGCTTGTTAGCTTCCGGGGCGCCCGGGCTGGGAATCCGCTGCTCGGGGTTGATGATAGGGGTCCCAGGCGGCTGAAGCTTTCTTTATAGAATGAGCTCCGTTGTAGCCAAGTTGGTGGCACAGGGAGTTTCTGCAAAGGGAACCCGGACTCCCCGTTATCTCGTTAGTTAGTCGGAGATGTGTAATCGTGAGGATTTAACAGATGTTTCTCCGTGCGGACACACGGAGAGAGGGTAACAATGTGACGAGCAGGGGGCACGGGCAGACGTCCCACGGACTGTCCCCCGGGGGGGTGGCTGGTTTCTGCCGGGGTGGGGCGGGTAGGGAGACGGCCTCTCTGCTTCTCTCCTACTCCGGATGGGTGGGTGAGACCCCCTCCCTGCTTGCACTGCAGACCAGGGGCCCTTCTGGGCTGTGGGACGCGCCTCGGCGTTGGAGACCAGAGGGGGCATTTCAGGAGGGATGGGGCAGGACCCCTTACGCTGGCGGATTCCCGATTTCCGGACGGTGGGCTCCTTTCTCACGGGCACCGTCGCCGAGTCACCGCTGAGAAAAGCCTTCACAGCACAACTCAGCAAATCTGCTCAGAGATGCAGGAATAACCTTCCCCGTACTGTCATTAAGTCACATCACATCCTTTCTCTCTAATAATGCGACACACAATTTTTGAGTGACTATTATATTGTACAAGTGCTGTGGATGGAATGGAGAACAGTAAAGACATGCCCCCCTTCCCCTCCAGGATTTATGTTCTGGAGACGCAGAAGGAAAACACGAAGAGATAGAGACTAGAATGGCAAGTAACACGTGCAATGAAGAAAGTAGGTAAGCATGACAGGAACTGTTGCCATTATGGAGGCAGCCAGGGTGGCCTCCCCGAGGAGGTGACATTTGAGCAGGGACCATGAAGTAAGCAGGACAGAGGGGACAGCAGGGACAGAGAGAGCAAAGACAGAGGGAGCAGGGACAGAGGGAGCAGGGACAGGGAGACAGCAGGGACAGAGGG
>NW_023270777.1:1060655-1074768 GCF_011800145.1 Mirounga leonina | reverse complement strand
GGAGCAGGGACAGGGGGACAGCAGGGACAGAGGGAGCAGGGACAGGGAGACAGCAGGGACGGGGGGACAGCAGGGATGGGGACAGCAGGGACAGGGGCAGCAGGGACGGAGGATAGCAGGGATGGGGACAGCAGGGATGGGGGACAGCAGGGATGGGGACATCAGGGACAGGGGCAGCAGGGACAGGGGGACAGCAGGGACGGGGGACAGCAGGAGGGACACCAGCCAGGTCGCCGGTGCACTGTCCGAGGTGTGGGGGAAGGCAGCAGGGCTGGAGTGGAAGTGAGAGGAACAGGAGGCAAACATGTAACCCCTTCCTCCCCTTTGCAGAGGGGCTGAAATCCTGAGTGTTAGCAGGTGGCTGTTCTGGGGACTCCTGGGTCCCCCACTAGCAGGTGGCAGGAGGGCCCCCTTCCTTTCGGGCTGGGGTGCAATACCGCCTCTCACCAGCAGTGGCCACTAGCGGCCCTGCGCCTTCCGAACCCCAGACAGGTGCGTGGGGAGCAGGTTAGATGCAGTCTGGGGGTGCTGAGCCTCAAGGCTGGGGACCCCCAGGGTGATCCACTGCTGGCTTTGATGAGACCGGCCAGGCTGGTGCTCACTCTGCCCTGGTCCTGCTGCTGGGGACAGTGCAGGTTCTGTCCTTCATCTTTCTCCTCCTGCAGCCTGAGCCTCAGACCCCCTCCCAGCCCAGTCAAGGCCTTCCTGTGACCTCTGACCTATGAAATCATTTCTTCGGTGGAGTCACCCTTCAAGACAAAAGGGTCCGCCCTCCTGGACAAGCTCCCTTGTGACTTTTCTCAGAGACAGTGGAAAAGACCAGTCCTTCCCACCTGTGCATGGTCCCCTCCAACCCCCTCCCAGCCCCCATCTGGCTGGATTCTCACTGCACCCCCGAGAATTGGGTATTACTGTCCTCATGTTACAACAGAAAAAGCGAAGGGTCAGAGAGGCAGAGTGACGTTCCTAAAAAGTATTATCCTGGTTTCTGAGCTCCCGCCTCTCCCCTCCAGACCTTCCCTCCCATGCTCTCCTCAGCAAAGTCAGGCCAGACTCTGCAAACCCTCTTCTCTCCTGGCCAGCTGGTGTCCCCTTGGGTTTTGCCAGCAGGAGGCGCTCGGGGGAATACCAGGAGCGGGATTAGGGAGAAGAATGCCCGCCTTCTGGTTTTACCTGTTGCTCCTGCAAGTGGCCTCACCTGAGATCCCAGTCTCTTGGGACCCCAGCTGCCGCAGGTGTTCACTGCTCCCTAGGCTGGTTCTCCAGGCCCGAGGATCCTCTCCGAAGGATTGGGTGGGTGGGCAGGTTGGGGGTGGGGTCTCCTGTCCTCCCACAGCTGCTGGGAAAGTGCCACAAATTCACTTGTTCTCTTAATTTGTGAAAACTTCCTCCACTTGTCTGTGAAGAGCCGCTCAGAAACACCCTTCTCATTACAATGTTAAATTAAAATTTAGTAGACGAGGCACATAGCAGAATAAACTTTCAATTAAAATGTACACACTCCGGTGGTGGAAGGGGGCTGGAGAGAACTTGCAGGCATCTTTGCTGCGAATGTGCTCGAGATTTAATTTTACTATGACATCTCCTTGGAATTACACTGCTAATTGATCACATTGTGTCTGTCTGTTATTTAAACTTTCAATAAAACAGAGATTAATGGAAGGTGTAATCCTCCCGGGCAGAACAAATATTCCCATTGCTCATGTCAGGTACAGAAATGGAAATGCTTGGCTAACAGCTTTTTGCATTCAATCTGCGAACATGAAGTTAATCATGAAAAATGCAGTGATTCTTTAATTGCTTGAATGAAATTTTTTCTGCCTGCCCCATTTCTCACCCAAAATAGCCACCCTTGTTGGAGGTGTGGAATGAAGCGGCAGGGAGGCAGGGCCGGGCTTCAGGGGCGGGGGCTCTGGGGGTGGGCAGCTGTGGGGTGGCTGGCGTCTGTGTCCGAGGACATGTGGCCGTCAGGTGGGACAGAGCCCAGCTGCTGCAGGAAACCTCCTGCCACTTTGTGATTTTGGCAAGAATGTGTGGTGGGGAAAAGGGCTTGTCTGTGGCTCAGACTCCCGGAGCGGAGTGGGGGGGGGGCGGAGAAGAGGCTGGGATCTCGAAGGCCCCTGAGCCCTCGTTCAGGTTGGGGGCAGGACCCAGAGTAGCAAGTACGAGCCCTCCAGCGCCGCCACCACCTCCTAACCCGTGGCCTTGGACAAGTTCCTTCAATTCCCCGTGCTTCACCTTCCCCTCCCGTGGATGGGCGTGAAGGTCACGATCTCCAAGGGCCGTCGTGGAATGCGCTGTGATGTATGCCAAGCACCCAGAATCGGGGCCGCCGGGCCATCCTGTGTGCTGAGCAAGCTTGGCTACTGTCATTAGTATGCTCTCAGCTGGCGCTTCTGTCTTCTTTATGGTTCCTCTGCCAAGTCCAGGCGCAGTTAAGCACATACCTTGGAGTCGGAAGGTAGGGACTTTATTCCCGCATCTTCCACCAGCTAGCTGTGTGACGTTGTATGCAGTGGACATGGAAGTGCCTGCCTCCCAGGGCTTCTGCAAAGGTGGAGTACAGGTAGAAAGAACCCTGATTTCAGTCCTCGGCATGCAGAAAGCACATAAAAGTCCATCCTTCTGTCCAGGCCCTGCAGGACCCATCCAGCCCCTTTCCCACTAAGGCAGCGCAGATCCAGACCGTGTGTGATCAGTCTGTCTGTGGCCTCCACCCCCTGGGGTTTTTTGAACTGAGTCTGGACAATGGAGCCACACAGCTGGACCTGTTGCCCTGACCCACGGCAGCCTTCAGGCCCTTGAGGTTGATGCTCCCATTCCCTTCTGTCCTCCCTTCTGCAGAAGGATCCTTTCTACCTCCTTCAGGTGTTTTCCAATGCAGTGGATTCTGGTCCTTCATTTACATTAAGCCACCCTCATGTCATGTCCCTTTGCGAGTTTGGGAGATTCAGTACCCCAGGTGAGCCTGGAGTAGCATAAAGGACAGGGACAGAGCCACCTCCCATATTCTGGACACTATGCTTCTATTGATATGACCCAGATGGCATTCATTTCTTGCTAGCCATGTCACACTGTTAATTCAGTGAAATTAGGTAACTAATTTTTTTCTGCATTTTTTTTCTATGCCTGTGGATGGGGAGTTGTGTTCTTTGCATCTTGTGCTAACAGCCAGATTGCTGGACCCACATGTAGGGCTTTACTTTGTTCTTCGTAGAGTTCTTTATGTTCTTACCTGCTAGTATTACTTGGGCTCCTAATTCTGACATCTGCCATGTGAATGTCATGGTTTTCAAATATTTCACAAGTATGACATTAAACCTCTTTCTATACGTAGGAAGAAAACAAGACCTAATTTGAAGGAAAGACTTGCTGAGGGGCACGCAACCAACATACAGAGAATCAGCACAAAGACCCAGTTTTTCTGAATCGAAGTCCAGGGATCACGGAAGTTCAGAGCTGGGAGAGGGAAGGGAAGCAGAAGTCGTCATCCTATCTGCCATATTTCTGATGAGAGGCTGGCTGTCCACCCCTTTTGGAACGACCCCAGTGGGAGAGGAGAAGCTCATTGCCTCTATCCCAGGAGAGAATGACTCTCATTGTCGAAACGTTCCTCCTTGAGCTGGGCTGCCATCAGCCTTGCACGAGATGCGTGGGAGATGAGGGTCTTTCCAAATGTTTCAGTCGGGGCTTTTTGGTTGCAAGAAATGGGGATCTACGTGGGTGAGCGCAGGGAAAGGGGGCTTGCGGGGAGGCTGTAGGAGGGACCCCGGTTCTGTCCCACGCTCGTCCTCACTCTCTTGCTGATCTGGGCTTCCATCCCATTCTTTCTCTTTGCAGACTCACTCGCACTCCTGCACCCTGGACTTCGCCCCACGCGGCTGCCCCAGCTCAGCTCTGTGGGGACCCTCAGCAGCAGCCTTCCCCCCCCCCCAGTGGCCACAGTCCTCCCCGTCTTTCAGTTCAAGTTCCGGGGATGGAATCCCATCAGCGGGGATGGAATCCGATCAGCCTGGATTCTCTGGGAAACAGAGTCCAAGACAAAAGCTTCTGTGGCCTTGGGAAGTGTGGCCTCAGGAAGCAGGGGCGAGGACAGGGGAGGGAGGCAGGAGAGGGGCAGGTAGGGGTGTGTGCTGAGCTGGCCCCAGCATCCGGCCAGGTGGCTGCTTGGACTTCAGGTCCGCGGCAGAGAGGCCCCACGAAGCCACCACCTTTCCAGTCTGTTTAGGACAGAGGTTCTCGACGGGGGCTGATTTTGTCCCCCTGGGAACCCGTGTCTGGAGAAAGGGGAGTGCAAGTGCCCCGAGCGGGTGGAGGAGGAGGAGCCCCCGCCTGACTGGCCGTGCTGACATCGTGTCGCCGCGCTCCAGAAAACCCGCCTTGGGTCCTTGGTGGAGTGCGGCAGAGTCTGGAGCTGTGTGTGCTAGGGGACGTGGGACCCCTGGCCCCCGGGGGGGAGGGGCCGCCCTGCTCGGCGGCGTTTGCTGTTTCCTTCATGCTGTAAACACTGTCACGGTGGCCGATTGCAAGGTACGAGCAGATTCACGATCAGCTTGTGACCTTGCGGCCAACGATGGAACAGCTGGTTCCCGAGAGTCCCGGTGAGCCTCTGCCGCGGGTCTGCACGCGCAAGCAGATGAATCAACACGCGAGGAGCTCAGCGCGCCAGGAAGACAGCAGTGAGGTGCCGCAGACCTTTGTTGTCCTCCTCGTAGACCCTTGCCTCTTGTCCCGTCACTCTGTGTGCATCGCCCCAGAGCAGAGGCGTGTGGGGTGGGACGGAAGCCGTTTGCTGATTCTCCGCCTGGATTTTCTTTCTTTCTTTCTTTTTGGTCCAAAAATAACACTATTAGAACAGAAAGCTCTTTTGGACATTTAGACAAACATGTTTAAGTCTACAAGAGTAGCTGCCATCTGGTCTCGGGAACAGAAAAAATTCCAAATGCTGGGGGAAGGAAACTAAAAACTCCCCAAACGGTGGGGGAAAAGGCTGAGCATGTTGCCTGTGCGCCCCAGCTAGAGTGTCCCCGTGTCCCCGCCTCCTGGAAGAGCCCTGGCAGGGTGGGGGGGTCCGCGGGATCTGGAGCAGGGAGGACGCCGGGGAAGCACGGAGAAAGCAGGCTCCGATGTGGATAAACACCTGCTCCGGCCGTGGTCCAGCACGCTGAGCTCTTGCTGGGTCGTCGGACGAGCTCCCGGAGGGCCCAACACCGGCAGCGAGAGACCCTCGCGGGCAGAGGGACGCCTGTCCGGGTGGCGGCGTCCAGCTGCCTCGGTCACGTGGCCGTGACCCCGGCGAGAGGAAGGGGACCCGGACGTGACAGGTCTGCGCCACCTTCGAAGGGAGCTTGAGGTTCAATCACAAAGAAATTACGTCACGTGTTTGTATACAGCTCGGTCTGTGGACTGGGACAGAAACTCCGGCTCTTTGCTCCGGACTAGGGGTCAGGAAACTTCCCCAGAAAGGGCTGGGGTAACTGTTTTGGGCTTGGGGGGTCACATAAAAGGACACAGAGCCTTTCTCTCTTTTTCTTTCTTCCTTCCTTCCTTCCTTTTTCTTTCTTTCTTCCTTTCTTTTTCTTTCTTTCTTTCTTCCTTCCTTCCTTCCTTTTTCTTCCTTCCTTCCTTCCTTTTTCTTTCTTTCTTTCTTTCTTTCTTTCTTTCTTCTTTATTTTCCTATCCTTCCTTCCTTCCTTCCTTCCTTCCTTCCTCTCTCTCTCTCTCTCTCTCTCTCTCTCTCTCTCTCTCCCTTCCTTCTAAAAATAACTCTTTAAAAATGTGGAAGCTTGGGCATCTGGGTGGCTCAGTCAGTTAAGCATCTGCTTCGGCTCAGGTCATGATCCCGGGGTCCTGGGATTGAGTCCCGCATCGGGCTCCCTGCTCTGCAGGAAGCCTGTTTCTCCCTCTCCCTCTCCCTCCCCCGGCTTGTGCACACTCTCTCAAATAAATAAATAAAATCTTTAAAAAAAAATTAAAAAATGTGGAGGCCATTCTTAGCTGACAGCTTTGGTCTGAGGGCCATAGTTTCCCTCTATGTTGGAAGATGCAGCTCTCCGATTGGACATGGTCCCCCTGACGTCTGCCTGTCCCCTGCGGCCTCTGCACCATCCGCCGCGCAGCAGCTGCCTGAGTCCTGGGTTCCCTCGGCCGCCCGGCTTCAGACAGCCACGGGGCTCTGCGGAGGCAAGGCGGGTCGGCGCAGGATGGATCCGCGTACCAGGAGGACGGCGCCGTTTCTCAGGCTGTGGGCCACATCGTGGCGCGTGTGTCCACCGGTGGAATGCACTCCGAGCACAGACAACGTCTGCGGCTTCTTCCGACTTCGAATCAACCCTGGGGCCCGTTTCCCTGGTTGCTGGGGGACCAAGCCCTCCGCCCGGCTCCACTCACCCCACCCCGCGCCCTCCCTCTAACTCCGTCCCGGCCACGGGAAGGCCTCTTCCAGGACATTCGTGCCAGGGCTCCGCTCTGGCCGGACCAGGCTGACCACTGGCTCCCATCAGTGGGGGCTGGGCAGCTGGTCTCAAGTCCTCACGCGAAAACCAGCCAGCCCAGTGATCTTTAAGGCCTTTTCCTTAATTCTTGGTTCATTGTGAAAGGCAGCTCTGCTCAGATGGAGAGACAGACAGCCCTGTGGATGCTGCGTCCCTGTGAGGTTGGCCCCCAGCCCACACCCGGATCGTCTCCCCAGGGGGAGGCGCCAAGGTGGGATATGAAACTGCTTCCCGTAGGAGGGGGTGCTGGCCGGGAGGCTCTGGCACCTCCAAAGCCCGAGGTGGGATCCTGGGGCCAAGGATGCCAAGTTGTCTTGGGATGCCGGCCAGGGGCGTGCAGGCCCACCAAGCCCCTGGCTGGGGCCTGACCCTGGCCACGATCTGGTCGGTGACTCTGGCCTCCAAAGAGCCCTGATCTATCCACAGCCCCAGCCCCGAGAGGCACCCCATGCGCTGGGGGCCTCTGCTCTGTCAACGCATGCGGGAGCACACGCAGCTCTGTGTGGCCGTGCTCTGCTTTGGACAGAACTCCGGGCTGGGTCCCCTGTCCTGAGAATCGGGGCAGGTTAGGAGCATTGTCTCCGTATGCAAAAGACCATGTGTGGGAAGGCGGGGAAGGGTTTTTCTTCTGACATTGGGAGAGCAGACCTGGCATCCTGATTTTATTTTCAGGGTATTTTCTGCCAAAGAGGGGAATGGAGGGGAAAACCTGCCCTCTCCCGCTTTGAGACCATTAAACCTCAGGCAACTTGCTTGAGGGACTGTCAACAAGCAATCAGTGAACCCTCAGCACCTGGGGGGGGTGGTTTGAGCCCCAGTTACTGCTGTGCCAGGAGACGCACGGCTAGATGGGAGCCCCGTTGGTGAGGAGCCTCTGTGAGGGTGGACAGGGCACGGCGGGCAGGACACGGCGGACAGGGCAGGGCGGACAGGACATGGTGGACAGGGCATGGTGGACAGGGCAGGGTGGACAGGGCAGGGCAGACAGGACACGGCGGACAGGGCATGGTGGACAGGGCATGGTGGACAGGGCACGGTAGACAGGGCAGGGCGGACAGGGCAGGGCGGACAGGACACGGCGGACAGGGCACGGTGGACAGGGCATGGTGGACAGGGCAGGGCGGACAGGGCAGGGCGGACAGGGCACGGTGGACAGGGCACGGTGGATGTGCTAGGAAAGTCTGTGATCCCAGGCCGGTGTTCAGAGGGAGCGTCTGGAGCACAGGATCGGGGCAATCCAGGAGGGCTGCAGGGCGGCGGTGCTGAGCTGATCTTGGCTGGGCTGAATCAGCACACTTGGCATCTGTGAGCCCTGTTTGTCCACCGCTTCTGTGGGCACCGTGGGCTCAAGGGCTCTGGAGCCCTGGGGACCTTTGTGCGGAGCAGCCTGTCCTTATCAGGCTCCAGCGACCCCGCCTTCTAGTCCCTCCTCCGGGAGCTGCCTTGGTGCGTTCAGGCCCCCGTAGGAACGCACTCTTCCTCGGAGCTCCGCGCCCCCTGGACTCCTCTGTTGAAGGCGTTCTTCCTCCAAGCGATTTTTCTAAAACAGATTTGGCCGTCAGTCTCCCTCTTGAAAGGCTTCAGTGAATCCCCTTGGGTGTAGAGGAGGTCAGACCTCTTTATCGCCCTTCTCCCCACCAACCTGCCCACCACCCAGCAGGTGCGTGCATGCACGCGTCTGTCCACACACAACACACACGCTCCCTAGGCTTGAACGGTCTCATGCTCCCCCTCCCCCTATGTACTCACCATTTGGCTGTCCCCTCTGCGGGGAGCTGGGGGGACCCCCTCGCCCGCCTGCCCCCACCCGTGGTCTCTCCCCGGCCACGCACTCTGGGGCTGCCGGGCCGTTACCCTCGCTGTCCCCACCTCCCTCAGCTGTGCGGGCATCACATTTATGCGGACGCAGTCGGTCGCTGTGTTCCCTCATTTGACATCCTCATCGTTCATTTGTATCTTCTCCATTTTTCTGCCACTGTTGCTGGAGGCTTGTCAATTTTATTGAGTTTCTCAAAGACCCTTTTCTTTGTTTCACTGGTTTTCTCTGCCGCGTTTCTGTTTTCAATTCATCGATCTCTGTTCTCGTATTTATTGTTTCTTTCCTCCCACCTGATTTGGGTTTGTCGTGTTATTCTCTTGCCTGGTGCAGTGCAGACTGAGGTGGTATTCGAGACCTTCCTTCTTGCCCCCGGCCTCCCAGACTTAAGTGCTGTGTCTAGCTTGCTACTTTTTCTTTTTTTAGAGTTTCTATTTAAAGTCCAGTGTGGTTAACATGCAGCCTTATATTAGTTTCAGCTGTTTCAATACAGCGATTCAACACTTCCCTACGTCCCCTAGCATCCATCTTGCTACTTTCAAGGTTTTTTTTTGTTTTTAATTTTTAGAAGTTCGACTACAATGTGTCTTTCCGTGGGTTTCTTTAGGTTTATCCTATCTGGAATTTACCCAGCTTCTTGAATCTGTAGCTGTATGTCTTTTGCCGAATTGGGAAAGTTTTCAGCCATTTTTGGAGTAATGTGTCAGTCCCACCCTCACCATCCTGTTCTCCTGGGACTCTGACGACACGGATATTAGTTCTTTGGTTGTAGTTAGTTCTACGGGTCCCTGCGTTTCTGTGAAATTGTTTTCTCTCTGTTGTTCAGACCGGGTACTTTCTCTTGTTCCGTATTCAAGCCCACAGGTCTCTCCTCCATCCCTTCCTCCTCTGAACCCACTCTCTGAGTCTTACTTTGGTCACTCTGTTGTTCAATCCTGAGATTTCCGTTTGGCTCTTTATATCTTCTCTTTCTTTGCTGGGATTTTCTGCTTTTGTTTGTTTATCTGTTTCTACTGTGTCTGTAGTATTTTGATGACGATTGATAGAAAATCCGTATCAGACGACTCTAGCATCTTGGTCGATCGGTGTTGACTTCTGTATTCGTTCCCAGAGCTTCTGTGATAAAGCACTAGAAACCGGGAAGCTGAAAACAACAGAGATGTACTCTCCCACAGTTCTGGGGCTGGAAGTCCAAAATCGAGGTTTCTCCTGGAGGGCCAGGGGAAGAATCTGCCCCACGTCTCTCTCCTAACTTCTGGTGACGGCTGGCCCCCTTGGCTAGTAGATGACCACTCCAGTCTCTGCCTCTATCTTTAAGTGGTGTTCTCTGTCTGTCTGTCTGTCTGTCTCTGTGTCTCTTCCCCTCTTGATTATAAGGACACCAGCCATATTGAGTCTGAGGAGGGGGGCGGGGGGCATTCTACTCCAGTATGACCTTACCTTAACTAATTACCCCTGCAACAGTCCTATTTCTAAATCAGGTCCCATTCTGAGGTCCCGGGGCTGGGACTTAAACATATCATTTTGGGGGACACAATTCAACCCACCACCTACTGATTCTACTGATTTTCACCCAGTTTGCTCAGTATGACGAGTAACTTTGGGTCAAAGCCAGGACTACTGGGGTGTTATATAATGAGACTCTGGGTCTTATTTCAACCCTGAATTTTATTTGGACTCCTCCGACCCCATTCCAGCAGGGGAAGGGGGCCCTGCCTCGTTACTGCCAGGTGGGGGCAGAAGTCCTGGTTCCATGGCTGGCTTCTGCTCACACTGGTGTTGGGGGGCCTCTTCATCCCTGGGGGGTGGGGTGGGTGGGCTCTCTGGCTCCCCATGAGGCCTCAACTGACACCTCCCTTGCTGGAGGGCGAGTAGAAGGTCCTCCTTCCAGGGACACCACAGGGACATGTGTCCTTGTTACTTGTGGGTGGTGGTGAATGTCCTGGCTCTCCACTCGGCCTCCTGGGACATCGCCCCGTTGGGCGGGGAGCTCACGGATTGCCTGGAGGGGTGAAGTCTAGACTCTCCATTTGGCCTTTGCTGAGCTGTGTGTGGAGTGGGGGTGGGAGGGACAGTATTTTTATGCTGCGTTCTGCTGGAGTAAAGCAGTTATTGCTTAAAAGGGTTCTGCCTCGCCAGGCTGCTCCCATTCTGGCCCTTTGGCTTGCTGTTGGTTTTTCCGCCTGTGTCATATGGGTGTTCAGATGACTGGCTTCTGCAACTTCACGTCTGGTGTGCGTGAGGCACAAAGAGAACCTGGGGATCTCACGGCCGTATTGTTCCTTGGGTCTCAAAGTTCCGAGACGGTCTGTCTTCTTCTTCCTGACTCTCCTCTTGCTTTTCTTACACATAAGGTCCTAGCAGGAGGAATGGGAAAATGTACCTCTACTCCATCTTTCTGGAAGCAGAGATCTCTCAGTGGGTTTTTTTTTTTATGACTTCTTATGATAGTACACTATGTTAATATTTTTGCTAGTGTTGAACAATCCTCGTGTTGCTAGAATAAATCCTACTTGTACATGCTTAACGTCTTCGCTTAATGCACTACTAAATTTAATTTGCTAATATTTTAGTTAGAATTGCTGCATCTGTATTCATAAGTGAGTTTGTTTATGGAACTTGGTGTGTGTGCGTGGGCGCATGCCGTGTGCGTGCAGACCGTCATTTTGAATGACTGAAGGATTCCAGAGGCCGTCCAATTTTTTCTCACGCTACAGAGCAGTTTCAATGACATGGGATGCATTCATTCCTTGAATGCATAATAGACATTCCCCATAAAGCCTTTGACTTAGGTACCTTTATTTGGTGGGGTTTTTCTTGACAATCTAATCAGCTTCTTTGCTTCTCTGATATTCTCTGATTCTTGCCTTGCCCTGAGTCACATTTGAAATTCTTTTTTTTTTTTTAAAGATTTTTACTTATTTATTTATTTGGAGAGAGCACTTCGAGCAGGAGGGAGGAGCAGAGGGAGGGAGAGAATCTTAAGCAGACGCCCCACTGAGCGTGGAGCCCGACCCAGGGCTCGATCTCATGACCCCGAGATCATAACCTAGCTGAAACCAAGAGTCGGACGTTTAACCCTCTGAACCATCCAGGCACCCCTGAAATTCTTATTCTCTAGTAGAATCGTCACTGTAAACTCATCGACAGCATCGTACCTGGTATCCTGCCATCTCAAATCTCCTTTATAGCTCCATTCATGTTTTCAAAGTATCAGGTATTTATGTCTTCTCTTTTTTATTCTTTGCAGGCTTGCCAGAGGTTCATGTAGGATTAATCAGAAGTTTTAAATGACCAGTTTTTAGTTTATTTAGTTCCATAGAACTTTTGTCCTAACTCATTCTTTTTCTCTTTAAGCTGCAAAGATCAAATCTTTCATTCTACCTTAAAAAAAAAAAATCTCGGGCACCTGGGTGGCTCAGTTGGTTAAGCGACTGCCTTCGGCTCAGGTCATGATCCTGGAGTCCCGGGAACGAGTCCCGCATCGGGCTCCCTGCTCGGCAGGGAGCCTGCTTCTGCCTCTGACCCTCCCCCCTCTCATGTGCTCTCTCTCTCTCATTCTCTCTCTCTCAAATAAATAAATAAAATCTTTAAAAAAAAAATCTCATAGTGTAGCATCTAACTTACTGAGCTGAAAGCTGACTTGTTTCCTTTCTTTCTTATTTCATAATAAAATATTTTGGTGATCAGTTTTTCTCTGAGTTGGGTTTAGGTCCTCATCCCATGGGATTTTATATCGGGGACCTTCCTGTCTTTAATCAAGTGATCTGTGTTTTTTGAATTTTGTTGAAAATTTTTTGAAAAATTTTTTTGTGATTAGTTTTTTGATATTTATCTTTTTTGATAATCTCTCTGCTTTTTGTTTTATTTTATTGTGGTGAGAGTATATGCCCTGTTAAATGTCCCATTATTTTGAATTTTACTGATGTTTTCTTTGTGGTCTGGTCGGTCTGTGTAAATATACAATGCTTGTTAGTAGGTTATGAAATCCTATACATATCTGAATCATATTTGTTAATTATAGCTATAATTGTGTTTTGGGGGGACATACTTGGTGGGATAATTGATAAGAGATGTATATTAATGTATCCCACTATGCTAGTAGTCTTGTCTCTGTATTTTTTTTGAGTTTTTTTAAAGTATATTTTGGCTTTTTGCTCTTCAGCATGTAGGGTTACAACCATTACTTTTTATCAATGGGTTCTTCCTTGTTTTCCAATTCAGTGATGAGCTTATTCTTATATTTATTTATTTTTTCTGTTCTTTTAATGAAATTGGGCAGGGAGGAGGTGTACGTACACATATTCAACCTCCCTTCCTGAATCTGTTGGTTCTTAAAAAGAACAGAACAGGGGCTCCTGGCTGGTTGAGTAGGTGGAGCATGTGACTCTTGATCTCAGGGTTGTGAGTTCGAGCCCTACGTTGGGGTGTAGAGATGACTTAAAAATAAAATCTTAAAAAAAATGAAAGAGAACAGAAGAATACACACAAATCACAGCCCCATCCTTCAGGTTCTCCCGGGGAAGGCTGATACTGTGTCTCAGCAGTGAGTGATGCTCCCCCAAAAAGCTTCAGAATTTCCTAAGATCACGTATTGGAAGATGTTTTGGGTGCCCTTTGTGGGGAAGAGTAGATCTGTGTCACAAGACATGTCGTTACCCCCCAAGACTAGGAAGATGTTGCCTGAGGTTATTTGCTGAGTTGCAGATCTGCTTCTGCTCCTGATGAGCTGTCCTCCCAAGTGACCCAGTGGTCTCTTCTAAGAAGACCAGATCATGCTGCTCTCCTGCTCAAAGACATGCATGGCTCCCTAGTAGCCAGAGAGCAAGGCCCTGGGTCTTGGGGAGCACTCGAGGCTCTGTGTCATCTCTCGCTATCCCTTCCCTGCCCCCAGATACTGGCCCCCAGCAGGTGTCTCTTCCTGCCCGGTCCCCATTCCCTGTGTGTCTTCCTCCCCCTTCTCGGCTTGGTTGCTATCCTACTCATCTTTACAGGCTGGATCTCATCTCAGTTTTTCTCCGAAATGCTCCAGGACCAACCCAGGGAGACCAGTTGTCCCCTTCTCCAGAGACCTTCGTTGTAGCTCTCATATTGACCACTGTCCAACTTCTTCTGTGGGCAGGAGGTGTGTGCTGGGCTCTCCCCCTGTCCTGTGAATTACTACTGAGGGTTGCGCTGTGCCTGATTCTTCTCTCTGTTCCCAGGGTCTAAGAAAAGAGTCTGCCACATGGAAAATGTTACGGGATATGCGGCTGAATCAAATCAGATTCTTGGACAGGGAAGGGGAGCAGCGACTAGGAAGGGCTAAGAACACTGGCGCTGGGAGTATTAGCTGATTATGATCCAGATTTCTAGTTCCGAGCTGGAACTAACGGTGGCTCCTTTTGCTTCAAGCAGATGGGTCTTGACACAGAAGACAGCCTTATGTCCTTCCTGCCTGGGTCCAATGAGAAGGGAAGGCAAAGGCTCTCTATCCCAGTGGGGAGGAAAGGGGTCCCAGTCACTCCCTGCATCCCGGAAGACCCACTGAGACCTGGGAAGGGCAGGGGAGAGATCACTGAGCACGTGGGGCAGGGGAGGGGGAGAGGTCACTGAGCACGTGGGGCAGGGGACAGGGATAGGTCACTGAGCACGTGGGGCAGGGGAGGGGGACAGGTCACTGAACACGTGGGGCAGGGGACGGAGGGAAAGATCACTGAGCATGTGGGGCAGAGGAGGGGGACAGGTTACTGAGCACGTGGGGCGGGGGAGGGGGCAGGTCACTGAGCACGTGGGGCAGGGGAGGGGGGCAGGTCACTGAGCA
>NW_023270777.1:1035530-1060645 GCF_011800145.1 Mirounga leonina | reverse complement strand
TGAGCACGTGGGGCAGTAGACAGGGACAGGTCACTGAGCACGTGGGGCCACCTCTCTATCTGGGTAGGACAGCAACCTTGGCAAGATCGTGGTACCAGCCAAGTTACCCCAGAGAGCTGGTCCTGGGTCTGTTCTAACTCATCCCGAGAACGGCCGGGCATCCGGTGGGAGGGTGGTTTAGGGTCAAGGAGGACAGCAATCCTTTCCAGGTGCCTTTCTTTCGTATTTTAAGCAGAGCACTTGCTCCTGACTTTAAATACCTGCATTATAACACGTTGCTTCAGCCTGTTTATACGCAAGGCCAATCCCGGAGGACCATCCGTGAGCAGAAGGAACATGCCTGGATACACTGCGGTCGGTTTAGGGCACCCAGACATCCACCAGTGGGTTCCTACTTTGCTCGGTCACTTCTACCCATGTGATCGCGAGCAGCCTCGTCTGTGTAAGCTTATTTTCTCTTCTGAAAACAAGGTATTAATAGTGTCTTCTTCAAAAGCTTTTTGTGAAGTGAGCACAAGAACACACGTCAAGCACTCAGCTCGGTAAACGTCGCCTGTTTCTGCTCTTCTTTGGCGCCCGATGAGCGGGGCTGCTTGGTCCGAGTGGCTGCCGAGGACCAGGTCCGGGACAGAAAGCAGCTACTTGGAATTCCTTCAGCGGCCCTGTTTGTGGACGCAGCGTTAAATTAAGGCCTGTGAATTCATTGTGAAAACACACCTTCAAAAAGGGCCTGAGATTTGCTGCTTCCTTTCCTGAAAGCCACGTGGCACCACGTTATTTTAAGAATAACGAATCCTAATGCAACAGTGGTGGAACCCTGGCTTGCTGCCGTGTCCCCTGGTGGCCAAGCTGGTGGCCGCAGGGGTGATGTGACGCAGGATGCATGCGCAGATGGTGGAGACCCGAGGGAGTCATTCCACAATCGACAGGGGATGCCCAGGGAGCCCAGAGCTGAAGGACGCTGCCTCCCGGGATTCCTAGAGAGGTAACTGAGTCACGGGCTGTTACAGCGGAAAGCGACTCAGGCCAACCAATGAACAGTGTGTTTCTGTTTCTTATCAGAGTGTTACGTGATTTAAAAGAGCCCAACAGGCCAGAGAAGCTCATTTCTGGAAACAGTCTTCCTTTTGTCCATCCCTAGGGGCAACAATTTTCAACTCCGTAGGCCCCAATTTCGGTATTTATCCCTCATCTTACAATAAGGAGTTTGTAGCTGTTTCTCAGGGTCCAGCGGGTGGCACGGCCTAATGGGTTCCCGCTGCTGGGGATCCGGTGGCAGCCCCAATCCTCCTCCTCCTGGCGGCCGGCACGTCGAGGGTCTGATGCCCCCGCAGGAACCTCTCAGCGGGACCACGACATGTCCCGAGCTTGCTTCCTCTCTTGCCCGACCTTTTGTCTTCCACGCAGCTCGCACCTGTCTTGACTTGTTCATGTCATCGGTTTTCCGTGGACTCACCACCAAGCAGCCCAAGGCCCAGCTCTGTGCCCCCTGCCGTCTGAGTGTCTCGGCGAGGTGCTCAGACACATCAGGCGTTCTGCACGTCTCCTTTCCCTGGAAAACGTCTTTGATCGAGCAGCAGGTGTCTGCGCTGTGCGTTCTCAGCCTGACCCTCCACCGTCAGCTGGGACCTCCTGTCCCTCCCGGCTCTGTCCACCTGCCTCTGCCGGCTCCCCTTGTTCGCTAGAGGCATCCCCAGGGCCCACCTGAGAAACAGTGCCTGGGAGGGACATGGTTTGACATCTTGCATGTCTGAAAACATCTTTCTTTGACTTTTCCTGGTGCCGTGGTGCGGTGCGGATTTCCAGGCTGGAAATTTCTTCCTCTCAGAATATTCGGGGCATCGTTCCGCTGTTATTCAGTTCCCGTGTTGCTGCTAAGTTAAGGTCGTTCTGCTTCTCCATCCTGTTATGAAGTCCAGAACCTTCTGGAAACCTTTGTCCCCGGTGTTCTGATGCCTGGGGGGGCGTGAACCTTAGCGTGAGCATCCCTGATCCTTTGTGTGGGTGCCCGGCGGCCCCAGTCAGCTGGACTGCAGTGCCGAGTGCTCATTCAATTTTCCCTTCCACGATTCTCTCTCTCACTCTCTTTTTTTGTTCTCAGTTCTCCGTCCTGTTGTTTGCGCATCGGATCTTCTGGACAAGTCCTCTGGCGCCTTGTATTTTCCCCATCTCTTCGTTTTCTGTTCTGCTGTCCAGCAGCATTCTCTCATCTTTATCTTCTTCCTCTCTCTTGACTCATTCATTTCTGTGTAATTTCCGTTTCCAAGAGCTCTTTGTCATTTTCGTTGGTCCAGTCCCTGTTTGACGACAACCCTCTGCTCTCTGTTACGACCCATCGCTACTTTTTTCTTTTTATAAAGTTCTCCCTCCCCTGCAGGCTCTTACTTCCTCCAAGTTCCTCCCACCGACATCATGTTTTGTTTTGTTTTTTAAAGATTTTCTTTATTTATTTGAGAGAGAGAGAGAGTACAAGTGGGGAGGGAGGGAGGAGCAGACTCCCCACTGAATGCACTTGATCCACTGTCTCTAATGGAGGTCTTTTCACAAAATCACAAATAATGCATGTTTACTGTAGAAAAATCAGAAAAATGGTTAAGGAAAAAAAAATACCATCAGAGTAATCATGCCTTTATCCCAGACTACCATTAACATTGCAGTAATTCCTTCTATTATTTCATATATATGAATTATATATAAATGTTATGTATACATACAATGATTGGGAATCAATAAACATGTTATTTTTAACCTGTTTCCTCAATATATATTGTGAACACCTTTCCAAGTCACTAAAAATATTTCTAGGAGGACCTGGGTGGCTCACTTGGTTGAGCGTCTGACTCTTGATTTCGGCTCCAGCCATACCTCAGGGTCGTGAGATCAAGCCCCTCATCCGGCTCCATGTTCAGCAGGGAGTCTGCTTGAGATTCTCCCTCTGCCCCTCCCACCCTCTCTAAAATAAGTAAATAAAGCTTTAAAAAATATTTCTAAACTTGCCTTAATGGTTCATATCCTTTCGTGAAATATTTCTTAATGTAGCATTTTTTTTTTTTGTCCAGTTCTACATTATTGGATATTTATACCAGTTTTTCAGGATCATAGGAAGAACTCTAATGAACAATCCTATTTGCAGAGCTTCCTATGAGCCCCGGATTATTTCCTGAGGATAAATTCCTAGAATCGCTGCACCCAAAGTACACTTATTGTAATTCTTTCCATTCTCATCATGCAGGCGCCCCTCCCACTATGGCAGAGGCTTGCTTCTTTACCTTTGCTGACATGAGTATTCAGTCCATCCGAGCGGCCCGCATGCTGTGTTATAGGTCATTTGATTTGTGTGTCTTGGATTACTGCTGAGGCTGACTGTCTCTTCCTATTCATTGGTGGCATATATTTCTTCTTTTCTGAATAGACCTCACAGTGGGTTGAAGATTTACCGACACACAAGTGCAGAAGTGGAACTTTGTTCATTTTTTTGTAACTAAGCTTCACTGGCTCCTGGGCTGAAACAAACTGACTTTTGATTCAAAGTAACTTATTGCACCGACTTTTTTTTTTTTTTAAGGTTTTGTTTATTTGAGCGAGAGAGAGGGAGCAAAGGCAGAGAGAGAAGCAGACTCCCTGCTGAGCAGGGAGCCGGATGCGGGACTCGATCCCAGGACCCTGAGATCACAACCTGAGCCCAAGGCAGATGCTTCACTGACTGAGCCACCCAGGCACCCCTTGCCTTGACTTTGGATTCAAAGTAACTTACTGTACCAAGTTTTGATTCAAAGTAACTTATTGCATCAACTTTTGATTCAAAGTAACTTATTGCACCAAGTTTTGATTCGAAGTAACTTATTGCACCGACTTTTGACTTAAGGTAACTTACTGCACCAAGTTTTGATTCAAAATAACATACTGCTCTGTTACTTCTGGGTGAACCTTCTCGCCTCTGTCCTTCCTGTTCTGTCCCCCTTTATGGGGAGGGTGGCTGGCCTCTCCGTTACTCACAGGCACCTTGGTCTTCGGGTGCACCTTTGCACCTGCTACTGGTGTCCCCCATGTCCAGACCTCACCCCACTGGAGCAGGTGCTGCTGAAGCTACCCATGAGTTTCAGGTGCAGGTTTGGGACAGTGCCCGAGCCACATGGAGGCGAGAGGCAGAGGAGGCCAGACTCCCCCTGCTGCCATTCTATCCCATCCATGTCATCCCCACTCCTCCAGGTGGCTGCCAGGGTTCTAGGTGGGAAACAGACACAAGACCCAAGGACACCCGCCCCCCAACCAGCCGTCTCTGGGGACGTGGGATTCACCCACATCTTCCTGGCTTGATCTCCTTTCCGATTGCTCTCTTCTTCTGAGGGACTTTAATTTCCTTTGGGGTGGAAACACTGCCCTCACCTCCGGTCCCACATCCTCCAGGTTTGTGATCCTGGTCCTCCAGCGTTTGATCTTCCTTGGTGTCACTGAAAGAGAAAAACTGTTTCTGCTGCAAATCAAAATGCTCTGACTGTCCCTACCTGGGATCTTTAAAAGCTCTTTTTTGAAAGTTAAATCTCAACAAAGTTTTTTTCTCAGCTAGTGATTCCCGCCCTTGGATGCTCACTGGGATGACCTGGGGGCTTTGAAAAACCCTAATGCTTGAGCAGCGCCCAGATTTTAGAACTCCTGAGGGGGTGTCCCAGCATCTGTATATTTTTAAAGCCCCCTCAGCCCCCCCCCCCCCCCCCGTGATTTTAATGTGTAACCAGGACAGAGAACCACTGTTCCAGGCTGCGACTGCCTTCCCCACCCCTGGGCCAATCAATGGCTTAACCTCCCTGTCCTTGGAGGTGGAAGGGCTCCAGGCACCTGGGGGACAAGAGGGCTTGTCAACACCTGGGTTTGCACCTGTATCTCGGGGTCTAAGAGGCAGAAGAGGCTCTCGGTTGGATGCAGAACCCCCCTCTGCTGGTTTGACATGCCGGAGATGGAGGCTCTGCAGATGGGTCCCTGCAGGGGTGGGGAGGAAGACTCTGTGCCTCCCCCCCACCCAGGGCAGGAGGTGGGGCAGGTCCTCATTAACTTGGCTTGAGTCAGCTCCCAGGGAAATGCTTTCCTCGGTTGCCGCGGCCTATCAAGGACCAAAATGTCACAACATATGTTTCCCAGCTTCCTGGGGTCTCTGATAAACCTCTTGAGACTCCTTTATTGGTCTTTTTTCCCCCCAAGTTTATGAAGCCAACTGTTTCCCTCAGCTTACAGATGTGCTGAGGCAGGGAGCTCATTTCCATCAGAAATTGGCCTCAGAGGAGGGAAGCTTTTGGGGAAAAGCTGGGAGCCCTCCCGCAAGACAAGGTTGCTGGCCAGGATTCTCTGCATTTAGGCTCAGAACTCCGGACAGCCAGGTCTCCCCAGAGCAGACCCCACCCCCCAAGCCTTGATAGAAACTACTTTTTGTCCTTCACAGTGGAGGAGCAGGCGGGAAGGCATTTCGATGGAGGAGTTCGGCGCATGCCCTGCCCTCAGGGTCCTGGCCAGGCAGCAGGGATGTGGGGGGTGGGGGGGTGGGGGTGGAAGAGTGTCATTCGCCAGAATGGGATGAATCAAACATTAATTAAACGGGGCGGCCGTGAGACGGAGGTGGTTCTCACGCCTCGGCCGCACGGGACGGCAAACCAGAACCGAAGCCTGTAAATGCCTCAAGGGCGGGAAGTCGAGACCCAAGGACAACCCGTCACCTAAACCTCTCTTCTGGGCGATGCCCAGTGGTCCGACTGGACACCACGTCGTAACCTTGTCCCCAGACCCCGTTCTGACTGTGGCCGTTGGTCAACCGCCCAAGTTACGGATACTCACAGTGCTGGTGTTTGTCAAAGACAAAACCAGACATGGAAGGAGAGCGATTTTATTTACACCCTCGGGAGAGCTTTCCGGCTGCAGGTGAGTGTCTCCTTAGGGAGGTCCCGCCTTGGACTTGTGTAGGGGCAGGATCCAAGTGTGGGTGGAGGTGTTCCAGCTGGGACTGGGGGAGAGTCTCGCCTCTCGGTCAGGGGCGTTGATCTCTGTCTAGCTGTTTCAGGAGGGCAGGCTACTAATGATTTATGAGACAAAACATGGGAATTCACAGGTGAACAAGGGGGGCACCTGCCAGTCTTGTCTCAGTCACATGGGGAAGGGGCCACTTTGCAGGAGCCGTTTGTGTTCCCGACACAGAAAGGGTGGTGGGGTGCGGGGTCCCGCACTGTCGCTGTTTCCCGGGGCACAGGCCCAGACACGTTTCAACACTGTCACGCCCGAATTTCTGTACACGGGAGGCTGAAGAGGAGCCACTTGGCTGAAAGGGTGAAGCCAGATGTTCCCCTGAAGCTGTAATTCTTTAAAAAGAACATTGTCTTTACTTGGATTATATATAATGAAGATCAAGAAAAAATAGCAGTTTTCTAAGGATGCTCTTATTTACATTTTATAAAAGATTACAGAAACATGAATTTCCCTCTTTTTAAAAATTATTACAACCCACATATATTATGTTAATGACTGACGGGGAGCAGAGGGTGTGGGGGTGTGTGTGTGTGGTGCAGGTGGTGCCCTCGCGACTTTCTGGCCGTTGAGTCTGACGGCTGGGGGAGGTGGGACGGAGCAGCGCGAAGCCTCTAGATCTGACCCACCCACCGCCCAGCACTCTTGCTGAAAATGCAGATTCCTGGGTCCCGCATGAGCTGCTGTGTCAGGATCTGGGCGTGGGGACCCCGAGGTGGGAAGGAGCCTGGGGCTCACGGGCACTAGAGAGAAGTGCAGGTGGCCAGCAGGTGGCTGGCAGGAGGAGAGTGCACAGGGCATGGCCCGGGGAGAGACCTGCGGGGTGCAGCTCGGCCCAGAGGTCCTCCCACACCCCGAACTTCATCCTGAGACATGTGGAGAGTCCCTGAGGATTTAGCTGGGGGCTGTAACTAGGTTACGGGCCTGTCACACTCAGAGTGTCCAAATTGGACTTCATGATGTCCCCAGCCCTCAGCCCACTCTCCCTCCTACATTCACCTTCAGTGGGTATCGCTGTCACCCACCTGGACACCCAATCAGCCTGGCCACCCTGCACTCTTCAGTCTCATCCCAGGATCCCTCAAACCTATCTGTTTCCCTCCTCCACCACCGCCTGAGATGGGGTGGTACCCTCTCTCACTTGGACAGTCAGCAACCTGGGCTTCTTGACTCGCAGCTCACCCCCTGCAGCCCGTTCCCCCTTCTCGTAGCTCGACTTCACCCACAGGACGATCGATTGCCCACCACCCTCAGCAGCTGCCCTTGGGGTTGGGCCCCTGCTCGCCCTCTCGTCTCATCTGGCACCAGAGCCCTGGACTCTACCACCCAGCCTTCAAACCCTGTCTGTCCTCGCCTCCAGGCTGCGCCACTCAGCCCAGAACATGCCCTTGCCTTCTCTTGACTGTCTCTGACTCATCCTTCTGGTCTGGGCTCGAGGCCACCACCATGGGAAGCATTCCGTGGTCTCCCCGGGCTGGGTGCTTCCTGCCATTCTGCAGCCTGCTTGTCTATCCCATTGTAAGTATCCACTCCCAGTGTCCCCACGAGGGCCTGGCCCCTCCTCAGGGGCACGTCTAGGTCTTTCTTCTGGAGCCCCAGCCTCTTGCAGGCCACACGGGAGGTGCTGGTGCATAACCGCCCCAGTGGGGTAGGTCTTTGGCCTCCCTGGCCCGCCATGTGGAGAGCTGACGGGGGCACTGACGTGGCAGCTTCCATCCTGCCGTCTGATGCTTTCTGGGTATCCTCCTCTGGGCCCCTCAGCTCCCACCCCGCCTCCCAGCCTGTTCATCTCCTCCCCTCTGGCTTTGGAGCTTGTGAGACCATCCAGGATAATTAAGAGAGAATTTTATGCTGTTTATGGGGCTTCGATCAAAGATTTTAATTAACCTACCTTGCTTTAAGCCTTTAAAAGTTCATTCCCCAGGGCTGACCATTTGAAAATGGAATTAATACTTCCAGGCGGTGTGGAAAGTGGAGGCCCAGACACGGGGGCCTAGTGACTGTCTCATTAACCCTTCCCAAGAAGGATGGATTTCAGCTCATCCTGAAGGATTCATCTCAACCTGAGCTACTCCCTGATGGAACGCGGTGCTGGGAGTGGTGGTAAGACCCCCGTTGCTGGAGGCATGTCAGCAGATGCTAGACCAGTTCCCAGGAGGAATCTTGAAGCCGTGGGTGAGGCATCCCATCGCTGATCAGAGTAGCTCCCACCACAGGACTTGCCAGTCCTGGGGGTTCAATCCACAGATGGAAGAGACAGTGGTTAGGAGAGTCTGGGCAGATGGGGTGCACCGGGTGGGCAGGGGATGGGGTGCTATTATTAACTAAGATGTACTGAGCTCACTATTTTCCAAGCCCTGCATTACCTCATGTAATTCTGATGTCCTACAAATGAGCAAACTGAGGTCCCTTGAAACGGGGGTTCCCAAGGGCCTGCAGGATGAAGGCCACGAGTTTCTGGCTCTCCCCAGTCTGGACTCTGGCATTCCCCTCCTCAATACCCAGCAACTCCCCACCTGCAAGAGCTTGTTCATTTCTGCCCCTATTCCCCTTCCTGTTTAGGTGGAGATGTAGGTGCCCAGCAGCCCTACCCCCTCCCCGAATCCCACCCTGGGCCCCTGGATGGACTTTTCCCTGGATTTCTGAAATGCTCCCTCGTATTTTTATTTTGCCGGTGATTTCCTGCTTTCTGGCATTATCAATGCCTGGTTTAATGTCCCGCTCCCCTACCCCCTAGACAGAGACTATTTCAAGGTGGGAACATATTAGATTGAATTGTGTTCCGTCCGTGCCCCCGGCCCCAATAAGCAGCCCACGTCACGAATAGATGTTGGATGAAGTGAGTGAGGGAGATCTGTCATCTCTACCCCATCGGGCTCTGAGAAGACAGAAACATAATCTCAACCAACGCATATTTCCCGAGTCTCTACAATGTGGGGAGGAGGTGGGGGTGCTTCTCAGCAGAAACCTTTCTTTTTTTTTTTTTTTTAAAGATTTTATTTATTTATTTTTGAGAGAGAATGAGACAGAGAGCATGAGAGGGGGGAGGGTCAGAGAGAGAGGCAGACTCCCTGCTGAGCAGGGAGCCCGACGTGGGACTCGATCCTGGGACTCCAGGATCATGACCTGAGCCGAAGGCAGTCGCTTAACCAACTGAGCCACCCAGGCGCCCCATTTATTTTATTTTTTTAAAAAAGATCTTATTTATTTGAGAGAGAGTACGAGAGAGATCATAGAGGGAGACGCAGAGGGAGAGGGAGAAGCACTTTCCACTGAGCAGAGAGCCCAATGTGGGCCTCGATCCCAGGACCCTGAGATCATGACCTGAGCTGAAGGCAGACGCTTAATGACTGAGCCACCCAGACGCCCCCTAATCAGTTCATTTAAAGTGATTTTCTCTTGGCAACCTCTAGCTGCCTGAATGCTAAAGCACAGCCCAGGAGGGAGGGGGGAAAGGGTGCAGCTCACACCCGACCAGGGAGACTCAGTCTGCAGGCTACGGTGAGTGGGTGGCAGCTGGGGACCCCACGCTGCTGTCTGCGTGCACAGGATCTCCAGGGGTGTGTGTTAGAGGGTGGATCCGGCCTTGGTGATGCCCCTTCCCTTTATGGGTTTCTGCTCCACAACAGAAAACACATTTATTTCCACGCCTCCTCATCCCACTTCACTCCCCTTCATCCACGAGAAGACTGGTGAGATGGCCCAGAATGCCCTTCCGAATGCAAAAGCCTATTTTCAACATCAAAATGTTTTCTGAACTTCCAGATGACAGAGTTCTTTAATATCCACGGATGAAGAAGATAGAGAATAAAAAGCTATACTTTGGGGACATTTATTTATATAATTAGATATTTCATAGGTAGTATGCTAATAGGTTCTTACTTTCATAAGATTTCAACAGTACAGAGCAAACCAGGGTAAAGGAACATTTCCAGACCCAAGTCAAGGCTCATTGTTTACTGGTGGAGGATGCACAGGGAGCCAGCCAGTTTACACATGTGGGGGGAGACCTGCTTCTTGGCAGCCAGACGTCACACATCATCAGTGTGTGAAATCGCTTTCCTCCCAGAACAGTGGTTAAATTGGCATCATGGAGAATCTGGAACCATCATCAGATATCCTATTAATCAGCTGTCAGGTCATGTATCTGAGAAGTAAAGGAGAGCCAGTCTGTCTGGGGACATCAGCTGGATGTTCTTAGCCACAGGGTTTCTCCTCCAACAGGGAGCCAGTCACTCCGAGTCAGCTCCAGCCCTGGGTCCCGCCTCCCCTCGGACCTCTCAGAAAGCATCTCCAAGGCCTCAAAGGTACCGAACACACAGTCGGTCTCAGTCTTGAGCACAACTTTTCTCTCACACGGGAAGTCACCCTGTCTCCGCCCATCGCTCCCCTTCCCTTCCCCACAGGGACCACGCCGGCCCCTTGATGTCCACTCTTGTGTGCACACATGAACACAGGTGGTACCACACCAGATGAGTTATCATTCTATGTGCTCGTGCTCGATGATGTCTGGAGCATCCCTCTGTGTTGGTTCACGGACGTCCCCGCATTATTTCAATGTCTGCAGAGAACGCCCTGGTTCCGAAATTTATCTAGCCGCTGCCCCATGCGTGTGTGTTTATGGGTTCCCCACACGCTGCGACTCTGTTACACGGCAGGCTCTCGAGCCCGTCACAGGTGTGTCTCTGTGCGCACACGCCGGAATTTCTCCCTGCGGGTTTCCAGAAGTGAAATTGCCAACGATGCCTGGCGGCTTCCGAATCATCTCACTGGTTCACACGGTTTCCGGCAAGTGTCTGAAAGCAACTGGTTCCTCCTATCCTTGCTGATATTTGTTACTATCAATCTTTTTAATTTTTGGCAATGTAATGAGGGCAAAATCGTATCTCATTATTGTTTTAATTTCCATTTCCCTGTTGGCTAGCAGAAGCTTTGCATCTTCTCATGTGGTTATTGACATTTGTATTTTTCTTCTGTGAATTGCCTATTCATGTAATTTTTATTGTGTTGTGTGTCTTTTTTTATTGATTTGTGTAAGATCCTGATGTATTCTGGCCATAAATTCTTGGTGTGTTCAATGTGCTGCATGGAATGTCTCCTAATTTGCTGCTTGTAATTTAACTTCGTATGTAAGGCGTCATTTTTCAACAAAGTGTTTAAAAATTTGATGAGATTAAAGATGTTACTCTTTTATTATGTGGTTTCTGGGTTATGTGTCTCGTTTTAGGAAAATCTTTCAAACACTAAGATTATGAGAGTTACTTTATAGCTTCATTCCAAGCTTTTTATTGTTTCTTTCTTTGTTTCTCTGTTTCTTTCTTGCATTTAGCTTTGTAATCTAACTGGACTTTATTTTTTGGATGGTACAAGTTATGAACCTCACGTATTTTTTTCCACACAGATACACGGTTTTCTTGAAACTATTGATAAGTCCTCTCTGTCCTAGGGATCTAAATGCTGTCTTTATCACAAATGATATTATATCCCTAATTATAAATGCATACATTACAATATTTAAAGTAGAACACTTCGAATGGTTCTTAATATTACTGTCGTCATGATAGATGACATTGGCATATAGACACAGAACTGTTAGTAGATTCCGTTCCTCCCTGTGGTCTATCCATATGGCTCAGTCAGTTCGTGTTGCTAGAACAGAACACCACAGACTGAACAGATTAAATACCAATTTGTTTCTTACGGTTCTGGAGGCTGGGAGGTCGGAGATCAGGTGCAGGCGTGGCTGGGTTCTGCTGAGATTGGAGGTGTCCCTGCTTCGGGCTCACATGGGTGCAGCAGAGAGAGGATGCTAGCTCTCCTGTGTCTCTTCTTAGTTGGATACTAATCCCATCATGAGGGCCTCACCCTCATGGCCTGATTACCTCCAAAGGCCCCACCTCTAAATACCATCGCTTTGGGAATCAGGGTTTCAACATAGGAATATTATTTGGGGCGGAGGTGGGGGAAACACAGATGTTAATCCTACTATTATTCTATTATATACTATTATATATTACATACTATTCCTAGGCCCATGCCCACATCATTTAAACAAATATCACATTAATATCTCCCCCCCACACACACACACCTCTGTTTGGACAAATCTCTCCTCGTTTTTATTTTTCAGAATTTTCTTATATATAATCACACACACATTAGTGCACCTCTGTGTTTCTGTCGGCTGGAAATTATACACTTCCCGCTATTATTCAATGGCCTTCCTAGGTGACAGCGTGTGTCCCTGACTCACTACATTTATTTTCCTCCTGTACAAGGTCAGGGCCTCAGAGCAACCTTGTCTCCTTCCTCTGCTCTTGGCTCACGTGCTGTTGTATTTGGATTCTATACGTATTTCAGTGCTCCCCCCCAGCAATATTATTAGTGTTCTACATAATTGATTTTCATTTTTGTTTATCTACATATTTACCTTAAAAAAAACCCTCTTCATTCTTCCTCTCTAGTGTTTCATCCATTTAGTATTTTCTTCGCTGCAAATTGGTTCTTACAAGCAACCTTGCAAGCTCCCAGTCCTGCTGTGTTTAGTATCTTCTCTTTGTCTTTGGTGTTCTGCGGTTTCGCTACAATGTGTCTGAATGTATATTTATATATATTTACATGTATGTGTGTTTATATGTATTTATTTTGCTAGAGTCATTGCTGCTTACATCGGTGGATTTGATTCCTATCGTTAGCTTTGGAGGTCTTAAGGCTATTTTATTTGTTCAAATATCGCTTCTGATGTGCTCTCTCTCTATTTTCCTTCTGCGACTCCAGCCAAACCCATGTTAGTCTGTTCACTGCATCTGCTATGTTATCCTCTGCTCTGTGATTTCCAGCTTTCTCCCCTTCAGTTCTTCATCCTAAGTATTTTCTCCTGATATATATTTCAATTCGCTAATTCTCTCTTCTGCAGTGTCTTGAATTCTGAATTTCAATCATTTTGCTTTCCAGCCTAGAATTTTGAGTTGGTTCTTTCTCGGATCTGCTCCAACATCTTGTAGCTTGCCAGGTGCCAGCAACCTTGGGTCACCTTCATCCAATTTCATGTAAAACACTCTGGAACACCTGGGGACTTGAGACGGAGAGGCGGTCTGTGTGAGGGCTGACTTGCATCTGGCTCACACTCACTCATAGGATGTAGCTCTTTGACATCTCAGCCTTTAGTGTGCGTGATGCATTAGTGTCCCCGCCCGAGACCTGGACCCCGACTTTTGTCCTCTTGCCCTGGGAAGCTTTTGGAAGTTCTCTTGAGCTGATACGTCACCTCTTCTAGATTTGTGATTGAGGTGGCCTCCAATGCCAGGCCCACCTCTTTGGATTTTATAGTGTTGGTTTTCCATGAATACCTGGTGAATTTTAGATGTGTCCTCATATCTGGGAATACATGCTTATTGTCGCCCACAGCACCTACCTGTGAGGCTTATGATGGGTGGGATGTACCCAGCAGGCAGGGAGTGGCTGTGTTTTCTTGGGCGTGTAGGGTCCCATCCTTCCTGGTGGTCACCATTGTCTGGGCCCTCACCGGATGTACTGGACACAGCTTCACTCTCTTGGCTTCATTTCTGTCTGTCTTGGGACAGGGAAGGGGCTGACCAGTCTGGCTGCCCTGAGTGTGGTTCCCCAAATAACCCCCTCTCTCCTTCCATCTAATACCTCTGAGTTTGGAGCTCCCTGGAACAGCTTCTCCCTTCAAAATGTCTTTCCCGGAGCATCTGGGTGGCTCAGTCCATTAAGTGCCTGCCTTCAGCTCAGGTAATGATCTCAGGGTCCTGGGATCAAGTCCTGCATCAGGCTCCCTGCTTAGCAGGGAGTCTGTTTCTCCCTCTCTCTCTGCCCTTCCTCCTGCTCATGCTCACTCTCTCTATCTCTCTCAAATAAATAAAATCTTAAAAAAACACCAAAAAACCCCTACAAAATGGTCTTTCCCTTCAGCAATGCTTCTCTCATTTGGTTTCTTTTCAGATCAAATCTGGTTTATTAATATTTCTCTACATTTCTTTGCAATTTCTGAAATACCAGTGTCGCTTTCTACTGTTTTACTAGGCTATCATGGACTTAAAAATTGTTTTATCTCATTTTGTATAATTGCATGCAGCCAACTTCACTACCAGAAATGCAATTGCGCTTTTAAATAAATCCATGTTTTGCTCAACTTGAGCAGCCGTATACCTTTGAAAAATAATTGTATCTTCATATAAGTTGTAAGAGTTATAGGAGATGTATCTTCTTTATCACATGTATGAGAGCTTTTCTTTTTTTTTTTTTAAGAATTTATTTATTTATTTGAGAGAGAGAGAATGAGAGAGCACATGAGAGGGGGGAGGGTCAGAGGGAGAAGCAGGCTCCCCGCCGAGCAGGGAGCCCGACGTGGGACTCGATCCCGGGACTCCAAGATCATGACCCGAGCCGAAGGCAGTCGCTTAACCAACTGAGCCACCCAGGCACCCCATATGAGAGCTTTTCTACGTACACAGAATACGTAGTAATTCTGTGGCTTCCCCATGGCTTGTGGTCCAAAGTTTGAGAGGAAAGTGTTGGACAGATGGTATGGCCACAGGTTAAAATAATGACGCAGGTGAATATGGAAGGGAAGCTAACCTATGTGTCACTGGGATTTTTGTCTTCTGAGATTTATCCATTTAAAAGTTAACCTTTGGATATTAATGTAGATTATATGTGCAGTGGTAAAAATGATGATGTATATTAAGAAAAAAATATGGTTGCTGAATTTGGGTTTGGTGTTTTAAGCCCGTTTGTGTAACGAAGATTTAAAGAGGATGCATCTGTTGGGCCCCCCGGGCCGCCTCCAGGTTTGACGTGCTGGGAGGACTCCCGGGACCCAGCACACAGCGGCACTCATGGTGTGGTTTATCACAGCAAAAGTACACAAAGGAGAGTCGGCAAAGGAGAAAGCACGTGGAGCCAAGTCTGGAGGGAACCAGGCTCAAGCTTCCAAAAGTGGTCCTCCCAGTGGAATCATGCAGGATGGGCTGAGCTCCCCCAGCGGTGAGTTCTGACAATGCGTGTGAACTGTTGTCTTGCAGGGAGGGCTCCCAGCCTCTGAGGAAGCTTCCCGGTGTCATCCGGAGCTGGACCCCCGGCACGGAGGGCAAGAAGAGGGAGTGGCTGCCCCTCTAGGTTGGTAGGGGGGAGGTTTAATAAGCAAAGGGAGCTTACATATGAGGCTTGTCTTCAAGTGGGTCCCTGCACCCTGTCTCCAAACCTTAAAAGTTGATAGAGAAGCTTACCTGGGCTCAGTCAGGTATTTAGCACAGGGGTTCTCAACCCCATCACTACACCAAGGCTGTGTCTTTGGAACAGCCTCTGGGAGCAGGGAGGGCAGGTAGAAGTCCCCGAATTCCAAAGCTGGGGGAGGAGGAGGAGCCTCTGAGGGCCCCAGTCCAGCCTGTGGGTTATCTGGTGGTCACGTCTTCTTGGTGGCCTTCCCCAACAACCAGGGCAGCTCGTGAGAGGTTCAATGGCCCAGGTTTTTATTGGGAGAACCCCCCTGCCTGGTAGGTACCAGAGTTCCAGCCTCCCAGAAGGATAGCAGGTGTTCATCATAAAGCATATGATTTGCCCAGATGATTTAGGCACAGGAAGTCACTCCTGTGTTCTAGGAAAGGTTTTAGATCAGCCTCAGGAACCGCTTACCATTCAAGCTCCCAGACACCAGCCAAGGGCCCACCTTGCAAGCAGGTCTTCCTAAGGAGAGCATCCCAGCCCTGCTACGTGTGTGACCTTCTTCCCACATGATTCTTTTTTTTTTTTTAAAGATTTTATTTATTTATTTATTTAATTGACACACAGAGAGAGAGAGACAGCATGAGGGGGAACACAAGCAAGCGAAGTGGGAGAGGGAGAAGCAGGCTTCCCGCCGAGCAGGGAGCCTGATGCGGGGCTCAATCCCAGGACTCCGGGATCATGACCTGAGCCGAAGGCAGTCGCTTAACCAACTGAGCCACCCAGGCGCCCCCTTCCCACATGATTCTTAACATTTGCTTTTGGATAGAAGTGATGGGACAAATAATATGTTGCTGACTATATCTGCAGGAATTTTTTTCTCCCCTTCTTTTTCCTGCTCACAAAGCCAAGGACATGTCAGTTGAGAGCATACGATCATCCTGGGATGTGCTTTGACAGACATTTGTCAGGCATTCTGCTAAATGCTGGGGCTTCGGACACCGTGTGACTCACAAACGCTTTGCTGAGATGCACCCTGGCCAACCTGCTGTCCAGCCCGGGGACGCTACTCTGGGAAGGACTGGATTTTCACTGGAAGGAGCCTTTTACTGGCCTTGAGTGTCCGAGGCTCAGGACCGTGTGATCCCAGGAAAGACACATGGGCTTGTGGAAATCGCCCGCTTGAGCTGTTTGGGTAAGATTCCCCTGCCGGGAGTGGCAGACTGATTTCCCTGACAATTTTTCCTGTTTTGCTTGGTTTTATTCCACTGCTTGGGAAAGATTTGCCCCTGGTATGTATTTGTTGTTTATTTTTGTCTGCCGTGGTGTTGGTGGAATCAGTCCATGGCAGGAGAAGTGTGCATGGGGGTCAGAGGGACCCGAGGGTCCGGGTTGTCCCCGGCACGGATCCTGGAGCCCAGCAGCGCCGCTCAGAAGGGACAAGCCTCCTCCCGGCCCGCGATCCTGGTCTGCACGATGCCACCATCAAGGGACAGCCCCTCGGAGCGGCCCCGGTCCCGGGTCCTCCTCGAAGGGTCAGAGTGGGAGGGCAACGGAGCGTCCCAGGCCCCGGGCGGGGAGAGGTCAGGCCCAGGAGTTCCCCGTGCTGCCACCAGAACTCGGACAGGGCTTTTCAGCGGCAGACGCCGGAGAAGCCTAGCGTCTGAGTCCAGGAACGGGGGTCCAGCTGTGACCGCAGAGCAGAAGGAAGGGCAGGGGTCCTGGGCAGGAGCCTGAGGAACTGTAAGCACAGCGCTCGGGCTGGAAGGGAGAGAAGTGTTTACGGAGCTCCCGTCAGTGTTTCCCGCGCTGAAACTTCCGCGTTGATCTGTATTCACCGTGTGGGGGCTCTTAGGTGAGGTGAGGGGACTCAGCGCCCCTCCACGTCCTCTCCTGGGACCGCTGGGGGATTTCATCCCGAGCATGCCCATCTGTTGGGGTGGCTGGGTGCTGCCGCAGGGAGGGCGCAGGTCTAGCTGTCGTGGGGATGGCCTGTAGGGGATTTCTAACGAACGATCGGTTCGAGAAGGTCTTGGGTGCAAGAGGCAGCCTTCATCTGGGGTCCAGGGAAGGGGAGGGGCGCCGTTGCATCTGGCGAATGGCTCTGAGAAGCATCCCAAGGCTCAGCGAGTCCACTGAGATCCCCATTGTGCTTACAGTGAGGAGCCAAAGACCGGCGGCCGGACGTCGGGGCATCGGTGGCCGGAGGGGGACAATGGTTTGCACACTAGCTGGGGGGACAGAGGCAGGGGTCGGGGCCCACCTGGGTCCTACTCCCTCCGGTGCTCGGTGCTCGCCGGTGACCCCTCTGAGCCTGCTTCGTTAGCCTTACATGGGGAACACGCCTGCCCCTACTTGCCATGGTCGTGGTGCGGATGGAGGAGAAGCGAGCCGGGAAGCCGTCTGCCCCGTGCCCGGCACGTGGCAACCTCAGCCGCCTGCAGACCCCTGTTACTCCCGTCATTACTCCCGTGAGTGTGACTCCTGCATGACAGCGTCTGGCTGGCTCTCAATCGCCGACCGGTCCAGGAGCGCTGAGCGAAAGCAAACTGTGGGAACGACTGTGCTGAACCGCGGGGGCGACTGTACTTCCTGATACGTCTGCACGTTGGTCCCTGGGCCAGCAGGTGTCTGTCCCAAATGTGGGCCCCCCACCCCCCAAAAAACACCCCACCCCACAAACCAGAAGCTGTCTGCTCTGAGAGTCGTCTCCCCCATAATAAAGGAGATGCCGGGGTGCCTGGGTGGCTCAGTCGTTAAGCGTCTGCCTTCGGCTCTGGTCATGATCCCAGGGTCCTGGGATCGAGTCCCACATCGGGCTCCCTGCTCAGCGGGGAGTCTGCTTCTCCCTCTGCCCCTGCCCCTACTCACACTCATACTCTCTCTCTCAAATAAATAAAATCCTTAAAAAAAAATAAATAAATTGTACTTATGGGGCACCTGGGTGGCTCAGTCGTTAAGCGTCTGCCTTCGGCTCTGGTCATGATCCCAGGGTCCTGGGATCGAGCCCCACATCGGGCTCCTTGCTCGGCGGGAAGCCTGCTTCTCCCTCTCCCGCTCCCCCTGCTTATGTTCCCTCTCTCACTGTGTCTCTTTGTGTCAAATAAATAAATAAAATCTTTAAAAAAATAAAATAAAATAAAGGAGATGCCATGTGGATTCGTGGGCGGGGGGGCACTGGCACGGAAGCGGATGAACGCGGGCGCCCCTGCCCCGCAGAGCCTGTTGGGAAAACAGCCCCCGGAGAGACTCCGTTAAAGCCTAGGGAGATCCCACCTCTCCTCCAGTCAAATCAATCTCCCCCTACGCGCCGAAGAGCCCGCGATGCCACCTGGCAGCTCCCACTGGAAAACCAGAGATCTTTCAGGGTGCAGCTCTTCTCTCCCTCAGCCCAGGTGCTCATCGGGGTCCTTGCATCCATCAACGGTGTGAGAGGCTTACATTTCCTCAACCGAACTTCCAACCCCTGGCCTGGCTCGTTTCTTCTATTTTAGGAACGTTTGTCATGCGGTCTCCTTGCAGCCCTGGGAAAGTCAGCCCCTTCGGGTCTCAGGGCCCCCGGGGAAGGAGGCGGGGAGTTGAAGACCGTGACCCCCATGGTCTTCTTGACCAGCTTTCCTGTGGTTCTGGGACAAGAGGCCAGACTGCGTGGCGTCAGGCTGATGAAACACTTCCCGTGAGGTGGGATGGTTGGGACCCTAGTGCGGCTGGGTCCGTGCCTCTCCCGGGTCTCATGTTCACGCCTCCTGGCTTTTCAAACCGTCCCTGGACAGGCGCTGTGGGGGCTGGGGCAGAGTCTCCTTTACCCGAGTCACCTTGCCCCGTGTGCCTTCTGCTCCCTGGGGCTCTCCGCTTCCATGCTGAACGTTGATTAGCGGGTGGGGCTGAGAGAAGAGGAGGGGTCCGAAGGTAGGAGCCCTCGTGGTGCAGCCACTGGCCTCTGAAGGCACCTGGGTGGGGCTGCCCCCCACCTGTCAGGGTCTTGGAGGGCGAAGAATTAGTTTTATATCCTCTAAGAGTGAGGATGACCCCCAAATTATGGGAAAGCCTGGAAATAAAGTCAGAGTTCTAGAATAAGAAGAGTCCTTAAAGTAAGTTAGTTCAACATCCCCCCTCCCACCTGCCCCCAGTCAGGCTGGGAATTTCTGCTCCATTGCATCCAAGAGGTGGTCAATGAACCTCTCCTTGCACAGCCCAAATGATGGGGAACTCACCCCTTGACATGGTTCATTCAATTTCTGGACATCTCCAAAAGCATCAGCTTGTTCCATCTACTGAGCTGAGACTGGTTCCCTCGAGGGGCCACCCACGTGACCATGAACCTTGGGGCCACCCGTTCGACCCCGCAGAGATTTATCGGTTGTGTCAGCCACTCACTGGAATCTCACCATGTCCAGGCTACACGGGCCCAGAGCCAACGATTGCTCTTTTTTTTTTTTAAGATATATTTATTTGTTTAGAGAGAGAGCGAGAGAGGTGGGGGGAGGGGCAGAGGGAGAGGGATTCCAGTTTTGTCTTCATCGTGGAGGGTCCTTGCAGATCTCGATTGCCCATCACGGCCTGACTCACACAGAAGAAGCACGTGGGAGCTTCGCCCTGACCCCTCAATGCCTTTCGAATAATGTTCAGTGTTGCCTACTTGCCAAGGAGGGAGAGGGTGTGTTTCGCCACCCCCCGGGGTCTACGCAGGTGCATTCAGACCACACAGCCTGTTCCAGACCATGTGGCATGTCTCTGAACCTCGGGGCCAGAACCAACGTCCCATCGCTGTCATCTCTTTCCGGGGCCCGTCTAAGAGAATGTCACAGCAGAAATCGCCCTCAGAGACGGTCTGCTTCAACCTCTCCTTCCATTTTCTGCCCGGGGAAGACCGAGTCCCACAGAAGGGAACAGGTTCAGCCGGTGTCATCGAGAGGAAGGAATAATGAGAGCCCAGATATTGTGCTTCTCAAGTTCAGTGAGCTTGCCTTTGCCCTAAAAGGAAACGCAGAAGATCCCTACGTGTCTTTGGATCCTGTGGTGCTCGCAGTGCCCCATCCCCTGCAGGGACCCCTCATTCCCCTCGTCTGTGGTCTCCCCGTGCCAATCCTTGAGCTCAGGGTGCACCGCCCCAGCCTGGAGCTCCCCCCATCTCAGGAATGCAGGAACTCAGCGCCCCCCGAATGCATGACCCCCCAGGGCTTATCCCCACAAAGGTACAACAAAGGAAAACCCATTACTATCCCAGCGACTTTGCTAAACAAGCAAGTGTTTCAGGGCGAGTATTTATTGCTGTTTATGATGACGGATTATCTTTCTGATTTGCCCCAGCACAGGTCTCCGGAGGAAATTAGATACAGCACTTTCCTTAAGCAGGGCCAGAGGAAACGTTTCTATAAATGCGTAACGACTTGTCAGGGGAGATTACAAACACTGGCGTGTCCTTCACAATGTCATGTCATTACTGAAGCCGTCATAGGAAATCACAAGGGCTTCTTCTCCTCCCATTTTCCGAGGCCAGAGGAAGTGCTTTGGCTCTGGTCATGATCCCGGGGTCCTGGGATCGAGTCCCACATCGGGCTCCCTGCTTGGGACCGACTTGGGGCCGGGGTTTCCCGGCGTCCCACCCTCCCCGGGGTCTGTCTTTCCCACGGGGCGCTGGGGTCAGGTGTCTGGGTCCGCTGACTCCTCTGTGTCCCTGCTCGGGGTCCCTGGGCAAAGCTGCCAGCTTCACAGTGCGTGCGTGCTTCTCACCTTCTCAACGATGACGCCACCGTGACTCATCTCGAGGGGTCGCAAGGATGAAAGGAGGCCTCGGCTGTGTGCAAGCCCCCCGACATGTGATGAGACCTCCCTCATCAGCACGGGTGGGTCGTACTAGGTCCCAGGGTCCTGCGTTGCCCGGAGAAATGTCTTAAAAACAGGAACAATAAATGCGGTTCATAAAGCAAACAGTGCTCAGCATCTTACAAGGTGTCAGGAATCGCCCCCCAAGGGCTTCGCGTGGATTCAACCATTTGACTCTCCTAGCGGCCTGACCGGGAAGCCGCTGGCCGCACCCCGCTTTCACGGAGGAGAAAGCAGTTGGAGAGACGAGCTCGAGCTCCCAGGGGCAGCAGGTGGGGAGCTGAGGCTGACCCGCGCTGGGCTCTCTCCGTCGCCCCGTGTGTTCTCACTTTCACCAACTAGGCGTGGAGTTTTCCTATGTCCCGCTCGACCCTTGGTGCAACGTTCAGATCCGGGGACTGGTGGCTTCTTGAAGTTCGGGGACATTCTCGGCTGTTAGGTCTTCAAGCGCCGACTGTCCCATGCGTCCGCCGGCTTTCTGGGGCCTCGCCAGACCCGCGCCCGAGCTTTAGGATAGCTCTCCACGTCCCCCACGTTTTCTTTTGTGTTTTTCAATCTCCCAGCTCCGTCTGATCCCTGCATTCCCCGTTCCTCTGTTCCCCTGCGCCCAGCGTCCTGGCCAGTTTCTCTGCTGAGTTTTATGGTTTCAGGACCTCTCTGTTTTGTCTCCGAGGCCCAGATGGCTCCTCTTGATAACCTCCTCCTTCCTGCCTCATTGCTTCGTTTCTTGTGTCCTGGTTCCGATTCCCTTCTTGACCCACTTAAGCCTCTTGCCGAGCTTTTATGACCATCTGCGTGGTGGCGACTTTTGTCAGCCACCTTGCGCCTCCCGGTTTTGAGTTCCCCTGCCGGGTCCTGTGCTGAGGTTCCTCAGCAGCCTCTGCCCTCCTCTGGGCGCCGTCCCCTGGGGCAGGTGCGATCGGGTGCGAGGGAGGTGGGCTCCCATCCTCGGCTTCCAAGTGGGGGTGGGCTGAGTGACTCTTGCATCCACTCATGGCCTCCAGGCTCCTTGCATTTCCGTGCATCCTTAAGGAGTCTTGCCTTAAGAACCTCAGAGATATCTCTTTTATTTTTGAGCGTGCACGTGTGTTTCCCTCTACCCTGGAGTCTGAGCAGAAAGTAGGGATTTTAGCATCCCCTTAGTCCACCATCTTGGACAAGGAACATGCCCTCATTCTTCTCTGTTAAAACGAAATAATTGATATATACTAAAAGGTTGTCCATAACACTGGCTATAAAGCATAATAATAAATAACAGTAACACAGAGACCTGTGAGCCGGTCCCTGTTAGGGCGTGATGGGTGTTATTGGAGCTCCTGCATGTTCCGTCCCTGCTCCTCGCCTCCCCCATCCCCAGGTGGCTACCGGGGATTTTCTGTTTATCTGTCTCTTACTTTCCCTGTTCATTATTTCCCACCAATTTTTTATGCAAGGAAGTGTCATAACACCGGCTCTTTAGAATTGTGCTATGAAGCTCCCAAAATAATTAAAAGACATTGGCACACAAATGGACCAACAGATCAATGGAACAGAATAGGGAATTTAGGAACAGAGTCACGTTTGTAAGGAAATGTTCCATATAATAACAGAGATGCTCTGAATCAAGAGCAAAAACGATGATCTGTTCCATAAATCAGTGTTGGGCCATTTGTGATGTATCTGGAGGAAAATAAATTTTAGATCCTTATCTCTCACCTTCCATAAAAATAAATCCCTAATGGATAAAAAAAAAGGGACCCAAATCACAATAGAACTAAAAAAAAGTTTAAGGGAATAATTTTATAATCTTGGGTTAGATAAGCCTTTCCAAGAAATACACAAAACCTCAAAGCTGTGAAAGAAGAGATTTATACACTTAACTGCATGAACATTTAAACTCCGACAGAGCAAAAGCCTCGAATAAAATCCGAAGACCAACCTCAGAATGAAAGCGGATATTTGCAACACATATAATAGATTAAAACACACATGTATGTGTATTTTATATTTATGTTTAGATACATTGTATAGGCTAAAAAATTACTATGTCATAACAAACAGAAGTCACCTGTAATCCTACTCTTTAGATGAAACCAGTATTTACGTTTTAACATATAGAGTTTCATATTTTTTCTCCTCTTATGCATTTTCCTCTTATGCACATTGCTCCCATATCTGGAATTATGCTGGACACATTATTTTTCTGTGACTTTTTACTTGATCAAGTGTAAATGCTTTCTCGTGTAGGTAAATATGTGCAAATTTTAATTTCTCCTGCAAAAATTATGTCTATTTGTTATATACTGTATAGAAGTGTTAAAACTTCTTTAATACATGAATTAATTTTAAAAAGTTAACATGCCTAATATAGGAGGGGCTCCTAGAAATCAGTAAGCAAAACACAAGCATACAAAGGGACAAAGGAAATAAATAGGCCATCGATCCACAGAAGGCCAAAGAAGAAAAACTGCAGCAAGTGTAAGATGCCAATTTATCTCACTAATAATTAAAAACATGCAAATAAAACATTTCTGGTTTATGCTCCCCGAGCAGAATTGAAAATGTCGACAACACTCGGGTTTGACAAGCATGTAGGGGAATGGATGGGCTCATTTCCTCTCAGTAAAATGATGTCGTATCTGCCAAGTAACTTGGCAATATCTACAAAAACTCTTTTTAAAGTGCTCCTCTGGGCCGTGACCCAGCAATCCCATGAAACACAGCCTGAGTGATGCTCACCGCTGCAGGATGACGGAGGACGGGGTGGGGGTGGAGTATGACAAGAGGTCTCTAATTGTGCTTAATTATACTTAGAAAATGCAGTGCCTAGGAGGCTTTTAAAAAAAAATCTTTTGGGCATTTGTATTTTTCCTCAATATTCCCTAGTAAATATATTGCTAGCAGACTCAGAAAGTGAACATTTTTAAAGGAAAGATGTGCTAATGGGAAATAATTCAGCATTTACAATGCTTATACCAAACACGCACTCAATATACGGCCCCCACAAAAATAACAGCAAAAACCCCAAAACAAGCAAGAACACCCCAAACCCTAAAACCACACAATAGACAGCGGCCGCCTCATTGTGCTCAGCAAAAATTCCCCAATTCCTAGATTGAGACCCAAAAGCCTCGGGGATCTGGGTCTGTAGCCCTCCCTAGCGTCCGGACTCACGCTCTGTCCCCCCCACGCTGAGTATGCAAGTCAGAGCAACCCCGGGAGCTGCCTGGACGTGGAATGTTCTTTACTGACGGGGCTCAATGCACATGCTCTCCCTGCCACCGAGGGGCCACTCCTGCCCACGCCGCCGGCCCCACAGTCCCCATCCCCGGAGAGAAGACGCTAGCCTGCGCCATCGACGTGCTCTCGGGACCGCTCATGGGGTCGCACGCAGCACTCAGGATGAAATCCGTGCTCAGGGAACGAAGGATGGCCAGAGAGGGACCCAAGACCCCAGCAGGGCTGGGCAGAGGCAGGGCCGGGTCTGATCCCTGTCACTGGTGCATCCCGTTCTGGCTGCTTCCGAGTCACCGAGGGGAGACCGAGTAAAGAACGCAGAAGTCTTCGAGAGCGGGAAGACGGCCTTGCAAGTTCAGGGGTGTCGTCCCTGCTGCTCGCCCACCCGCAGCCCTGGGCTCCGAGCGCCCTGTCTGCGTCCCGCTGGGGGTCCTAATGAAACACAGGACCAGACAGAGTCTGCGGGATCCTCTGCTGCGGACGGGCAGGCTGGGGCAGGGCGAAACACGGCCGTTTATCAAATGCACACAGGTGCACTGCTCGGCGGATTTGGGGTCACATTAATAAATCACCTTTTCATTTGAAAGGAGCTCCCATCGCTCAGCAGAGCCCCCTGAGTCATCTCTGTCCCCAACGGTGCCTGGTTATTTTTAGCTGTAATTAAAATCATAACATACAGTGTCATGGGCCCCATTTGTGCAAACTGATGTGCACATGATTTTTTTTTTTAATTATTAAGTTGACTATAAAACTCTTAAATCTGGGGGTATTTCAAGCGTGTGAGGGCACACAGGGGCCCTCCTGCCCCCTTCCCCGCACCTGCACGAGCACCTGGGGGAAGTCAGGGCACACGGGGGCCCTCCTGTCCCCTGCATCTTCAT
>NW_023270777.1:1024556-1035520 GCF_011800145.1 Mirounga leonina | reverse complement strand
GCATCTTCATGAGCACCCCAGGGGAAGTCAGGGCACACAGGGGCCCTTCTGTCCCCCGCACCTGCACCATCCAGCTCTGTGGCCTCAGTCTGCAGGTGCTCAGCACTGGCCCGGTATGAAACTGTCATCCTCTAAACGTGTCCCCAGTGCACTCCACCTGTTAACCTCTGAGCCGAGTCCTGCCAAGGTGACACATCCCATCCAACTCTAATTAGGCTGCTCTCTGCCCTGGACCCTCACCTGATTAACTGTGAAGACAAATCCTTTTTGAGGGAAGAGGAGGGCTTTTTGTTTAAATCCCACTCTTCTCCCGGCCTCAGCTGTTCGGCAGTCAGGCATTTGTCATATTTTAGTCCTTAAACCACTAGTCATTTCTGACTCACACCCAGCAGGCAGACATGGGGCACGATTTCCAAGACGATAAATGCTTCCTTTCTTATCTTTTGATATCTGGAAGTAGAAAATTTCAAGGAAAAAGGGTTTTACACCAAGACGACCATAAATCTCATTGTGTTCACAACAGAAGGCTGACCAGAGGAGTTTATTAAATCCGTAAAGGATTTGATGTATATCAAACTATTACATAAAGTCAATACTTTGGAGAGAAGCAGACAATAAATACTCAGCAAGAGGCGATATTTCTATCACCAAGAAGGCAACCGCATAAAGATTAGGGGAGCAATTTCAATATTGCGCGTCTCTCTGCAGTAAGGAGACACGTCTTGTTTTCCAGAAGGATCGCGGGAAGAAGCCGGGGTGGGACAGGCGGCCTCTGGACTTGGCTCGTCTGGCCCTCAAGCCCAAAGCCGTGCTGCAGACTGAGTGTGGTGTCCGGGCCCCTGGCCTGACCCCTGGATGGCTGTGCTTGCAGGTGGGGCCTCTAAGGAAGGAATTCAGATTAAAGAGGGTCACAAACAACCAAAGGTGGCAGAGCAGGCTGAATGTCCCCAAACCATGCTGTTGTCAGAATAAGCAGGGTTATTACCCTTCTATGCGCTTTTCAGATTTCATCATGTTTAAGGAATGCCTTGAGTCCCCTCACGTCAATCTTATATCTTCGTAAATAGCAACAAAACCCCCACTTTGTGTCCAGAGAACCTCTGATGCTCAGAGAGGCTGAATCACGTACCCAAGACCACACAGCCGACCACTGGGGGGGCAGCGTGGACGTTCTGACCCTTCTGCTCTCCTGGATCTTGAGGTCATCCGCCTCTTTCAGCAAGACGTCTAGGCTTGGAGCTGAGTCTGCAAAGACCAATACTCTGCAAGGGAAATAGACAATTTCGTGAAACATCTAGATGTGTCGTCTGTCCCGTATGTCCCACCTCCGTCTGGCCTTTCTGTTTGTCAGGTGGCGCCTTCTCCCCGAAACCCCACGGTCAGGGTGCTGGAGGGGCCCCCAACACTGGACTGCACAACGGATCGGTGGAGAGCGAGCAGACCCCACCCCGGGGCGGGAGCTGAGCTCGGGGGTGCCGCAGACACCCTCCCCAGAACGTCCGCGCCTGTCCCTGGCAGAGTGCACGCCCATCGGTCATTCACGCCGCCTCCCCGCCTCCCTCTGGCGTCCAGCACAGCCCTCCCCCATCACCGCTGCCGGAACGCTGGCCTCAGAAGCAAAATCTGTGCATGAATGCTCCACACTGTAGGCATCACTTAAAAATATTTGTACTCTCGCTTTTCAAATGGGTGCATGCAGATGCAAAGTTCTCAGAATACAAGAAGGGTCAGAGCACAGAGTGTCACTCCCACTTCAGTCTCCCCGTCATCTTGGGGTGGTCACTGCCAACAGGCCTTGCACTATTTCCAGAGAGACTCTGTGGGTTCACAATTTGACCCATATTGGACAGTTTTTGACCTAAAAATACTTGGCAATTTCATGAGGATCAACCGAATACAAGTACCTTCTCACATATTGGATCGCTATAACCTGAATCACAGCTTTTAATACCAATGGCAGGACCCACTGTCAGTCTTTCTGGTTAGGGGTCTGGTGAGGGATCAGATGAGGGATCTGGCTAGGGATCTGGTTAGGGATCAGGTAGGGGATCTAGTTAGAGGTCTGGTTAGGGATCTGGTTAGGGGTCTGGCGAGGGATCAGTTTAAGGATCAGGTGAGGGATCTAGTTAGGGGTCTGGTGAGGGATCAGGTGAGGGATCTGGTTAAGGAGTTGGTTAGGGATCTGGTTAGGGTTCTGGCTAGGGATCAGATTAGGGATCGGGTTAGGGATCTGGTTAGGGAGTTGGTTAGGGAATCTGGTTAGGGAGGTGGTTAGGGACACCTGTTTGCTTTCAGATTTGTTCCCTATCCTTCCTCTGCTCTTTTCTCTATCACAGGGTGGAGTGGGCTGGGGGCTAGCTGGCCCCGCAAACAGTACATCCCAGGCTCCCTTGCCTGCTGGGTCCCATTCAGATTTGGCCACAGGCCACTTCTCACCCGTGGCTATTGGGAGGTGGGGGCACTGGGGGAGGAGGGGAGAGGTGGGTGTCCTGCAATCCAGATTCACCTCCCATCTCTGGAGTGTCTTTGGCAATGTGTGCATTTCCTCAGTGGTGTCAGGCCCCCTGGGATCTGGGGTCATGTTTGTGGCTACCATGGGGTAACAGCTGCCCCCCACCCCCCAGTTGCCAGTCCGTGGGCCGCCTCACTTTTTCCTGTTGGTTTTCTGGTTTTTCTAATACCCGTGAGACCATATTCCTTGTAGTAAGGATCCTGCTTTCTTTACTGGCCCTTAACCTCGTTGGTCCTATCGAGGGGACTCTGGGTGGGCTCCTGGCTGGCTCCCGGCTGGGGTCTGATCCGCAGAAAGACGGAGCCAGGACTGGAAGCTTGGAGTTTTCAGCCCCGACCCCCACTCCCCAGAGAGGGGAGAGGAGCCGGAAACAGTTAACAATCAATCAATCACACCCACTCAGGGACGCCTCCGCAAAACCACAATAGTCGGGGATTGGGGGCTCCCGGGCTGGTGAACACATCCACCCCGGGGGGGGGCAGGTGACGCACCCCAACTCCACGGGGACAGAAGCTCTCGTGCTCAGGACCCTCCCAGACCTCGCCCTGCTCACCTCTTCCTCTGGCTGCTCACCTGTGGCCTCTATCACGTCCTTTAATAAACCAGTAAATGTGAGCAAGCGTTTCCCTGAGTCCCGTAAGCTGCCATCACGAACCAACCAAACCCAAGCAGGGGGCGGTGGGACCCTCCCATCTCGAGCCCGTAGCTCAGAAGCACAGGGGGTCCTGGGCTTGCGGATATGGCATCCGGAGGGGGGCGGTCCTGCCTGGGGGTGTCCCTGTCTCCAGGTGGACACCCGGCTGGTGTTGCCAAAGGGCTCTCTGCGGTTCCTGCCCCACACCTTTGTTGGAGGTGCTGCGAGCGCGTTCCCAGGCGTGAGAGCAAGGAAACAGAGCCCGTCTGGGTCCCCCTCCCCACTTCGATGGACCCGCGGCTTCCCGGGCCCTCTGCTGACACCCAAAGTCCGGCCCGCGCTGTGGGCCCCTTGCCTGGGGCCACCTCTCGCTTCCCCCTGGTCGGCCCCCTCTGCGCGGCGAGAACCACACAGTTAAAAACACTTGACATTCCCAGTTCCCACCAGCTGCCTCTTGTCTTTGGGCCTTTTAATGGACCACCTCCCCCCTGCCTCTCCCTCATCGTCTGCCTGGCTCCTCCTCATCCTTCCGGTCTCCTCTTAGATGTCGCTTCCTCCAGGAAGCCCTCCTGAATCTGCCAGGACTGAGTTGGGGGCCTTCCCTCCGTCCCCCTGCAGCAGCCCGGGCTCCCCTTGGCCTCGTGGCTTCTCTCCCTACCACTCCGCTGTCTGGGCTGGACGCAGCCTGCCAGCTTGCTCGGGGCTGGAACCCGGTGTTAATGCGGTGGTCAGAGTCCTCGGTCCTCCCGCACCAGCGCCGCTCTCTGGGCTGGGCAGCCGCTCGGCTGCTGCTGCCAACTGAATGGACGGGAGGCAGGGACCACACAGAGGGGTCTGGGACTCCCTCGGGGTTATGGAATCGGCACTGGAAGCCAGGCGCCGGCATCGGTCGGCATGTGCCCATTGCACGGACTGGTAAGTTGAGGTTGGTTAGCTCCACACCCAGGTGTCGGGCCCTTGGTGGCTTCAGGCTCTGCTGTTCAGTGGCAGGTAGAGAGATGCCCGGCTTCCAGGGGCCACCGTCAGGTCGGAGAGCGGGACAGAGTCACAGGTGCGAGTTGTGGCCGAGGGATGGCGGAAGCCCCGTCGGAGCCCCCTTGGAGGATGCCGGCTCAAAGCACACTTGTCCGCATGCTCGTCCTACGTGGCTGCATGTGAGAGGCGTCCGTGGGCCCGAGGGGCGTGGGGCACAGGTCACAGAGAGCGTGGTCGCGGGGTCGGTTCTCCTGGAGCATCTGACTACATACACAGACCCTGGTCTCCTTCCCCTCCCGAGACCGTCCCAGGCACGGCTCCTTGTTGGGGAAGGACAGGGGCCCTGCCTCCCCGTCCACACACGAGGACAGCTGGTGCTCGGAGGGGCAGGCAGGGCGTCCCGCATCCACGCAGCCTGCAAGCTAACGGTGCGGAGTTGTGCCCTTTATACACGTCCAGATCGATCTGGCGTGCTTACCACCCCCAAACCCCAAACCGAACCCAAACACACACACAAAACCGAACAAGAGCCACACGAGAGAGCACAGGACATTGTTGGAGGCGATGGGTGTGTTTAGTACCTTGATTGTGGTGATGGTGTCACGGGCGTATTCGTGGGTCCGAATGCATCAAAGTGGGTACCGTGAACAGGTGCATTTTCTCCCGTTTCAGTTCTATGTCAAAAAGCCTCAAGCATTAGAAAGAAGTAGAATATGAGGGGAAAGGACCACAGTGCTCACACTCCCAAGCACGCCGAGGGACGGTTTCAGAGGCAGGTTCTCGTGCCCCAAACCGGAGATCCATGGATGACTCCGAACTGTCGGGGTGTCTGGAGCCCGTCTGTATACCCTCAGAGTTTTCGGATGCAAGTGACGGAAAACCCAACTGGCTAGAGAAGACAGCGGCTTGACTTGAGACGGAGCGAGTCTTCATGAGCCTTGGTCCTGCAGCCTCAGATGATCGGGGCTGCCTCCCAGGTCTCCTGCGATTTTCTCCTTGTGGGACCAGGACTCCTTAAGCACGGGAGCCCCAGCACGGCCAGTCCCAAAGTTTGCCTGGTGGGGTCAGGACTGCAGGAAGCAAGAGAAGATGTCGGACACCATCAGCCATCAGGGAGATGCCGACTGGAACAATGAGACATCGGTGGGCACCTGTCGGGATGGCGGTCACACCAGCGTGGGCGAGGATGCCCTGAAGCCAACCGTCAACCCATGGCCGGTGGGAACACAGAATAGTATGGCCTCTATGGAAAACAGTGTGTCAGTTTTTTTAAAAAAACAAGGTGTGCAATGACCCTTCAGCCCAGCAAGCTGCGCTCCTGGGTGTTTCTCCCGGAGAAACAAACTCTTACGTTCCCATGGAAATCTGAACGTGGTTTTCATGGCCACTTTATCTGTAATGGTCCCGAGCTGGAATCAGCCCAACGTCCTCCGGCAGGTGGATGGGTGAGCAAACCGGCGCATCCACGCGAGGGGACACTTCTCAGCTGTGAGAAGGAAGGGACCATCACGTCTTCAGACCCTCGCTGAAGACCCCCAGGCCCCCGAGGTTGCACGCTGCACCATCTCCTTGAATGACATTTACGGAACGACGAGATTGCCGAAACGGAGAACAGAGTGGTGGTGGCCGGGGCTGAGGCATGGTGGGGGGTGGATGGAGGTGAGCGTGTTTTTCAACAGGTGCCAAGAGGGAGGATCCCGGCCCGGGCTCGACTGTGGGGTTGTCTACGCGGACCTCGGACATTGTGTAGAGTAACGCGCTCACGAAGAATGAGTCCAAGTGAAACAGGAGTCCGAACGAGGTCGGCGGGTTGTGTTGATGACGACGTCCTGGCCGCGATGTCATGGTTTTGTCAAGTGTTGTCACTGGGAAAACTGAATCACGCACACCCGGTTCCCTGCATTGTTGCCTCCAGTCGCCTGTGAATCTACAATTATCTAAATAAATTTTTTATTTTGGAGTGCTGAGTGTCTGGGGGTAGAACAGGAAGGCCGGGTGGTGCGGGGCCCCGGGCGGGGGCTGGGAGGATGGCCTGCCACGTCTTGATTTTCTTCCTTCTTCTTTCAACCTCTTTGTTGGTATCACATGACCACAGCTCTGACTTCGGCTTGAATACCTCCAGTGACGGCGTGCTCCCTACCTGACGGGCAGCCCCCTCTATTCCTGGGAAATTTTGCTCTTGGAGAGTCTTTTCTTAGGCAGAACAAAGAGACACTTCCCCTTCTCTTTCTGTTCTGCTCTCTGCTGTCCCACAGAGGAAGGCCCATTTTTCTCCCTCGACACAGCATTCACGGGCTGAAGGATGGTGACGGGGACCCCCTCTGTCCGTCCAGCTCCCAAATAAGTATCTTTAGCTCCTGAATCATTTATGGGATGTAGTTATGAGAGTCTTTATCATTCTGGCTTGGTTCTTATAAATAAGTTACATAGCTAAAACATCCCTTCTTCCGTATATAAAAATGTACCACAAAGGTACTGTAATATCACTACAGAGAAGGGGTGTCCAAGGAAGGAGAAAAAAGTCATCAAAGTTCTCACTTCTAACCCCGTTACAGTTCGTATTTTAGTATATTCTTTTCCGCCTTTCTCTCTGTCCAATTTCTAAATCTGAATCCTTTTTACCACTTTCTGTTCCGCACATCACATCAGAGCCACTTTTCACGTGCCTCGGAGTCTTTGTAACCGTCCTTTTGGAAGGATGTGCGTTCTTCCATCTGTTGATGTTATTAAAATTTATTGACCCCCCACGCGAGCTGTTGGCGATGCAGATTGCTTCCATTTTTGTGCTCTTAGAAGCAGTGCTGGGATGGACATTTTTGGGCACGCTGGGACATTTCTTGGACAAAAATGCTGGCGCGACACATCACGGCGTCTGAAGATTCAGATGTAGTTGTTTTCCTGCGTGTGGTCACTTTCCGGGGTGCTGGCGGGGCCCACGGCAGGAGAGCGCAGGCCTGGTAGCCCCTCGCCGGCAGTGGTCACTTTTGTCCATTAAGTCTCCCCCTCTTGTCCGCATTAAGGACACCTGTCATTGCATTTAGGGTCCCCCGGATAACGCAGGATGATCTCCCCGACTCAAGACCCTTCCCTGAATCACAGCTGCCCTTTCCCAAGTACAGCCCCACCTGCGGGTTCCAGGGATTAGGGCCTCACCTTTGGGGCTGTTGTCAGCCTGGTGCGTCCTCCACAGGGGCCGAGTCTCACTGTGTCTGACCCTCTTCTCTTTTCTCTAGTCTCCCCACTGTGGGGTCCTGCTGGTGGGGGCGTGTCTTTCTGGCCGAGGTCTCCACCCAGTCCGTGACCGAGCACTCTCTGCCTGCTGCCAGCTCAGGCCCCGACGTCTCCCCTGAACAGCAGGTGTCCTCTCGAGTCCCCTTGGGCAGAGGTTTGTAGCACCTGAGACCAAGCCCCTGATGCCCCCGACCCTGCTCCTCCTGCCCCCTCCCCACCCCAGAGAACCCTCGTTCTGCACCCCAAGCTGCCAGAAAGAAGGCGCCAAGCCCAGCAGACATGGGCAGGGACCTCCCCGTCTGGCCCACGCCTGCATTACCATCCCAGCCTGTGGTCCAGAGTGTTTGTGGACTCATCGAGGGAAGGCCTGTCATGGACGCTGGGAGCCGGGCACATTCCGGAGGGCCCCGGACCCTTGGGCTTTGTCAAGGTGACATTAAAGGGAGCCGTGTGCACATGAGGGCCGGGGTCCCCGACCTGTCCACCACAAAGCCCTCCCGACAGAGGTGCAGGGCGGGGGTTCCTGCTGCAAAGCCTGGGACTGAAATCTCTTCCAGGTGGACTCCAGACCCACCGTGGCCTCCCACTCACTCGGCCACCACATCCTTCTCCTCACACTGTTCATGCGTTCTCCTGTCAAAGTCCCTGCTCTGTTTCAATTTCTTGCACTTTCAGAAATGTTTGGTTTCAGAATAATTCTAGACCCACAGGAAGTTGCCCAGACGTGTCCTGGTGGGTCCCGTGCACCCTTCACCCCTCTGTCCCCGGTATTGTCATCTTGCATGACATTCGTCCAGGATGAGAGCACACGTGTGGGTTCAGGAGTGTGGCTCTGTGCTCATGGTCGCATGGAAGACATGTAGCTGGACACTCCCCGCAAGCCCCCTGAGCTGCCCATTTCCAAGCCCTAGACCCCTGCCCACCTTGGCTGCTCCCCGCGGGGAGGAAACTGGGAGAGGAAAGAGAGAAGACGCCTATGGGCCCGTGACTAGCTCTCTGCGGCGGTTCAGAGGGCTTTGGCCAAGCAGAGGACCTAAAGGAGGTAAGTGGAGCAGGAGCTTTTGAAGGTGTGGGAACGGGGCGAGCCCCAGGGGCCCTCCTTGGTAAAGCCCCCCATTCTGTGCATCTGCAGCAGGAATCTCACACCATCTTTGTATGGCTCTTCTCCTTGGCTCGGGTTGCCCATACTCAAGATGTCAAGGGCTAGCTGCCTCGGAGATCCAGCCGAACCCGGGTAAACACGGCTCGTGTCAGTTGCCTGGACGAGAGCAAGTCCACTGGGACTCCACGTGGTGGCTGCGAGGCCAGGACAGCAAGGGGATGGGACAAGACCACCGGGAGGGCTTGGAGGACCTGCCTGCGCCCCACCCAGCAGGTGCAGTGACGGGAGCTCATGTAAGTAGGGCGTGAACAAACCCCCCGGGATATACCACCGAATTCCAAAGAGAAGGATCTCCGGGCATCCCGGGAGCAAAATCAGGGCCCTTACAGCGGGAGAGGGGAGCGAGGTGGGCTCATCCTTGCCCACCGCAGCGGGGACACGCTGGAGCCGGCCCAGAGAGGCTCGCGAGAGCCAGTTAGGAAATTTTCAGAAATTTCGCCAGCCAACTGACATCCTGTCGGTCGCTTGACATCGGCCTCGGTGGGAGTATTTATAACCACAGAAGCTGGCAAACATTATATGGAAGGTCCTCCCCCATGGAGGACTGTTAAATACTTCGGGGAGCACGCCGAGGGCGCTCAGCTACGGAGTCAGCAGAGCCGAGCCTGCAAAGTGCTGAGGCGGAGGGTGCGCCCTGAGAAGGAAGGTTCCATAGATGCGTGTATTTTAAAAGGTTCTCATTTTTTTTATTTTTAAAGGACTTAATTTTGGGGGAGCGCCTGGGTGGCCCAGTCGTTAAGTGTCTGCCTTCAGCTCAGGTCATAATCCCGGGGTCCTGGGATTGAGCCCCGCATCGGGCTGCCTGCTCGGCGGGAAGTCTGCTTCTCCCTCTCCTGCTGCCCCTCTCAATGCTCCCTCTCTTAAATAAACAAATAAAAAAGACTTAAAAAAAAGACTTAATTTTTCAGGGCAGATCTAGGTTGACAGGAGAGGGAGAGGTTGGTCCCAAGATTTCCAGATGCTTCGTGCTCCCCCCGCACATGCAGCCTCCCCCACTACCAAGCTCCCCCCGAGCGGTGTCTTTGAACCGCTGGAGAACCCGCGCTGACGGGTCAGCATCACCTGGAGTCTGTGGCTTACGCCGGGGCTCACGCTCGGTGGTGTGCGCTCTGTGTTTGGACAAATGCACAGTATCATGCAGAGCCATTTCCCTGCCTTAAAACTCCTCTGCCCTCCACCTGTTCATCCCTCCCTCCCTCCCTCCGGTCCTGGCAAACACTTGTCTTTTATTGTCTCCATGGTTGTGCTCTTTCCAGCACGTCATATGGTGGGAATGGAGCCTTTTCAGACTGGCTTCTTTCACTTGGGGATCTGCATTTAAGACCCTGCCATGTTTTTCCTGGCTTGAATAGCTCATTTCTTTCTCATGCTGAGGAATATGCCATTCCCCGGATGGTCCACAGTTTATTTATCCATGCACCTGCTGAAGGACATCTTGGGGGCGTCCAAGTCTTAGTAATTATGAATGAAGCTGCTGTAAACATCTGTGTGCGGGTTTTCGTATGGACATAAGTGTTCGGCTCTTTTGGGTAAATACCAAGAGTCTGATCACTGGATCCCGTGGCAAGAGAATGTTTAGTTTTGTAAGAAACCTCATGGTGTCTTCCAGAGTGGCTGTATTTCTCATTCCCAGCAGCTGCGAACGGCGGTTCCTGGGGTGCCGAGTCCTCGCCAGGATTTGGTGCTGTGTGTGTTCTGAATTTGGGTGTTCTCAAAGGTGCGTGGTGGTCCACCACGGCTGTTTCCACGTGTGCTTCCCCGATGACCAACAACGCGGAGCATTTTTCCTTGTGCTTAGTGGACATCTGTGCATCCTCTTTGCTGAGCTGTCTGTTCAGGTCTTTGGTTCACTTTTAAATCTGGTTGTTTGTTTTCTTACTGTTAAGTCTTTTTTTTTTTTTAAGATTTTATTTATTTATTTGAGAGAGACAGAGAGAGAGTGCATGAGCGTGGAGAGAGGCAGGCAGAAGCAGAGGGAGAAGCAGGCTCCCTGCTTAGCAGGGAGCCTGATGCAGGACTCAATCCCAGGACCCCGGGATCATGACCTGAGCTGAAGGCAGACGCTTAGCCAACTGAGCCACCCAGGTGCCCCTCTTATTGTCGAGTCTTAAGAGGTCTTGGTATATTTGGGATAACAGTCCTTTATCAGGTTTGCAAGTATTTTCTCCCGCTCTGTGGCATGTCTTCTCATTCTCCTGATGTTGTCTTTTGCAGTTCCCTCATATTTTTTGTTGTTATTAAGTGAACACCAAAATAATTAAAAATAAGGCCATTGGCACAGACAAAGGGAAAGCAAAAGACGGGAAGAAGGGTGTGATAATTTTCTCATCTTTTGGAGCAGAAGCAGACAAATGAAGACCCATGGGCCAGATCCGACTCGCCACCTATTCTTTCTTTACCACCTGTGTCTGTAGATAAAATCCTGCTGGATTCATAGATGAGCAAGGCAG
>NW_023270777.1:1013778-1024546 GCF_011800145.1 Mirounga leonina | reverse complement strand
GGTGGCCTGCTTATGTGGCTGTAGACAAGAGGCCTTGGTTCCTTGCTGGTTGGTGGCAGCAGGCTTCAGTTCCTTGCCCCGTGGATCTCAACAAAGCTGCTTGAGTGTCCTCATGACATGGCAACTGGCTTCCCTGAGACTGATCCAAGAGCGCGAAGTGGTCGCCTTTTATAACTGGGTCTTGGATACCTCAACCCTTCACTTCCATTTTCTTGCCTCATTAGAAGCTGTCTCTGAGTCCAGCTCACACTCACGGGTGAGGATGTGGAGTGGGGGGGATTACGCATTGTGTCCTCAAGGGAAGGACTTCCAAAAATTGTGTGAACATCTTTAAAAACGACCACCACCTCGAACAAAAGACAGGTTCTTTGAGCCAAGAGTTATTTGAGAGAGGGGCCATTGGCGCAGACAAAGGGAGTTTGAGGGAAGGCTGACATAGTGCAGGCAGGAGAAGGGGAACCCGAGGGTGTAGCAGGTGCCTTGGGGTGGGCACCGTTCACTCAACAAACAACCAAGTGGACGCCATGGATGCCAGGACCCAGAGAACCAGACAGAGATCTTGGGAATTAAAGCACAGTTGCTGATTTCTCCATTGTTGTTTTTCTTCACTTGCTTTTTTGAAAGATTTATTTTTTAATCGAGGTGAGATTCATGTAATACAAAATTCCTTATGACCCGTGGTCTTTGTGTTGGACTGCTTTCACTGACCATCTTGTCTTTCTTCACTGGTTTCTGCATTTCGAATCAGTAGAAGGCTCGGAGTCATAAGTGGAAGGAATCTGCAGGATGGGGGAACATGAAGGAAACGGGAGGGGAGCGGGACAGAAGGGCGAGCTGGAGGTCCGGTATCTAGTCTGAGTTCAGGAAATTGCAAAGAAAGTCGAGGGGAGAAGCTTATGAAGGAGGGACACGAGCATCTCCAGGACCCACGTAATAAATGTCAGAAGACTCACGTGAACACAAGCTACTGTGACATTTCCAAGGGTTCCGGCCACTCGGGGGAGACAGGCGGAGCCCAGATGTGGGAAGACTCTCCTTAGAAGCCCAGCCCTCCATAAATTACGTCTGCATCCTCACTTGTGTGGTCCCATGTCCACACGCTAAAACTCCAGAGGAAGATCGGGACAAAAGCGATCTTCGCAAATGAACCACCCAGAGATGGAAGAAAGCCCCTCTCTCAAATAACTCTTGGCTCAAAGAATCTGCTAGGTCTGAAATGGAAGACTATGGGGAGCATAAGAATAGATGAGAATGAAAGTACTGGACCAGCAGGGCTCACTTCGTAGAGAGCGTGTGGATTTTGGACAGTTCCTCTGACGCCCAGCGAGTAGCCATCACCTCTCTGATGACTCTCAGGGAGTTAAAACCGAATGCAGTGACTTCAGGGCACAGCACCGTCTGGAGAAACTAAGAATGTTCCCGACGTCCCCCTTCCCGCCCGCCCAGCCCTTCTTGGTTTGAGGCTGAGGGGCAGGAGGAGGAGGGGGACAGGGAAACCCCTCGACTGGTCCTGTCCGCAGATGGGCTCACATGCTTCTTTCGCAGAGTACGGTTAAGTGAACTCTGCCCAAGAACATTTCTGGAGCTATGATTCTTGTTCCTTGGGAAGGGTCTCCTTCTCGGTCCAGCCTCCCGGCCTCCCTGCCTCCCGGGGCTCATCCGACGGGTGCAGCCGGCTGTGCTCAGGGAGGGTCAGCCACCAGGTCTCCAAGCCACAGCTGCAGAGACCCTCAGACCCCCCTCTGCTCGTTCACCAGCTTGGCCTGGAGATTGCACGGTCCACGCGGCCCCCTTGGAGTTGGGTCTGCCTCAAGCACAGCTCTGCTCCAGTAAATGCTCTCCCCGCGTGCGTTCTGCACCGAGTCTGTGCACCTGTTGCAGCCCGACCAGGGCCGTCCACCCAACCAGCTCCTGGCTGCCTTGCCTGAAGAGTGAAATATCTTGTCTCCTCCGCCGAGCCCTGCAATTTAGGAGCGTGTTACATAAGAAAGGATGAACACAAATGAATTAAGCATCCAATTCAACAAGTTCAGAAAGACCAACTAAGTTGGTGGAGTTCTAAATAAAGTCAAGATGCAGTTGGCGTTGGGGAAGCACACGATGAAATTGGTAAGTCATCGGAGAAAGCTCAAATGCACTGCTTTAGAAATGAACGAGAGAAAATACCACAGATCCAAAGGAAAGCATAATAAAAAAAGATTTTGCACAAAATTCAGTGCGCATACATTGGAAAAGATCCGCGAAATAAGACACGTTCCAGGAACTATACAGGATCAAAACTAACTCCAAAAGAGACGGGAAATCTCAAGACTCAAAACAATGGAAGAAATTGAGAAAAGTTATAAAAAAAAAAAAAAAAAAAAGCAACCTCTCCACGAAAGCACCAAATCCAGATGGTCTTAAAGGTAAATTCCTTCAAGTGTTCAAGTAACAGATGAACCTGATACTATTTAAACCCTTCCAGATCTTAGAGAAAGAAGCATGGTTTCCAAATTCCTTTTATAAGACTCGTGTAACATGGATACCAAAATTTGACAAAATTGGCACAAAATTGGAAAAACTTTAAACCAATCTCCACTCAGGACAACCATGAAAAAAAATCTTACATAAAATAATGGCAGAAACTTGCACGGCCTTTGAAAAGAATAAAATAAAATACTGCCTTCAAATGGGATTCTCCCTCCAATTCAAAGGCCTTTCAAAATTATGAAATCTATCAATGTGATATATTAACGTATCCAAGGAAGAAACGTCACAGGACTGATGCGGTAGCCACGAAGAAGGAATTTTAACCAAATTCAGTATGCAGTCCTCACTCAAAGCTGACAGACTAACCTTATGCAGGGGGATGGATGGTGCCCCCCGCATCGTGGGCAGCCCAGGGCCGGAGTGGCATGGATCCCCACCTGCTCTGAGGGAGCCCCCTCACCCCACATCCTTCAGTGGAGCTCCACAGGGAACAGTTAGGGACGGGCGATAACTCAACAAGTGATGTTCTCGGCCATTATGATTGCTTCAACCATGAGGAGAGTCCTAGGATGCGCTGATCAGAGTAAACACCGCAAAGGGAGGCTTTTCATCTCCTCAAAGTTTGGAGAAAGAAACACTTTTTCTTCTGGGCTACATGGTGTGCAAATGCCAGGTATACAAGTGGGGAGACGTTGACTTTTCTAAGAGGAAGGCTGGTAAGACCACAAGCCGGTGTGCAGGGCTCAGCATTGCAGGGAAACGGAACTAGAGCCCTGATCGAACCATGCCTGAAGCTCGTACTCTCACTGGGGTATTTCCACACCAGCTGAAAAATTCTCCTTATGGTTTAAGGCAACTCGAGTGGGTGTTCCATGACTTGCCACTGAAACCACTTTGATCCAGCCCAATATTTTCTTAAGCATAATTTAAAAGGTTGAGCTCGGGGTGCCTGGGTGGCTCAGTCGTTAAACGTCTGCCTTCGGCTCAGGTCATGATCCCAGGGTCCTGGGATCGAGCCCCGCATCAGGCTCCCTGCTCCACAGGAAGCCTGCTTCTCCCTCTCCCACTCCCCTTGCTTGTGTTCCCTCTCTGGCTGTCTTTCTCTCTGTCAAATAAATAAAACCTTTAAAAAAATAAAATAAAAGGTTGAGCTCACATCAAACTAATGGAGAAAACTGGAGGCTTTCTCGTTAAACTCAGGGAGCAGAAAACAGCTGTACAGGATGGCCTGGGCAGATCTCGGATTTCCAGGAGCGTGGGGTCACGAGGCCTGGCGACTCGGAAGAGAGGAGATTGGGGAAGTAAAAGCTAAGCACCTTCCCTTAGACAGGTGGTTCTCAACTCGGGGTGAATGTCCCCACGGGGGGATGTTAGGCAATGTTTGGAGACATCCGTGGTTGCTGCAGTCGGGAGGAGGTTTTGTTGGCATCTCGCGGGGGTGGGGGGAGGTCGGGGATGCTCCTAAACACCTCACAATCTATGCCCCCCACAAAAGGCGTTTTTCCGGCCCACGCCAACAACCACGCTGGCTTGGGGAGCCCTGCCCCCACCCTCCCAGTCTCCCTGGTGTACGTCCACCGCCCCTGTGGCCTCATGGGTGACCTGGGGTGTGGGGAACAGCGTTCTCATGGAGCACGTCAATGAGATGGGATGAGAGCCGAGAACACCAAAGAGGAGGAGGCCGCGTGTCCTTATTCGCCCGCGACGGGACTGGTTCCGAGTGTGCCAGCTGGGATGTGGTAACCTCAGTGAGGTTCAGCCACGTGGCAAATTCCAACAGAAATATTCCAGACCCACGGTTCTATTTGAGGCTAAACATAGCCCGTCGGGAAATAATGTGGAAAATAGAGAAAAGCACAAAGCATTCGAGTGTAAATTTACTCTGGGCCCGTGAGTTCGCCCCATAGAAGACCGTTGGGTTGTGGCGGCCTGCACGGCAGAGAGGGTATGAGCTTGAAGGGGATCGATGGACAAACGCCATCAAGTGGCCTGCAGGGTCCTCCGAGGCCGGGGAGCCTCCGGCCACACCAGGAGGTCCACACCAAAGCTGTGCGTCCTGATCTTGGGGACACAAGTGGAGACCCTCTCTCAGAAGGGCCAATGCGTCCCCACTTTAATTAGGAATATAAATAAGCAGTTATGAAATTTGTGTTTCTGGGAAAGGGGCTAGAAGAGAAGAGGGGAGAGAGAGGGGTTTGCTGTGGGTACTGTGGACTTCCGGCACGTGGGACGTGGGACATGGACTTCCCGGTTTTTAAAGTGTCTGTGTCTGCCCCGACCGCCCCCGCCACGAGAAATGGGCTTCACAGAATTGTCCGAATGCTCTCCCAGGCCCGTTGGGCCCGGAGCAGGTTTGGGGGTCGGTTTTGATAGGAAGACACAGAATTCTGTTCACAACCAGAATCCGGGCTCCTGTGTCCAAGGTCAGATGTCAGTCCAAGGTCAGGACTGGGAACAGGGGCCGAGCTCCGTCTATGAGGGGCCAAGGTGGGGGCTCCCTCGGGGTCAGGGTGTGACTGGACTGCTTCCAGGGGACTCTGTCCCGTGTGCGGCTCGGAGGTTTAGCTGGGCTCCTGCATCTCTTGCTGGGTCTCTGGGCGAACGTGACAGCACGCGGCTTCTGCCTGCAGATGCCGGGCCGGTGAGAACGCCTCCAGCCGGAAACAAACGTGCTTCTGGGTCTTTCCCGGGCCCGCGAGGCCCTGCTCGTCCCATGAGGCCAGCGCCGTGTCCACTGACTGGGAGAACGGGAGCGTGGGCTTGTATTATTGTCCCCATTTTATGGGCAAGGCAAACAGAGACGCGGTTCTTTCCTGCGTCCTGATCTGAGTATTCCTCACGGGCTTTTCAAATTCCATTCTTCACTGAGGTGAATACCGCGTTGGTCTCGGCTGAGCGGGGTCCGGCAGGCCGGGGAGGTGGGCAGGGGGCGGGGGCGACCCTTCATCCAAGTGGCCCCACCAAGGGACAGTGGCGCCCAGCGCCCTCCCATGGCCGGCGGCCGCCCTGTGCGCTCGGGTGTTCACGGGGTGGAGGACGGCTAGGGTGCAAGCCCTGGGGTCTGCTGTCCCTGTCTCCGCAGAATGGACAAGGGGTAGGGTCTGCCTGGTCTTCCGTCCTCCTAGCTTCCCTGCCCCCATCATGCTCCAGTGGCTGGGGGAGGGGACGTGGGCTGCTGGCCCGCGGCTGAGAGGACGTGATTTTGCAGCGTGGATCAGACCCATGCACACGGGTCTCAGCACTTCTCACTTTGGTCTCTTCCCTCCGCACGGCCTCTTCCCGGGTCTCAGGCCCTTTCCTTCGGTGAGGGACCCAGTCGGCGTTGCTGAACCCAATTCCTGGCTTTCGGGAGAAAGGAGGGCAGAGGGTCTTCTGCATGTGTGCAGAACAAAGAGGTTCTCTGTTACTGTCTTTCCGACGACGAGCTGCTCCTGTCAGGGCTGACAAATGAGTGTGGGCTCCTCGGGGGACAGAGATGGATGGGGATCCCTGAGCCTGCGCCCCGCATGCACCGCGCGTCCGGGTCTCCCTCCTCCGGGGATCAGGCTAATCAGGTAGCCGCTTATGGGGTCATTACTCAGTCATTTAGTTGTGCTGGGAGGGGGAGTATGGGGTTTCACCAAGGAGACAATTAGGAGCCCTTCGCGGTACCTGCCCGAGGGGCCCCGTGAGCCCCATTAGGTGGCGGTGAGTGCGACTCGCAGAGTGCAGCCAGACTGGGGGCCCAGCTGTCCCTCCCCAGGGCACGGCCAGCACCCCTCCCCGCCGGTGTTCCACGGGACCCCTGACCCCATGTGAGGTCCATCTGGGCTTCCTGAGCTCCCGTGCACCTGCTACAGAGAGAGGGGCCTTGGGTGCTTTCTGGTCACCTACTGCCTTTCCTTTAGATGAGGCACTGCCCTCGGCATGTAAGCAATTCCCCGGCAAGAGATTCTTCCACGTTTGTGCGGTAGTATATTCCCCGTCCCGGGACCGATGATTGTACAATAAAACAAGAAGGCTGGGGATCAGTACATAAATATAAAAAAAAGGAAAAAGAAAATGCTCTGAATCATTTTCATAACCAGCAAGTGTTGTTTTCAGGGGAGAGAGAAACATTTTCTTTTCTGTTCTGAAATGGTGGGAGCAATTTTCGGGCCTGGGCGCTGGGACGGAAGCTCTTGGCCGCGGGTAGGTAAACAGCACCGAGAGGACGGACTGCAGTAATAATGGGGTCTGTTACTACACACTTTGCAAGCATCTCTCAAGGGCCAGCGCCGTGCTGCATGCCTGCACGTTTGAGAAAGTTACATGTTTGAACAATTCCTTAGGGTCCCTCTGCTCCCGCCCGCTCTGCCCTGTCCCGCCGGATGGGCCAGGACTCCCCCCTTGAGCACCTGCAGGAGAGCCCCTCGCGAACCGCCCGAGCCCGTGTGGCCTCAGTCAGGCCCTGCAAGTATCAGGAAATGCTTCTGCTTGCTGGGCGTGGTGCTGGGGCGAGACACGAGGGGGCCGTCCCGCGGCTCTGCTCAGAGACATATAGTAAAGGCCACACAGCTGTAAACAGAATTCTGTCGTGCTTTTCCTGGGGCCAGTTATACTTAAAAAAAACAGAACAGTTCCTGCAGGCTGGACATGAAGTGGAGACTCTTGGTGCAGGGGTGGGAGCTAGGAGCTAAGAGACGGGAAACGCCCCTGGCCCAGGAGTTCCCTGTGAAGGTACCAGGAAGGTGTGACCTGCAATCGAGGAAAGCATCCAACTAATAGGGACTCACCCAAGATGGCCCAGCTATGAGCTCTTTAAAAGGAAAATCTTTAAAAAAATATATTTTATTTATTTATTTGACAGAGAGAGAGACAGCGAGAGAGGGAACACAAGCAGGGGGAGTGGGAGAGGGAGAAGCAGACTCTCCGAGGAGCAGGGAGCCCAATGCGGGGCTCGATCCCAGGACCCTGGGATCATGACCTGAGCTGAAGGCAGACGCTTAACGACTGAGCCACCCAGTCGCCCCTAAAAGTAAAACCTTCAAAGCAGTTATATAAATATGCTCGAAAGACCAAAGTCACGCTGAGTCAACAGACAGAGAATGTCTGCAGAGGGACAGGAACAAAAAGGAACCAAATGCAAATTCTAGAACCAAAAAGTATCACGGTTGAAGTAGAGAATTCACAGGATGGACTTCATAGCACATTAGAGGTGTCAGGAGAACAAATAAGTGAATTTGAACATAAACCACCAGCAATGACCCAATCTGGGGACAGCAGGCAGGGAAAGGATTGAGGAAAAGGGAGCAGACCCTCAGAAGCTCATGGGACGACATCAAACAGTCTAACATGCCTGCGGTTCCGTGGGAGACTATCCAGGAGATAAGTCTGAAATCATATTTGGAGAAACAAATAGCTAATGATTCCCCCCCCCCCACCCCCAGATTTGATGTTTGAAAAGGTTCCAAGAAGGTGAGACCGTCCGGAGAAGGAGAAATTCACATGTCCCCACATTGTTGTCAAGCGGCTTAACACTGAACACAAAGGGAATCTTGAAAAGCAGCCAGAGGGGGAGGGAACCCCGCACGGTCCACACACGCACACGGGGTAACAGGGACGAGACCGGCCATCGACTTCTCAGAAGCAACGGGGGTCACAGGGGAGGGACCGTGAGCAGGTGCCGAGCCGTCCAGGATTGACAGAGGGGGCCTCGTGTCGGCCCCAGCGTACTACCAAAACACACAATAAAGGGAGGTATCGCTAAAAATCCAATAGGGAATATAAAACTGGACATTAAGAAATATTGGATCAGCTTCAAAAAAAGGCAGTGAATTTGCAACCAAGGGACAAAGAACAGGTGGGCTGGGGGGTGGGGAGACGGGATGAAGAAGAAGTGGAGGGAAGAGGCGGGCGGGGGCTGAACCGGGCCCATAAGGCAGAGGCTCCTCAGGGCTGGCTGCGGCATCCGTGAGTTCCCTTGCCCCTCAGAACGTCCAGCCCGCCTGGTTGCATCTCCCTGCTTCGTAGACGAGCGCCTTGGGGGCTCAGAGAAGGTCAATAGCTCGCTCAAGTTCACCCAGGGAGCGCCAGGCGGCCCAGGACTCAAACTGAGGTGTATTCGGACTCTAGTAGAGAAAAGGCCATCCCATCTGCAAACTGCTGGGCATCTGAGGAAGGTCTCGAGAAGCAAGCCTCCCCTGGTTCTTGCAGGCTTGCAAGAGCAAGGTGCATGAACTGGGGAATCTCCGCCCACGGGGACGCGCCCCGGGCCTGGGAGGGGCGGTCAGCCTCAGATCCAGGAAGGGCGCTGGCTATGCGTCGGCAGTCCCACCTGCTGGGGGCCGGCTTGTCCGGCGGCGGACCGGGTCACAGGGCCCAGGGCGGGCGGCACAGCCAGCTGACGTGAGCCCTCCCTTCCGTTCAGCGCCACGAGGACGCTCCCCCCGAGAACCCACTTTGCCCCAGCCCTGTCCCCAGCACGTGCGAGTCATTTTGTAAGGTAACGGCTTTTCCTCCTCATTGCACCGATGGGGAAGTCGAGGCTTGGAGAGGTTAAGTCTCTTGTCCCCCAAGTCCCGACTGTCTGGTTCCAGTCCCGTGTGCGTGCTCACTGCTCACCGCGGACCGTTCGGGGGCCGGCTTCCCTGGGCAGGCGAGGGTCAGGGCCTGGCCACCTTCCTTTCTTTCGTGGGGTGCCCTCTGGGCTGGTCTCTGGATTTCCCACATTTCTCCTCCCCACGTCAGGGGAGTGTCCCCCGGAGGCAAGGAGTGCCAATCAACCCCAGGCCCCGGGAGGCCATGTGTTGCCAAGAGGACAGGAGGCCGGGGACTTGGTCCCCGTTCTGCCTCAGTCCCGCTGCTGTGACTTTTTCTCACCTCAGCTGAAGACCACGTCCCCCCCCTATGGTGGGGGGTCCGGCCTCTCACCCTGGGCCAGGCGTTGACAAACCTTTTCTGCGAAGGACCTGAATGCAGACGCTTTTGGTGCAGGGTCCCCATGGCAAGCACCCTGGCTCCGTGCTGAGAAGGCAGTGGCAGACAACATGTAAGCTGTGTCCCGATAAAACTTTATTTACAAAGACAGGGGGGCGGGCTGGACTCCGCCCATGCACGGCAGTTTGCGGCACTTTGCTGGGGACAGTCTCAGCCCGTGGAGGAGGCGTGTCTGCAGAGCCCAAATGAGAGCAGAGGCTGACTTCGACCGAGAGGCCAAGTGTCAGCAGAGACACCTGAGTGGGTTTTGGCGGCTGAAGGGAAGGGCGTTCCAGGTGGGTGGAACAGCGTTTGCAAACACCCCGATGCGCACATGACAGTGTCTTGGCAAACGTGTGGGATCCGACGGCTGGAGTGTGAGGCAGAAGAGAGATCAGGGAGGATTCCCGTCACTGTGCGGAAGGGGCATGGACTTTCTCAGTTAAACTCCTCTTCAGGGACTGACATTTTTCCTGGAAAAGTCACCCCGTAACTGCTCATCTTGGTAAGGAGTACTGGATACGCAATTTCTTCTAATTTCACGGAAGGGCTGGTGTGTCCGCCCTTTGGGGCTGAGGCTGTGGGGGCCGTGGCGGGCGTCCGGGGCGGGCGGTGGGGCCCGAGGACTGCACATGGCTGGTGTCCACCACGGAGCAGCCCTGGGCGGTGATTTCACGGCCTCCTCGGGCCACAGCGATTCCGCCTGTGTCATGTTATGCTCCTCAAGGGACGCTTTGTCTTCCCCTGATGGGCCTAATTGCTCTCCTCACTTGGACAGCCCTGGAGTCGTTTAGTAATGAAAATCACCCCATGCTAATACGGCATCAGGAGCTCACCTGCTTGTTGGCATTCGGAGCGGCGTGGAGAGGAGAAGAGGCTCCGCGTGTTGTTGCAGGTGTGGAGCCTGGCCGAGCTGTTCGTGTGCAATCACCGTCCAACAGCCTGGAAATTACAGGCCGGTTACAGTGGCTGCTGGCGAGGACTAATTGCACCACCACGGGGCTGCCCTAGACACTTAGAACAAATGGCTGCCGTGGGAACTTGGCGACGGGGAGGGAAGATCCCATTTATTCTTGAAACAGAGGAAAAGGCTGCTAGGGGCTGGAAAGGGCCTAACTGGGGGGATCCTGGGCATTAAAGACTGGTTTCCCAATCATTGTGACCAAACTGGGATTTCACAGAGACACCCACCTATCCATCCCACCCCCACCGTCATCTACCTATTTATCCTGCACCATCCATCCATCTTTCATCCATCCATGCATTTGTCTTTCCATGTATTCATCCATCTGTCCATCCATCTATCCACCCACCCATCCATCCATCCATCCACCCATCCGTCTATCCACCCATTCATCCATCC
>NW_023270777.1:1000350-1013768 GCF_011800145.1 Mirounga leonina | reverse complement strand
TTCCCCATCTATCCACCATCCATCTGCCATCATCCACCCATCCCTCCCTCCATCCCTCCATCCATCCCTCCATCCTCTTTCCATCCATCTTCCTCTGTCTCTTTTTCCATCTGTTTATCTATGCATGCATGCATCCATCCTTCCATCCATGCAACTCTTTATTCCACCACCCACCATACATCTATCTATCTCTCCATCTACCTAACACACTTCTACCAGGCTCTCACATAGTATAAGGTCTACACTCGATGCTTCAAGTCAGTGATGAGTCAGGAGTGATCCTGCATACAAGGAAACATAAGAGGTACTCAGTAAATATTTTTGAATGAATGGAAAAAGAATGAATATTTTCCCAGTGGAGGGGAGAAAATTGTAGAGACTCTGCTAGTGGGAGGATGACGAAAGGGGTACAGTAGGTGTGAGAAGGGAGAAAATATGGAGTCATCCATCACAGTCACATGGCATGTGAACAAAAGAGGCAGAAGAGAAGAGGGATGTGATGTGTGTGCTCTGGGTCTGACTGTGATGAGTGCCTTTGTCTCTCTCAGGTTCTGAGAACAACGTCTCGTGCCCTGGAAGCGTCTGGAAAATTAGGACTTAACCATAATCCTGAGCCATCCCGTAGTGCTGTCCTTGGCTTCTCCAGGGGTTCTGACCATCACCCCCATGGTTCCTTCCATCTTCCTGCCCACCCTACCCTGCCTAGAAAGAGAAGAAGACCATCCCAGGTGGTAGAACCCAGTGTTAGATGTGGGTAACCCAGGGGAGGCCTTGAGGTTTGGGGAACGTTAATTCTGTCCCTGGGGTTGGAGGCCAGGAAGCAAGGGGCGGTGATGGGGAAGGAGGTTTGGGATTTGCTGCAGGGAAGATGGGGACCCACTGAAAGACTTCAAGCAAGTGACTTGCATTTTTAAACTTATTACTCTGGCGTGGGGAATTGATTACTGTTTTTTACTCTGTAGGGAATTGATTGGAAGACCAGTGAGTCACCGTGGCTCACGGGCAGAGTCTGGATGAGCGCTGGTCCAGTGCTCTTCCCTGGGCCCAGCTGCTGGGCCCCTGGCCCCTGGCTCCCTGCCCACTGTTTTCTGGCCCACAGCTCAGGATTGAGAAAGGAATTGTAGGGCCGTGGTTTCCTCTGCCCTGTTGGGGTCTTTGTAGGGTTTAGAAGCCCCCCACGTTCTCCTCCCGACCCCCCACACTCACAGAACTCTGCTAAGTGGCCATTCTGACTCTCCCTACATACCTCCCATGACAAGAACATCACTCCTGCGTCCTCTCTGGCCACCTCCAGCAAAATCCTTGATCAGGTTGAACCTCGACTTCTCTCTCCGTAAATTCTCATTGTTCACCCTCACCTACTCCTGAGGGGCTGGGCAGAATTGGTCCCGGGTGCAGCCCATGGACACGACCGTCCTGAGATGGGGACCTAGACTGTTTGTGGTCAGTGGTCAGTGTGTGATAGGGTCAGGGTGGGGCATCTCCCAGGAGGGGCTGTGGTGGACAGACATGGCCCTGGCAGCCCCCCGGGCCCCCTGCCTCCGGTGTGCATGCTCTGGTCTCCTCTCTTCCACACCGACGCTGGTCGGGACGTCATCTTGGACATTCTGGCTCCACTTGACCACTCCTCCGGACGCAGGCACACGCGGGGCCCCGGCTACACCGCGTGGGGCAGACGTGCCCAGCGGAGCCCGCCTGCCCTCTGAATCGGGAGCCGTAACAGATGCAGCATGCTGCTGTAGGTGAGTGACCCTGGGGCCCCGGGGAAGCACCACCTGGCCGCTCCTGGAGCAGGGTCAAGGCCCAGCAAGTCTGAGCGGTGCCGCAGATTGTTACCGGCCCGCTGCACGTCGCTCTGGGAGGTCTCACCACAGTTTCCGGTGCTCTGAAGTTCTGAACGCGCAGTTGCACTTCCAGGAAATCTGCCCCGCACGTACTCAGAGGTACATATCCAGGGATGTTCGCATGAAAGCACCGTGATGGTGACAATTCGAAGGAAAATTCCTACCCACTGCAGAATAATATAGGTGTGTGTGCTAATATGGAAAGATTTCCAGTACGTAGCGTGGAAGAGAGTAAGTTGCAGACAGCAAGGCGCGACGACGGCGTTCTGACTCCGGTCACAGAGTCTGTGAACGTGCCAGGAAACGCTGACCTGTGCTCTAATGTAGGCGTGCCGTATGGCGTGTGGATTTTATCCCGATCAACCTCAACGTGCTAAGAGCGTCGACGTCTGGGGTTGGGTGCTGGCCTGGGAGTGGGGAGGGAAGCATTTGCCTGTTGACGCACTTCAAGCCGCAGAACATACAGGCATTCAATGGGGGCGTTTCAGGCGGGGGGAGGCTGGACGCCCAGCCCTCCGGCAAGGCGGGCAGCATCGGCTTTGTGCTTCTGGGGCTGTCCCCCCATGGGCGATCGGAGGCCCGGGAGGGCAGTGCACACACAGGGGTGACGACCTTCCCACATGGGCCGTGCTCCCCGGTGCCCTTCCTGAGGGGGTCGACCTCATAGACTCCAGCGTCTCGGGGCAGAGGATGAGCTGTATTGAGCTTACTTGCTCCTGGGGTTCCCCATCCCAGGGAGGCCTCTGAGAAGCACGGAAGGTTGGCTCAGCAGGCATTCAGGAGACAGACTGATATTTCAGAGGAGACACTATGTCTGATGCAGATGACAGGGCTACCAGAGAGGCTGGGACACCCCGTGCCCTGCGGCGGGTGGGGGCGGATTGCAGCCAACGGTAGCTGGGCAAAGGGCTGGACGCCTCTCTGGTGGCCCTATCACCTGGCAGCAGTCCGTGCAAATCACCCCGTTCCTCCACCTGCAGGCACCCGGTCCATCTGCCAAACTCCGAGCTACAGAACCAGCAGCCCGGCGCCCAGCGCATGGAGGTTTGCACCCACGTGGCCCCTGGAACCACTAGGACATGCAGGCGCCCAGCTCCACACCCAAAGGCACAGCACGAGCCCCCGGGCAGATGCACGCGCGCACGCACGTACACACAGTGAGACACGCAGGGGGACTTACGCGGTGCAGGGAAAGGCAGGAGCAGACGTACGTAGGCAGGAGACGTCTCTTCTGGTTTGCCCACCGGGCTGTGCAAGGCTGATCCACAGCGGCCAAGCACCGTCTTCAGCCCCCGGGCTGGGTTGGATGCTGTCCTCTGGGTCACCTCCCTGGGTCCCTCCTGTCCCCCCTGGAGAGGTGCTCTGGGCCTCTCTCCAGCGCATGATCTGTTCTGCTGCGTTGGGACTGTCCGTTCACTCTGCTTTCCTCACTGGACGCGAGATCCTTGAAGGCAAGGATGGCGTCTGTGTGTCCCTGGGTCTTCAGCCCTGCGTTCGGCGTCTGGCAGGTGGTACGGGGTTAACGTGTCGTGCTTTACATGAACGGAGCAATGAAGGGAGCAAACCCAAGTGCGTGTTTATTGGAGAAAGCGTTCAACCTTTGTAACGATTAAAGAAACGCAAATTAAAACGAGATTCAATCTTACACCTATTAAATTAGCCCACGTTCGGAAGTAGAATGATCACACCCAGAAGGGGCACAGTTATGTTACAACCGTGGTGCCCACACATTGCGGGCGGGGGCGCGTCAGTCGGGCGTAAGCCCTTTGGAGAACAATTTGATGACACGGATCAAGAGTCATCAGAAGGCTCACCCCCTCTGGAGCAGCGACCCCACCCCCGGGGGTCTGTCCGAGGGACATTACCGGGAATGAGAGGGGAGTTTGTCGACTGTCAGTGGACCCGTCATCCTGTCATTTACCATCACACGACCCCGGTTTCAGAACCCAAACCTGGGACTCGCGTCTGGTACATTCCACTCGGGAGCAGGTGGGAACAACGGTCCCAGAGACTGGGGGACACGGGCTGACCGTGGCTGGACCGGGAAGGGCGGTCGTGGGACCGTGCCCTCCCTGTGTCACTCACCTCATTCACTGTTACTCGCGGCATCTCCAGGCCCCAGCAGGGTGCCTGCTACAGGGACGGCTAATAGTGATAAATAAAAGAATAAATAATGGTTGAGTAATACACACCTTCGTACAATTAACCATGGTAGATGTTACTGATTTCGCCATCACATACATTAAATGTGCATAGATGTATGTTTAACCATCACACACACACAGTGAATGGGATGTTCTGTACCCGTTAAAGGTGATTAAGGTGCTAATGTATTTAAGATGAATATTATAGGAAAGTGAATTCTTGCTTTGTATAAAAAGGACTTCTATGGGGGCGCCTGGGTGGCTCAGTAGGTTAAGCGTCTGCCCTCGGCTCAGGTCATGATCCCGGGGTCCTGGGATCGAGTCCCCCGTCGGGCTCCCCGCTCAGCGGGAAGCCTGCTTCGCCCTCTGCCGCTCCCCCTGCTTGTGCTCTCTTCCTCCCTCTCAAATAACTAAATAAAAATCTTTAAAAAAAAGGGACTTCTATGTTAGAGAAGGAGATCCTCTTGGAGGCGCAGGTGCTCATGACCCAGACCAGGGCTTGACAGACTCGGCCTGTGGCCCCTGTTTTGTAGATAAAGTGGGATTGGGGCTCAGCCGCACCTGTTCATTTACGTATTGGGTACGGCTGCGTTTGGGCTACGAGTTGGGTGGTTGTGACAAAGACCGAATGGTCCTCAAGGCCTCAAATACTTATCTTCTGCCTCTTTGCAGGAAAAGTCTGTTGAGCCCCGGCCTAAACCAAAGAGGGACAGGGAGGTGTGGGCCCCCCGCCCTCCCCCATGGCGAGCCTCTTCAGATCAAGCAGACAGCGTCAATGGGACATTGTGCAGGTGTCCAGCACAGCTCTGCTCGTCACCCCTGCCCGGGAGGGACGTGGAGGGCTGGCCAGCGCTGGCCAAGGGGGGCACTCATGCCCAGAACGAAATTTCAAGAGGTCACCCCCCAAAAACCCACCAATAATGAAAATAATATTTTAATGCAATTTTAATGCAAAAAATCCATAATGAACAAAATGTCAATATTTTAAGTAAAAACGGGCTGTTTGTCTTGCGACCCCCCGCGTTTCTGTGCAGCCAGAAGATCTGATTCTGACCAGCGGGCCTTAGGGTTTAGAGGCAGATGGAAACAAAGTAGAGCTTTATGTACAGTCCCCCAGGTTTGAAATGTGGGGGGATATTTTGATAAGTGTGTGGGGTGCACACTCTCCCCCCGCCCCAGACTGCAGTGTGACCAGGCTGTGCCTGGGCTGGGGGTCCTGAGGTCTGGGGGGGTCCTCAGGCTGGGGGTGCTGGTCGGGTGGGGCTGTCCTCCCGCAAACGAGGGATGCATTCCCCGGTGAGTCCTGGGAGCCCAAGCTTCCTGCAGAGCGACACACGACACGTTCCCCCAAACACGTACCTAGTCTGTGGCGATGGGCAAAATAGAGTTTTATTCTTAAAAGGTCAATGCATTTGCTTTTATTTTTGCGAGTATGTATTTCCTCAGAGGACGGGTACCAAAGGATTGACTGTAATTCTGCGGGAATCCAAGAGATTTTTCAAAAGATTTAATTTAATTTATTTATTTAGAGAGAGCGAGTATGCAGAGCGGGGGAGGGCAGAGGGAGAGGGAGAGTCTCCAGCGGACTCCCCACTGAGCCCGCCCTGGGGCTCCAGCTCACGACCCTAAGAGCACGACCTGAGCCAAAACCAAGAGTCGGATGCTTAAACAGCTGAGCCTCCCAGGCTCCCCAAAATTTTTGTTGTTGGTAGCAAAGGGCCCCCAAACAGCGAGATGTTGAGTGTTGGGGACTGAGCCCCAGGGGTGCGTGGGCAGACGATGCATGGAGGGAGAGGGTGGGTCATCCGTCCCATCGGGCAGGCCAGCGCCTTGGGTTGGCCCTGGGGACTGGAGGACGCTTCTGGTGGGGCTGGTGGGGCCTGGAGCAGATTTGCAGCTTTCTGCCTGGGCTGCATCACCTGGGGAGGCTCACGTAAGGCTCGCGGAGACTGCGGCTTGGGAGAGTTTAGGCTCTGATTTGGGAGGAAAGCAGGAAAGCGGGGACCTCCCTTCCCTCTAAGCCCCGGGCCCCACGGGGCTAGGAAAGGGGCCATCCTGGCGCGTGGCCTCCTGCTTCTCCTTGCTGGAATCTCTGTCTTCTCTCTCCTTAGCGTTAGAATAGTTTACAATTTTGGAGTAATTTTGGATCTACAAAGAAGCTGCAGAAGAGGCAGAATTCCCTTCCACCTGCAGTCTCACATGTGGACGCCTCTGCGCCCGGGGCAACGGGATCCGAGCCGGGGAAGGAGCTGTGACCGGGATGCTCTAGGGACTGATCCACAGGTGCGCTCGGACGTTTCCGCCGCCCGCTGAAGACCCACCCACACCTGCTGCTCTGATCTGGGACGGCCCTCAATCCACCTGCCACCACTCGGGCACGTCGGAAGGGCGCTGGCCGGGGATTCGTAGACTGCCCTCCGTTTGGGTCTGTCTGGGGCTTCCTCGTGGTGAGATTAAGATTTCACTGTCTGCAGACGGGCTGCAGAAATGGGGCGCCCTCGGGGGGCACGTGGGCCTGGCGCACCTGGCCAAGGCAGTTTCTCTGCCAGCCCCCTGTCCTTGCCTGAACCACCCTCCACCTGCCGGCACGTCAAGAACGTTGGGTCAGCGTGGCCGTGACAATGCCCGCCCAGTCCCTGCCGGCCACTGGGGCTTGTAAACAGCAAACACTCATCTCTCCCGGTTCTGGGGGCCAGATGTCAAGATCCGGGTCCTGCAGGCTCGGTGTCAGGTGGGGACCCTTTCCCTGTTCCTGTGTCCTCTCGTGGAGGAAGGGCGTCACCGGGGTCTTTCCCATGGCCCTAATCCCATCGTAGGGGCTCCCCCTCCTGACCCATCTTTCCCCCAAGGGCCCCACCACCAACACGTGAATTTGGGGGGATGCACACATCCAGCCCACGGCGCTCGACATGCAGACACACAGCACTTCCCACGGCCTCCCTGGGCTCCCACGGCCACGGCACCGCTGAGAAGCCCCCCCCACGACCCACTAGCACGTTCACTCTTTCCAGATTACCTGTAGAAGCGGAGGCCTTACTGGGGAGAAGGGGGCGTGTCCAGTGATGGACTCTGTGCACACTGCCCATTGCCCAAGCCACACTGAAGGCTTCCAGAGCCGTGAATGGAGGAGGACGCAGTCTTGGAAAGAGCAGAGGAGGCCAGGGGACACTCTGCCCCCAAATCCAGGGCCTTTCCCTCATCTCTCCAGGGAAGGCCTCTGCTCAGAGTCTCCCAGCTTTTCAGAAACGCTGCTGGGGAACACCCCGAGTTCCCGGGGAGCCCCCAGAGACAGCGAAGGCTGAGAGTCCTCACCTCGGGCTTCTGGAGTCTCAGATGACGAGCGTCTTGCTCCGAAATCTCAGGCAGCAGGGGCGGATCCGGGATCCTCGCTGTGCTCTCCCCCCCCAAGCCCACGCCCTCACTCCGGGAACGCCTCTTGCTTTTTTCCCTTTGGGGAAGGTTGTGCGGGCACGCGGGCAGGGCCAGGGCCAGGGCGCGGGGCGGGGACCGTGCATCCGTCCTGGAATGCTCGAGGTTTCCCTGCGGGCTGCCTCCATCCACAGGTGGTATCTTTACAGGTGATTTTCATGCTTCATAAAAACATGATTTATATGATTTATAAAATGTTACATGATTTATATGGCCTGTTAAATAGATGAAGGGGCTGGCTGGGCTCACGGGTCCTGCTCTCCGCGGGTTGGTCAGCCCGCAGCTTCCCTCAGTCAAAGGATGTTCTACCCATGGTGGGGGCCTGCGGCAGGCCGTGGTGGTCCCCACCCCCTTGCCAGTGGGCCGGCCACAGCCCCAGGGCTCTGCGGTGGGGAGAGGACATAATCGCCCATAAGGTCGGAGCGTGATCAGAGTCGCAAACCCTGGAGCATCACGGAAAGCTTCCCGGAGGCGGTGGTACTGGAGAGGAGTCTGGAGAGTGCAGGGAGGGAAGCAGATGCGGGCTGGGGGTGAGCAGCGGTCACAGTGAACGCAGGCTGCGGGATGGAGTGTGGATCCCCAGAGTGGAGAGGGGGAGAGAACCTGCTGTTCTGGCAGCTCATGTGTCTCACGGGGCTGTGAACGCTGGCAGGGGTGGGAGGAAGCTCAGCACTCCCCTGGGGACGTGGCCCGCCGCCTGTGTCCACCTGGACGGAGAGACGCGTCCCTCATCAGCACCCGGGCCTCTCTTCCTGTTACAGGAGGAGGAACAGGGACGGAGAGGGGGCCCCACGACCGTCTCCAGGACCCCCGAGCTCTGCGTCCCTCTGCAAAGGGAAGGAGGAAGTGGGTTGAATCCCACAACAGGGGATCGGTGCTCCACGCAGGAGTCTCTCCAGAGCGGGGAACAGGACTTGCTCCCACTAAGCCCGTCAGGATAAACTCGGATGAGAAATGGGGGCACAGCAGAGGGGGCTCCCTTGGCCACCACCTCATTGCCCCACTGGCTTTCAGATCCGTCTTCCAGTCTGGCCACACCATGCAGGAGCCCGAGGGGTGCGCCCCCAAGTGTCCTCTCATCTCCCGGATGCCCGTCCCCAAGATGAACCCCAACCCTCAGACTGATGTGCGTCACCTTTGCCCAAGCTTGGCTGCCCCAGGCTCCCAGCTCAGACGTGGCTGCTGGCCCCTAAGCCAGAAACACCTGCATGTTTGAGCTCCACGCGCCGTCCTTTTGCCCCCAAACATCTCTGGGATCCCCCTCCTTGGTCCACCATCACCAGCAACCACACCATTTCTTGCCCTGACCGAGAATAAATAGCCCTCATGGGACCAGGGTCTCCCGCTAGTCGGTCCTTCACACTGCCCCCCATGCAGCCTTTTCCACCCACACCCGACCCCCTGTCTCTTGTCTGTGTAAGACCCTTCCGCTGCCCCCAGGTCCCCTGCAGCATCAGCCCCGAGCCCCGGGCTTTCCGGCCTCGCCCAGAGGCTCCTGGCAAGTGATCTCTCCGTCCGACCTCCCCAGCTACCTGCTCCACACCAATAACCCATCATCGGATGCACTTGCCGGTGACCAGTGGTGGTTCACCACCCCTGGCTTGTCCAGATGTAGTAGCCCCTCTCTAGAAATGCCATCTCTGTTGGTCTCCCTGGAGAACTCCTATTCATCCTTCAAAACCAGCCCTCCCTGACTCCGTCCCCCTACCTGAGCCTCCCGCCCAGCAGATCGGTCCCGGCCGCGTGGTGGTGTGCCAGGTTCTGTTCTGGGGTTTGCACATGTGGACAGAGGTGGTGTCCTGGACCAGCCCTCTCTCCCATGGGGCCCACACTCTCCTGGGGGCAGAGGATGCTCGTGGGGAGGCCGAATTGCTCTGGGGAGACCCCAGCAGAGTCCTGGCCTCAAGAGGGATGTCTGGGTGGGTAGTCAGGGAGGCCTTCCTGAGGAGGAGACCCTGGAGCTGAGGCCCCGAGACAGAGGGACACAGGGAGCTGGAGGGAGGGCCCCTAGGTGGGGGCAAGGCTCGCCCAGAGGACCGAGTGGGCACACTGAAGGGGTAGGCGGGTGGCTGGAGAGAAGCGGGCATGAGGCGGGGGCCGATGCTCATTCCTAAATCCAACCTAAACTTAGCAGGGCCGAGTGGATAGAGCAGAGCCGATGAGAGCGAGCTCTGGGCTCCCGTGAAGACTCTGGGCTGGTTGCCCAGCCTCGCGGAGCTCTGTCTCTAACCTCTGCCCCCAGGACCCCCCCCGAAGGTGCTGATGCCCGTGCTCCCCACCCGGGGCTCTCTCTGCAGCTACTTCCATTTGCTAGCAGTTCAGGCTTTGGCTCGCACATCACCGCCTCCAGGAGACCCTCCTGATTGCCCTTCCCAAAGCAGCACTCCCAACGCTCTTCACGTCTTTCCTTCCCTGGCTTTTTGGCTCAGGTTCGCGGGCAGAACGCCCACCAGCGGGCAAACCCCTTGAGGCCAGGGACCCGACCCTTCTGTTTACCTCTGTTTTACCCCCAGCGGCCAGGACGCTGCCTGGCGGGCCGCCGTGCCTGGCAAACATTTGCCAAGTGAACCGTGGTGCTTGGCATTTCTTTTTCCTTCCTAGTGATTAACACGCATGGGTTTCTCTTCAAAGAGCAGGTGGTGTCAGACTCAGGGCGTTCGACTCTGGTGCGGCTCAGAACTCATCACCTTCCAGCCGCAAGTGGGGAGAATCTTGGACCGAGGTTTAAACAAACGCTCGAGCTCCCTCTTTGACCCAGCTGACCTTCCGGTGAGCTCAGAGTCACAAACCATTACTGTCTCTGCGGGCGGGGAGCACCCCGGGCACCTCCTGGCACCAGGCACATCTGCCCGAATCAGTAGCCGGGTCTCCAGATCCGACGCACGGCCAGGAGCGCTCTTCCTCTGTGAGTCTGCTCTTGGCGTCCGAGACCTCGGATACGCACTCGGCATCGGAGAAGTAGAAGCTGTGCGTTTAGAGCCGGAAAGAACCGGTGAGTTGAAAAGGACTTGTCCGGAGCCTGGCGCCTGGACTCCTGCCCGGGTGCTCCCCGCACCCTGGCCTCGTTCTGGCCATCGGGACCATTCCCGGGCCCGGAGACCCAGTGTCCGTCCCTGCCCCTTGGCAGCCGTGGAGGGAGCTTCGTGAAATCCCCTGCTCTTTAGAGTTGTAGTAAAACGCACACGGAACTTACCATTGGGTGGCATTGAGCACGCTCCCCGTGTCGCGCGGCCACCGTCCGTCTCCAGGACCCTGGCCATCCCGCAGAACTGGAACTCCAGAAGCTCTACGGATCCAGGTGCCCCACCTGTTAAGTGGGGGTGAGGATGCTGCTCGTCACACACATGCTCGAGGGCCAGGGGGGCGGCCCATGCAGAGAGCGCGTCTGGAACCCACTCAGAGCAGGAGCTCCGTAGGCGTTACTTAAATCGGAATCTGAAGAACTCAGGTACCGACCTTGGCCACATGCAGCTATGAAGTTAATAAATCAGATTCTCCCACGGGTATTTCCTGAAGTTGTTCTGAAGGACGTTGTGTTAAAAGCTTACTCTTTATCATAACAACACATGAAACAAAAGCGGGGTGCAGGGGCGGGGGGAGGCGGGGAAGCGGGCATCCTGTTTGCAGGACTCGCCCATGAAGCACGTACCCGCTCACCACCCCCTCTTGCTTGTTTCGGGAGATCACGCGTCACTAAATTCACCGTCGCCACTGTTTGTAAACGCCCGGGCCCGCGACATCGGGGACGTCCACCCCCAGCTGTCTCCGGAGCTTTCCGTCCCCACTAAACATGAACCCCCCTCCCACCCCCAGCCCTGGAAACCACCACCTACTTTCTGCCTCTTTGAAACGTCATCCCTGTCCCGGGAGAGTAATAGCCCGTCGCTCGTGCACATGGCCACCTGTTTACCTGCCGCGGACACGCGGACGGACCCTCGGGCTGACCCCACCTGTGAATGGGGCGCACACGCGTGTGTCCCACGCTGCAGCTTGGACGAGCCTCAGACACGGCCCGTTCACGCGGAAGCGTGTGCTTTACGACGGTTACTTCCATGTTGAGTCAGCGTCACTCAAAGACTACCGAAGGGGGCAGGCCGGCCCCCAGCTATTTTCACAGTGATGCGCAGCCCCTGGGTTTGCCCAGGTGAAGACCTGAGTGGGTTGAGGCCTCCAGAAGCTCCGGGATCACACTGTTAGCTTTGTCCTGTGTGCTCGGGAGAGTACCCCTCCACCCCGAGCCTGGCGGGGACCACGCAGGGCTGTGTGGTGTTTGCTCCCCGGCGGCTGAGTGCAGGGCACTGACGTCGGGAGGACTGAGACTGTGGCTACTCTGCTCACCTGCATTGACTCATCTAATCCTCAGGAGGGTTTATTTTTTTCTGCATTTTACAGATGGGGAAAAATGAAGGATCGGAGAATGCACCCACAAAGCGCAGATGTAGGAGCCGGGGCCTGAGCTGTGCACTCTACCATATTCTGGCAGGAACAGACAGCCACTTAGTGGCAGCCTGATCACATCCTAGGCTGTTTCCCCTGTATGGCCTCCCCAGGAGGGACACCTGTTTGCAGCTGGAGCTTGGTTCTTTGCTACGTGTCATGCGCTGGCCAAAGTGGATTTACGGAGTGGCTTTTATAGCATGTGGTATCTCACACAGCCCCACTTTCCATTAAGTCTTATTATTGCAAAATGAGCAATTGCAACGAGCAATTGCAACATGAGCAGATGCCCATGAGCATCGCTGGCTTCATGTTGTACCCCGATCTCAACAAGCAAGTGCCGTTAGAAGCATTCCAGTGGTCAATGGAAGAATCAGCCAGAGTAGCAGTCCTAGCTGGAGAGAAGAGCTTTTAAGCTTGGGGATCCCGTCTGGCAGGATGTGGGAGATGCTCTGCACCAACGTCCAATGTGGGAGGAAGGGGCGCCCACCAAGGACCCTCCTTTGTAATCACTTTCCTGACGTCTGCTTAGAGGTTTCAGCAGCTGGGGGAGAAGCCCCATAAGCTGTGGGCTGTGCCCTGTGATCAAGGTAGAAGCGAAGGCCTTCACTTGAATTTCTTTGTTTTCTATGAGGACAATTTTCTCTTCTTATTACTATGTACAGGATGTAGGGATGGCAGCCGAATTCATTGCAGGGCTCACAGGTGGCAGAGGGCAAGGCAGAAGGACCGTGATAGACCCGAGGGAGAAGGGATATTCTCCAGAGATTCCAGACTTTAAATAAGTGCATTTAGCATCTGCACGTGGTTCTGGGTTGACACTTTTGGGGAAGACGGAAGGGTAGTGTTTTCGTGGTGGATCTTTCATGTGAAGCTTCTCCAAGATCCTGGCATTATGAAAAATTGTACCATCGTGTGCCTTGTACACGTGTGGGGCATGCATGTCCGTGTGTGTGTGCATGTGTGCGCACATCTGTGTGGTATGTGTGCATGTATGTGTGTGGTGTGTTTGCGTGTGTAGGTATGTGTGCGTGCACGTGTGTGGCATGTATGTGTGCATGTGTGCATGTGTGTGTCATGTGTGTATGTGTGTGCGCATGTGTATATGTATGTGTGGTGTGCATGCATGTGTGCGGTGTATGTGCGTGTGCATGTGTGTCATGTGCGTATGTATGTGCGTGTGTGCATGTGTGTATGTATGTGTGCGTGTGCATGTGTGTATATGTATGTGCGTGTGTATATGTGTGGGCATGCTTATGTATGTGTGCGTGCATGTGTGTGGTGTGTTTGCGTGTGTGTATGTGTGCATGTGTGTGCTGTGTATTCTGTGCATGTGTGGGTGTGTGCACGTGTGTGCACGTGTGTGTCGTGTGTGTGCATATGTATGTGCGTGTGTATGTGTGGGGTGCGTGCATATGTGTGGTGTGTTTGTATGTGCGCGTGTGGCATGTATGTATGTGCATGTGTGCACGTGTGTATGTATGTGCGTGTGTGCACGTGTGTATATGTATGTGCGTGTGTCTGTGTGGTGTGCGTGCATGTGTGTGGTGTGTTTGCGTGTGCG
>NW_023270777.1:933880-1000340 GCF_011800145.1 Mirounga leonina | reverse complement strand
GTGTCTGTGTGGTGTGCGTGCATGTGTGTGGTGTGTTTGCGTGTGCGGCGTGTATTTATGTGCATGTGTGTATGTATGTGCATGTGTGCACGTGTATATGTATGTGCGTGTGTGGTATGTATGTGCATACATGTATGTGCATGTGTGCACGTGTGTATGTATGTGCATGTGTATGTGTGGTGTGCGTGCATATGTGTGGTGTGTTTGCGTGTGTGTATGAATGTGTGTGTATGTGTGGTGTGCGTGCACGTGTGTGCATGCACACACACGCATGTGCACACCACTGTCAGCCAGGCCAGCAGGGGGTGCCGTGAATGTCTGGTTACAGCCTGCCCAGTGTCCTCCTCCCTTCTGTCAACAACGCACCAGGATTTGGGGGGAAACTGCCCCTCCACAACCGTACGCGGCCCCGGGGAAGCCACTAACCTTGGCACCTGGGGTGGTAACCCTCTCCTCCACCTTACGCTCAGGGCAGTGATGACCAAGCAGTGCTGCCCAAGGGCCTTGAGGGGCCGAGAGGTGTGGCCGTGGCCCCGTGGTCCAGGCAGCCTGCTGAAGTGGGAGGGAAGGGCGGCTTTGGACACCCCCGTGCAGCCCGAGCCCAGGTCCTCCCTCTGCATTAATGTTTGTTGCAGTTTCTATTCACCTTCTAGAAACACAAGCAATAAACCCTTTCTGAATCTGAATAACAGGTGAAAGTCAGTTTCATTCCCTAATTATTTTAAGTTTTTAAAGATTTTATTTATTTATTTGAGAGAGAGAGTGCGTGTGCATAGTGGAGGGAGGAACAGAGGGAGAGGGAGGAGCAGGCTCCCCGCTGAGCAGGGACCCCCCCCCAACACGGGACTCGATCCCAAGACCCCGGGATCATGACCTGAGCCGAAGGCAGCTGCTTCACCGAATGGTCCCACTTCTGGGTATATACACAAAAGAACTGAAGGCAGGGTCTCAAAGAGAGACTTGCATGCGCATGTTGACAACAGTATTGTTCACAGTAGCCGGGAGGTGGTGGTGACCCAAGTGTCCGTGGACAGATGAGTGGCTAAACACGCGTCTCATTCCGTCAGAAGAGGAAGGGCGTTCTGACACCCACCGCAGCGTGGATGAGCCTGTGGGACATGCTGAGGGACACAGGCCGGTCCCAGAGGGCAAGTGCTGTGTGGTCCCACTTAGATGAGGAACCTGGAGCAGCCGGATGCATAGAGACAGAGTGGACGGAGGTGCCGGGGGCCTGGGGGGCTCTGGGGGCTGGGAGTCAGTGTGGAGTGGGGACAGAGCGTCCTTTGGGAAGATGGAAAATCCTGGAGGATTTTCAGAAAGACCGTTTTCAAAGGGTAGAAGGACCTGCGTTAAGGAATAGGTTTCCTCGAAAATTTCAATTGGCACAAGGTTTTAAAGTGGGTGACAGTCTTAAACACCTCATGAAATCTGAGAATCGGGGGTGAGCTTTGATCCTGTGCGGGGAGGCTGATCTTTCACTTACGTATTTTTTATTTGAGTGTAGTTGACACACAATGTTTCCTCCTTAGTGTCAGGTGCATAGCATTGTGATTCGACAAATCCACACGGTGTTCTGCGCTCACGGCAAGCATGGCTGCTGTCGGTCCCCACACAGCACTATTGGGGTATCATTGACTGTATTCTCCATCTGACCCTTTCGTCCCCATGACGTGTTCGTGCCATCACCGGAAGCCTGGACCTCCCCCTCCCCTCCACTCATTCTGCCCGTCCCCCCCGCCGCCCCCTCCCCTCTAGCAACCATCTGTTCTCATTTATGGGTTTGTTTCTGCTTTTCGTAGGTTTTGTTTTTTATTCCACATATGAATGAAATCCTACGATAATTGTCTTTCTGTGTCTGACTTATTTCACTCAGCATAATACACTCTCGTTCCATCCATGTTGTTGAAAATGGCAAGATTTCATTCTTTTTCACGGCTGAATAATATTCCATTGTATCTATACACCACATCTTCTTTATCCATTCATCGGTTGATGGGCATTTGGGTTGCTTCCACAATTTGTTTATTGTAAATAATGTTGCAATAAGCTGAGGGGTACATGTATTTTTTCAAATTGGTATTTTCGTATTCTTTGGGTAAATACCTAGTAATGCAATTGCTGGATCCTAAGGTAGTTCTGTTTTTAACTTTTTGAGGACCCTCCATACTGTTCTCCACAGTGGCTGCACCAGTCTGCAGCCTCACCAACTGTGCATGAGGGCTCATTTTTCTCCACATCCTCGCCAACACTTGCTATTTCTTGTTTCATTGATCCTAGCTGTTCTGGGGCATGAACAATTTTGCCACAGCTGAGAACCCCTAGGGTTCAGCCTCATGGAAAGGCCCCCCACCCTTGGGGTCTTGCCCCGGTCCTGGGACACGGCCAGCAAATGGGGCACCGCTCCTTCCCCTCTACTCCCAGACCTACAACATTCTTCCTATTTCCAGCCCAATGGAAATGTCATGCTCTGAGGCTGTTCTTCCTTTCCTCCTGGGGACATCAAGCCTAACCTCATCAAAGAGTTTAGGTTTTTACAAAAATCCGGAAAATCCTTTGACTTCAGGCGGTGTCTGCATTCTGCCCTTCAAAAAATCCCCAAGGCAAGGAACAGCAAAGAACCGGGTTATGGACTTGCAATCGGAGGAGGAAGAAACTGAGAAAGACAAATTAATTTCCAAACAAATGTTTGCCCATCTGCATGAGCTCAAAGCAGAGCATCACCAGCATTAACACAAAACAAAACAATAGTATAGAAAAAATCGGAGACAATTTCACAAGCAGGGTGTGTGTTGTTTCCCGCATTTAGGTGTGGTCGTTCTGGGCTGAGACAGTGTCTGTCTTCTGATGGGTCCCAGTTGGAAGGAGTTAAAACTATGTTGCTGGAGATGAATGGAGGCTCAGACATCTGTATTAAAATCAAAGCAAAACTTAAACAGGTGAATCTGACCTGCAGTTAAGGTTAAGAACCACGGGGCTTAGGGACAGATCAGGTGAGACAGGGAGGAACCAAATGCTGATGTCTGTAGCCTGCTTCAAGCTATTAATGCCCCAGGAGAATATCAGAGGTGGGGGTGCGGGGTAGGCAGACAATGGGCTCGAAGGAGAGACTATACTGAACACAGAAGAGAAACGCAGACAGCTTCCGTCCCCTGTAATTATGCTCGGACGCCATGCTGGGTGCTGGTCAGAGAGGAGCACCCAGAAGCTTGGACATCTGCGGGTAGGGGTGGGGGTCTCACTTGCCTTCAGCCTCAGCTGGGACTGCTGGATTCCAGGTCCCTGCTTGGCTTTGGCAGCCTACATTTCGGACATCCGAGACAGCCGTGCCCCCTGTCATTGGTCCCCATCACTCACGTGGAAGCTTATCTCTGTTCCCGAGTTGATTTCCCCGGGTCCCCGCGGCGACCTCTGAGTGTGCCTCGTGAAGATGAATGCGCAGGGGCCCCAGATCTAGGGGGGGTCTTGCAGACTTCAGCCCCTTGGCTCCTAGAGGGGCTGCATCAGATAAGATAAGAAGCTTCCTGACTCAGCCCGGAAGGAAGGCATGGGGTCGGGGGGGAGGTCTGTGCTGCAGCCGGTGGGAAGGAGCCGGGTTGGGGGTGGAGGTGACTGACCTGGAAAATAAATGATTATTTCTTAAGATGCACTTGAACCTGCTGCTGTATCCAGAGCTGGTGGTGTGGAAATACCAGGGAAGATGGACGGCTTGCTCTTTGCAGGGGCTCAGTTCTTGGCCACTCGGCGCAAGCTCTTCTGAAAAGCAGACCAGCCGTGCTAATTGTGATTGCTGCATCCGCTAGGATTCTTTCCATTTCAGGTGACAGAAAACCCAGACCGAACTCTGTACCCGAAAATCACGCATGCACGGCCACGTGACCGGAGTGGGGTCCCCGCTCGGGCGTCTGCGAGTCTTCACGGTGGGGCTCGGGGACCTGTGCAGAGGCTGTGGCTGTTAGAGACACAGGCTTGGAGTCCTGGGTTCAAATCCCCGCCTTCGCCGCTCACGAGCTATTTCCTCTTGCTCACACACCTGCCTCCCCGGTTCCCAGTCGTGTTGGGGACTGTCTCCCTGTCAGTCTCAGCCATGTGCCAGGCGAGGGCATGCACCCCAGGCTTCAGCCAGCTGGTCCACTGCCTCCTCCAGACATCAAAGTTTGGCTCACAACAGACTCCTGATGAAGCAAGTCCAATTAGGGAAGCCATCATGAATGCAGGACAAAGACCCCATTAGGCTCAAAGCCCCGCTGCCCACCGGATTTGAACCTAGAAGATTTGGGTGGTCATTTTTCAGCCATGAAGGAAGAAACCAAGTACAAAGAGGGTCAAGACACAGACAGCAAAACCCAAACAGTGAGAGAGGTTCCCGACGATGTCATTTGAACCCTGGATCAGCCCATGCCTGATGCTCAGATTCTTCAGTTCTATGGGGATGACTTTTCATTTTATCTGAATGAGTTTATTCTGGGCTTTCTGTCACTTGCAAGTGAAAGCAAGGGGCTCGACTTGAGATGGGTTTTCTGGAAGCCATAAAAAGGGATTCTTCAAAAAGCCTGAGCCTCTTTTCCTAATTCCTGTCTGGCTGCTACGGAATTAGGTCCCCATTGTTGCATTTGACTAATTCCTTCCTTATGTGCATGGGGCTTCCGGGACCTTGGAAGTAAAGACTCCCAGACACCTGTCACTGCGAGGAGAGATTAATTATTTTTGATGGAAAGAGCCTCCGCTGCCGGAGGAAAATTATTCTCCTAAGCCACAGGCAGGGTCCCCGCTGTTGGATTAGCTTCCCCGGCTGCTGTGTCCCCCGAGCAAACAAAGCTCCCTCTGCAGACCCCGCACCACAGGCTTCCTGGACTCAGGTGGGTGGTGATGGGGCCCCGGTTCTCAGTGTTGCTCCTGACTCCGACTCTTTACGGCTCCTGAGTCCAGGAGGCTGATGTACGACATGACCTCTTGCTTTCCAGCCACTGTTCAGCCCAACTATGACCCCATTGCTCTTCCAGAGGGACTAGGGCAGAGCCCCCAGCTGCCCGCCGGACTTGGAGGGTTTGGGGACGGCTGGAAGGGGTCCCTGCCGCAAACCCTCCTCCGACTGGTGTCACAAATGGGCTGGAAATGAGGGTGATCTTGGGGGCCTGAGTTTTGAGGATTGTCCAAGGGCATCTGGGGGGACGGCAGGCTCTTCCTTCTCTTTTCTGAGAGGCTGCCCCTTGCATGGTTGGGGCTGGGAAGTGGAGGTGCTTTTCTAGTTACAAAAACCCGCTGACTGAGGCAAAGGGAAGGATGGGAGCGCTCTGTTGGCCATTCGGAGGGCAGGGCCAGGCTGGAGGCCGGTGCAAACAGCTACGCGGGGTGCTCATGGCATGCGCTGGCAAAGGCTTTGGGGTTTGGGACTCACTTAGAAATCACTACTCCAACCCTCATTGCTCGTATAGGAACGTGTGGGTTCATGTCCTCCTTTTGGGGGCATGGGGAGATATTCGTATTTCCCTGGGCACAGCCAGAGCGGGGCTGTTGTTCTGAGGGAGCAGCCTGGCCTCTGGTGGGGAGACAGGTCTCCATGGAACGGGAAGGGGGCCCTGGCTGAGGGTGGGCCCCGCACATGAGTCCGGGCAGTGTCCCCGGTCCCCACGGTCTGCGTGCTCTGTGCAAAGAGCCAGAGGACGTGCTGGTGCGTGATAAGGATGCAGACCCACTGGGGGTGCATATACGGGGGGACCCCGGATTCCAGGGAGGTCCCCAAGGACCAGGCGGCGTGGCTGGCCACTCCAAGACAGACCAGGATGAGCTGGAGGACCCCATTAGGCTCAAAGACTCCCTCGCTCAGCCACGAGGCCCCAAACACTCGGACACCCTCTTGGAGAGAAGCAGAGGCAGAAGGAAGAAATCAGATGGAACAGCGACCATCAACCCATCAGGGACCGAGACAGTATTGATTAGGAAGTTTAATGTCCGTCCAATCCCTCTTGCTCCCACCCTCCCTTCGCCGAGGGATGCTGGGCGGGGAGGACGGTTACATCCGTCGTAAAGCAGGAGATAAACTATGTTTTTTTGGTACATTTGAGCAGAACTGGGTAAGCCTGTGGCCCTGGCATGTTTGTTTAAAATGGTATGAAGTCATCTTCAATTTGCTTTGATGGCACAAATAAGGTGGTCATGTAATACACTCATCGAGTCTCACGGTAAACCTCGCGGCACCACAGCGGAGTGGGAGTCCCTTGGAGCATGTAGTGTTGCTCTCTGTCCAGCGCCCGCTGCCCTTATCGGCTCGGAGTAGACCACCGTCTCTGCATTTACCCATGTAGATATGCACCCTGAAAATGCAGACGTTCTCTAGCCTTCGGTCTTGTCGTAGACAGGACCACGCTACAAGGAGAGTTTCGATTTGTTTTACTTAAGGAATCTGTCAGCACATATATATCCACCTCGTTTTTATTCTTTTTTTAGCGACAGAGCCAGTGTGAGCATGAGTGGGGGGAGGGATAGAGGGAAGGAGAGGGAGAATCCCCAGTGGGCTCCGCCGTGGGACTCGATCCCATGAGATCACGGCCTGAGCCCAAATCAAGAGTCGGATGCTCAATGGACTGAGCCCCCCCGGGCGCCCCCACCCACCTCATCTTTAGAAACGCTGCATGGCACCCTATAATGTGCCCTATAATGTCTGGGAGTTACTGAACGACCTCCCTACTGGTGGCCGTGGAAGCCGCTTCCGCGTTTTGCTTTTGCAAACGATAGGACCACAAACCTCCTCAGGCTGAACTTTGTGCACGGATGCAAGTCTTCCTCCAGGATGTGCCTCCAAAGTCATTTCTTTGTTTCTCCCCTCTAGTCTCAGGCTGCAATTCCTGCAAAGATGTGTGTCATCCCGGGAGCGGGCTGCCTCACCCCGTTCCCACCCCATTCCCAGCTCGACCAGGCAGGTGCCGCTTACATTCCCTCGTGGTTTAGCCGGAGGAAGGGGTCAGAGAATCTGCTGCGACTGGACAGAGTCAGAAGCAGGACACACGTGGAATTTGTGGCTTCTCGCCTTGTTAGCAGCAGAAGAGAGGTGACACCGAGGGACGCTGACGGACGGGGCGGTGAGGAGCCCCGTGGCGTCTCGTGAAGACACTAATCCCATTCTGGAGGGCATCACTCTCAGGACCTGCTCACCTCCCAACACCAGTAGGTTGGGGACTGGGTTTCCACATCTGAGTTTTGGGGGGACACAGACATTGGGTCTACAGTGAAGGACCAGACGCCGAGCCATGGACTCTAGCAACTTAGTTTCCTGATGTTAATCTTTGGAAATGGCTCTCTGACTCTATGGAAAATCCCTAAGCTCTAAATAGTTCCGTGCCATGCCTAGGGGTGGAAATAGCAGGTTCCGCCCTGCCCGCATCAGGCAACAGCCTATCCGGACGCCCCTACAGTGGCCAAGCCGCCCACTGGCCTCTCCGCAGGATCCCTTGTCCTCGGTGAGGTTCAGGGGCTGATGGGTCTCCACTGGCGGGTTGGGTGGGGGCTGGGATCTGCCTCAATTTACCTCCATATCATTTGGATAAAACTCTCGATGTGGCTCAACTTGGCATGTGCCATTTGCAGAGAAAATTGGGATGAGTTTGTTGGCAAGGTGGCTTTGTAATGATTCGCCAAGGGGTGGGCTCTTGCAAACTCTTCACAAGTCAGATTGTGTTCTCGGGATTTAAGTCACGGTCACCCGGGAGGGTTGCAATCAAGCCGTTGGATGTGCCCACCTCCCGGTCCCAGCACCCAGGGGTCCATGCTCCCAGGTGGCCACCAGAAGATGAAGCCACTAGCTAAAATCCCAAATGGAGCTCCTCTCATCTACTTACAAGACACAGGCTGTCTCGTGACGCTGGTTGGACCCGAAGGTCCTTGCAGGGGTCACTCTGAAGTCAACAAGGTCGCTCAGATCTCTGCTTCTCCTGCATCTCCCCGGGGCTCCAGGGAGCCATCCACAGCTGGGGGCTGGATGCAGACCCCGGCCGTGGCCCTTTCAACAGTCCGACCACACTTCCAAAGATGCATTTGTGTTTTCCAGGCCAACCTGGGGGCCAGTGGTCGGCTGCACTTGGTGATGACCTAGTGTGCTCATAACTGGGCAGTGTTTTGTCCATCCACACTACCTGGGATACTTCGTCAATATTTCATCTCATAGAATCCTTGTGTCAACCCTTGGGGTGCATGTCACGTTATTCTCATTTTACATTTGGGAAACTGAGGCCTAAAGTCATCCCAGCTGTGTGTGATGGAGCTTGACCCTGGACCCAGAATGTATTACTTACCTGTTGCCCAAAGCTTAGCCCCTGAAAACAAAAAACACCCGTTGTCTCAGTTGCTATGGCCCCGGAGAGCGGGAGTGGCTTGGTTGGTCGTGGCTCGGGGTCTGTCACGGGGTTTCAGTCGAGGTGTCGGCTGGGGCTGCCTCATCCAAAGGCTTGACTGGGGCCGAGGGTCCATTTCCAGGGTGGCTCCTGGCGCGGCCGTTGGCTGGGGCCTCGGCTCCCCCCGGATTCGCGGCAGAGGAGTTCGGACCGTCTGAGTGCCCACGGCTTCCGCTGCAGCAGGCGGCTGGGGGAGGGAACAACATCTCCCAGGATGCGTTCTCGAAAGTGACATATTCTGTTCATTAGAAGTAAGTCACCATGTGCGGGCCGCACTCCAGGGGAGGAGATTCGGGCTACTTTGAAGAGTCTGAGGCCGCATTTTAAAACCACCACACCGATGTCCTTGACATCACTGGTACCATAACATCCAGTGACCCGCCTGTTGGAAAAATGGCACAAAAGCTCACTCCCATTTCCCGGACCTTACGGTGTTTCGAATCCCTGTGCGGAACCTGCAAGGAGCCCCCCTGCCATGTTTTCCTGCATCCTCCTGCCTTTCCTTCTGCCCACCACCCGCGATTCTCTTTCTAGGACCCAAATCCTACCAAGTCACGTGCTGCCCCAGAGCTTCTAGCCGCCCCCGTTCCCACCAGGTGGGTCGCCCTCTGACTTTTCTTCCCCGGGGATGGGCCTGCTTGTTTTAACTCCTACCCCCCTGCACGCGCCGCCCGCTCTTCCAGGAACGATCCCCTCTCCTTCCGAGTTCCCCAGCTGCTTCGAAGTCCCCTCGTGCCACTGCCCTCTCCCTGCGTGTCAGCCCGTGAGGGGTGTGCGGATGGAGGCGCCTGCCTGAGTCAGACAGCTACCTGCCGGCTTAACCGGGTTCGCACTAATTAAAATCACAGGACGGCTAAATTTAATTTTTGACACCTGATAAATGCCAGACATCAATGGATTTTTCATTAACATACTGAATAGCAGTATCTTTAAGTCACGGTTATGAAGACACTTCCCTAATTTCTTGGAGGCGGTTAATCTTCCGTAGAGACATCAGGAGGGATTGGATTTCCTTTCTCTCTTGGCTCTTGTCAGGTCTGCGGTGTAAAATGGCTTGAAAACAAGTAATTGCCCCAGACGGTGATGTCTGTTTCATGTCTCTCAGGAAGTGCGCGAAGGAGACCGAGCAGGTGCCGTGGGCTGGGCGGGGTGGCGGCCCCCACCTCCCGGTCTCTCCTGAGCGTTGGGCTTCGATGTCAGACCCCACTCCGTGACTGGATCTGGGTCCCTCCCGAGTCTCCACAGAGATGTCTGTCGAATTTGTCAGGTCGTATTTGTGCACTAATAAGGGGCCATCTTTTTGACTCCAACTCAGCCCTAATGGCCCTAAAGGAGATGATACCTGGACAGAAGCCCACAAAGTAAGAAGGGACCCGGAGACCGCTCCCGAGGCTGGTTCCGGCCACGTCTCTGGATCTGTGCTCAGCTGGCAGGTGCACGTCACCCCATCGCCTCCCCCAGGAGGCGGGAGCGTGAGCGGGCATACGGGAGCACACGGCGGGGAGAAAAGCAGTCAAGGCGTTGGCAGCCCCGTTCCGAAAAAGCCAAGCGGGAAGCAGAACCTGAGGTTGGCTCAGGGTCGTGTTAACAGATGGTGGAGAGAAGCCAGAACACCTCGCCTCTCATTTGGTGCCCGTCACCAGCTGGGAAGACTAATCTTCCCGTAAAAGGCTAACGCATCTCTCTGTTCAGAGGAAATTGCAGACCAGGGTGTGTGTGTGTGTGTGGGGGGGTCTGGACAGGAGCCTCGAGTCTGGGTGTTTGGTTGCAAGATAGGTCCTTTCACATCCTGCAGGCAGCAAGGGGTTAACCCACTGGCCCAAGGGATGGGGGTCAGAGCATGTTACAGGGCGCCGTGGCCCTTGGCGTATCCGTGTGCCCATTCCACAAACTCCTTCTTGGTCTGCACGATTCCCGGGCAGTGCAGTGGGCGTTGGTCTTGGAGCAAGAAGCCTGGACACACTTATTCAGATCTCGGCTACGTCCGTCACAGTCCCTGGACAGGTCACAGCCCCTCTGCTATGGACAAAGGCCACCAGGTCGCAAGGAGCGGAGACTCACTCAGACCAACTCGGGAAGGCCTGGCTGTGGGGGGGCTCAGAAGGCAAAGGGGCGGGTGCTGGGGTGGCCCAGAGATGGGCGGCCGTGGGAGGCAGGCCCTCTCCTCGGGCTGGAGAAGGGTACGCGGGCGAGGTGGCCCGAAGCCTGGAGGAGCACTGCGAGGGGCAGGTTCTTACGTGCCGCCGCCCCGTTACTTGTCAGCAAGGGGCCTGTCCCTTTGGTCGGGGATAAGGGACAACTTCATAGAGGATGAAGGACAAAGGGCCGAGGGTCAGGGCCGGGTGGGGGCATCGGCCGAGCTTGGGGAGGGCTGCTGGGTGTGGCCCACTCGTGGGTTGACACTCAGCTCAAGCCAGGCAGGAGCGGGGCGGGCTTGCGGCTAGATGGTCCCTATGTCTGCACAACAAACAGCCACACACGCATTTGGGATCACATGGCTCCCGGGGGTCGGCTGGCTTCCCTGGGTCCCCTGCCCAGGGCCTCGCGAAGCTTCCATCAGGGTGTCCGCAGGGGGCTGGGCCTCCCGGGAGGCGGCCGTTCTTCTCCAGGCTCGTACAGCTGATGGCAGGATCCGTTTCCTTACACCTCATGTGTTCCTTACACCCAAGGCTCATGGCACCTGCTCTTTCAAGGCCAGTGGGGGGCGGGGGACGACTCCGACCGTGTGACCCTCTTTCAAGAGGCTCGCCTGATGAGGCCAGGACCACCCTGGTAATAACTCTTGATGACCGCCTGGACCAGAGTGTGGCAGAAGGGCTCGACCTGCGCGCCCCTGCCTTGTTCTCCAGGGAGGCTCACTCCTGGGACTTGCCCGCGTTGCCAGGAGGAAGCTCACGCCTCGCCGATGCTCTGGATGGACACAGCCTCCCCTGGCCACCTCCGCGGGGTCATGAGCCAGCCCTGGCCGTGTCCTCCCCTAAGCTTCCGCACCTGCCCTCAGCCTGAGCACGCTGGACGTGAGGCACTCACGTGCTCAGGGGTTCATTCCCTCGTCTGTCCATGCGGCTGTGGGCCCTGGACTGGATTGTCTGAGTTCTGACACCTGCTAGCTAGCAGTGTTCACCCATCTATGCTGCAGACCTTCGCTGGAAACTGGAGGGACACGGTCCTAACACCTGCCTTGCAGGGTCATGGTGAGAATCCAGGGGCTGCCGAGGCCCGGTCCCGGCACCTGGTCGGCTCTCCGCGCCTGTGAACGGATCTGTTATTGTTTGTTGTCACCGGTGTGTGCTGGGGGAAGCACAGCAGATGGTCCTGGGGAGTTTTAAACAAAGGTGCTAAGAAAACACGAAGTTTACATGTCTATTTCCAGAGGGCTCGCGTCCCACAGGGAAACAAGGTGTTTCCTGCACAGTTGTTTCCTTATTGGTTAACGACGTGTCATGCCTGCTCCTTCTGCTCATAAACTTTCGATCATTTATTCCATCCCCCGAATTCCTTGGAGGCATGCTCTGCATGTTCTCATCCTGCAGAGGAAGAACCCCAGGCTCCGAGAGGGCAGTTACATCTTCGAGCCTGCACGGCTGATGCGGGGGTCACACTCGAGTCCGTGCATGTCCACGCCGTCCCAGGCTCCTCTCCGGAGTGACTCCGGACCACCTGGGAGGCCCCAAAGCCCAGGCAAGTCTGAGGACACCTCCCAAAGCCCTGGGCGGGACTCTGCATCAAGAGGGGCTTTCAAGTTCGAAGGAGCAACTTCAACTTTCCGCTTTATTCTGTAAGAAAGAAAAGCATTCGGGCAGAAATAGGATGATTTCATCCATATTGTCCAATTTCAAATGAGTTCTCAAAAGCTGGTGGTGTCCGTTGGTGGCTGGAATGTGTGGGGTGTCCAGGAGCTGTAAGGGGCACATCAGGGGCCCACGGACGTCTCCTGCTTCCTGAGCGGGGAGGAGGGTGGGCGGCTTCGGGCCGGGATGTGCGGGGCCTCCGGATGCAGACGGACGCACCGGATTCTGGACCTCCCGCCTTTCCGGGGCCGTCTTGTTCAGGCGGGAGTCTCTTCTCCTGGCCCTGGGCTTGAGGATTGGCAGAAACCTCTCATGGGCTGCACATCGGGAGGCTGTCCTCATCAGCAGGCGGAGAACGGGGCTCTTGTTTGTTCTGCCCCGTGAGGCTGTCTCTGCTGGAGCCCGAGAGACAGAGAAAGGTCACCGATTCATCCGACTTCTCCGAGCACAGCCGAGTTTAAAGATCTAAAGCTGGGGTTAGCAAACATTGTGCAGGGCCAGAGAGTAAATATTTCCGGCTCTGCAGGTCAGGGACATCTACTGTGGCTTCTCTGGGCAGCTCGGGAGCAGACGTGGGTAATAGGCAAATGCACGAGCCTGGCTGTGTTTCCATAAAGCTTCCCTGGACCCTTGACAGAGCCCGAAATTTTCATTTCGTATCATTTTCACATGTCATGAAATACTCTTTTGATTTTTTTTTTTTTTGGCCAACACATAAAAACGTGGAAACTATTTTCGTGGGTAGTAGGAACGCAGGTGGCGTGCTGGATTGGACCCACGGGCAGTGGCGTGCCGAGCCCTGCTCTAAATGAGGAAGGGGCTTCCTGTGCCCTGGTCCTGGCCACCAGACCCAGGCCAGAGCGGCTCTCGCGGGCCACACCTCCCTACAGAGTTGGAGGGGGGATTTCTGCTCAAAACACATTTCCTTGGGTCTCTGGGGAGGAAGGAAACTTCTAGATGCTGGAATGGGGCGTTTCATAAAAAAGGCACATTGTTATTTTTTTAGCAAAAGATCCAGATGTCAGGTGTCTAAATACCCGCAGGAAGGGGAAGGACGCTGTTTCTGGAGAAACAGACTCCCCCCGCAGCTCCCGTTCGGGCACCTGATGGCCTGAGATAGTCAGTGCATCCCGTCCCCTGGTCACAGTCCAGGGGGAGCACCTGCGCTGAGCTGGTCCAGGGACAGCGAATGCCAGTGGCCATGCAGGGGAGGTGGGGACAACAGCACCCTCTGTTCATCTGAACAGGATGCCGTGGACAGAGGCTGCAGCCCCACGGTTGAAACAGCCAAGGGACGGCAGAGGAAATGGTGCCAGGACCCCGAGGCCACCAAGAACGTCTGGATCGAGCTGTGCCTGAAGCCTGATTCCTCGGGAAGTTTTGTTTCAGTGAGACCATAAGACTCCGTTATTGTTGACGCCAGGCTGGATTAGCTTTTCTAGCCCAACTGGGACAATTTTCAAGCCTGGACTGGATTCACGTCCCCCCTTCTGTAGAGGCTGGGGAGTACTGGATTGAGGGTTTGAGAACTCAGCTGGCGGTGCCTCTAGCCGTCCCAGTCTTGGGCTGGCTGCATCAGTAACAGCCTGGATCCATTAAAAAATATTTAGTATCTGTGTGCAGAGAGAGACTGGTAATGCAGAAGAGAATCAGCAGCGTGGGGGGCGGGTTTGCTGCTGCAGGGACGAGAACTGAGAAGCAGCTGTGGGTTTTACTGGGATTTGGAATTAGAGCCAAACACAAACATCCCCCTGGGCGTGCCAGGTAAGGGCCGACGGGGAGTGCGTGGCTCCGGAAAACCCAGCCAAGCTGCCGAGGGACACGGGCTTTGGGAGACCAGCGTCCTCGGGGCCCCAAGGAGGCCGTTCTCCCTCTCCTCCTGGTTCTACAAGAAGCATGTGATCGTGGTGGAAATTATAGAAATTGAGAAAAATGCAACAAAGAAAGTAGCCAGCATCCAAACTCCCCAACTCAGGCAATCTTTTTTTTTTTTTCTTAATGCAATTTTATGTCGTGGGTATTTTTGTCCCCGGAAAAATGCCTCGGCCGTCCCTTTCAGCAGCTGCAAAATATTTCACTGCAGGGATTTTCCCCTAAAAGCCGTTTTTCCTTTGTTGAACATCTAAGCGATTTGCCGGCTACTTTCTACTCGAAATTGTGTTGTGAGGAACTTCTTAGAGCAAAGTCTTTGTCCATCCCCGGCGACGCCTCGAGGCTGGACTCCCACAGGGACAATTACCGAGTCAGAAGATTTGAATATATTTGAGGTTATTAATACATTTGGCCAAGCCGTTCCCCCCGGCCACGCACTGGTGCTGAAAACGGCAAACTTTCAAAGTGGGTCAGCTCTGTGATCAGAGGTGGGCGAGCCAGTCACAATCAGTTAGATTCAAGGCCTGAGCCACAGACTGAACCTCAGCTCCACGCAGCTGCCACGATGGGGGTCCCCGGGGCGGGGGAGGGTGTCTCTGCCGACGGGCTGGGGCTGCAGACGGCCACCTGCGGAATATCCACAGGGGAGGGGACTCCCTCCCAACAGAGGCTTAACGGGGCCAGTCTGTCCAAGCTTCTCCTGCCTCTCTCTGTGGTCCCCCCCAGCCCCCCGCAGTCCTCGGGACCTGCTGACATCCCGTTTCCTTGGATGCGGCCCCAGTGATCTCTGGGACACGGTTCATGGCTCTGCCGGCTTCCGGCTGCCCGAAGTGCCTACCTGCCCAGCCCAGGAATGCCCCAGGATCCCTCCACCCCAGCCCGCCTTGCTTCCTGGGAGTGCAAAGGACACGTGGCAAGCCATCGTGAGTCCAAGGGGCCCAGCCCAGGGCGCTCTGAGCCGTAGCCCCAGCCAGCACGGCCCCTGATGCCTGGCTCGAGGACTGCAGCACCCCGACCTCCGTCTTCAAAGCCGGGACGGTGGCTCGTGTCCTTCCCACACGGCCACGTGTCTGGTTGTCTCCTGCAGTTCCCGCTCTGCCTTCCAGGACCCCGTGATCACATTGGGTCCCCGCGGGACGTGCAGAGTAGCCTTCGGGCCGCACAGCGAGCTGATTGGCATCGGCGACCCCCCTCTGCAGTGCATCCAAGAGCACGATGTGGGCATCTCTGGGGGGCCGCGATTCTGCGCATCACAGGGCCGTCTCTGGGCGGGGGACAGGAAGAGCGGCAAGGACTTCGGGGCTGAAGGCAGGTGAAAACCGTGGTCAACTGGACCGGACGGCGGGACCTTACAAAGCCTGGGGGGCGGGGGCGGGGGGCTGGTGCCCCAGAGACGGTGTCACTCGGAGGACCGATGTGAGTAACTGACACTGCCTGGCTTCCAGGACTGGGTCCTCCCCGCACCCGGACAGGTCTCTGTGAGGACTCAGCCACGCGGAGGCTGGCCCTCTCACCTGTTCTGGAACCCTTAACGTCGCTGCTTGGGAGGCGCTCCCTGGAGTTGGGAGTCGGTGACTGGGGACGGGGAACGTGGCTCGGCCCCCATCCCTGCGTCTCCAGGGGCCTCCGGCAGCAGTCACGTGGTAGAAGTCATAAATCACAAGGGGGGTCTCAGCCCCGGAATGTTCCAGCAGAAACCGCTCCAGGGCACCTCCTCTGAGCCACGGGGCCGCGTGTCCGATGGTGAGGACGGTGGTCTCCTGGGGGTGGGGGTTACAGGTCAGCACGTGTAATCAGGCGCCCGCGTGATAGGTGCGCAGCCAGGCTCGGCGGGGGCCCGGGGGACCCAAGGTGCATCAGGGAGTTAAGTCCATGGGCTCGTCTGTGTCTAGAAAATGTGCGCCAAGTCCCCGGTCAGGGTCCGCTGCCTCCCATTACCGCTCTGTTCCTCTCCGAGTGGGACTTTATTTTGACATACGGCCCCTTCGCAGGAGGGAGGGGCTGACCCGGGCCGCAGGTGGGTTTTATAAACAGAAGCGGGTCCTCGGAAGAGAGCTGGAACTTCGGGGTGGGCCGAGTGGGCGGCACCGGGGACCCACGCAGGAACCCGAGCCCCCGGGGCGGCCGCTGTAGCAGGATCCCTGCTGGGGCTTCTCGGGAGAACAGAATCATGCTCAGGGGCCAAGAGTAAACTGTGAAGTGCCTGGCAAACATCCGCTCTCTGGTGCTGTCTGCCCCGGCCTTGTGGGTCCCTGCGGCTGAAGCCCCTGAGCAGCGTGGGGGGCACTGGCCGGGAAGGCTGAGGCCCACCTGAGGCCCAGAGCTGCTGGACTGGACCCGCTCGGCTTCCCCGGCCGCTCTCACCCCCTCTCTCGGGAGCGCGAATTCGGGCCGGGGCAGAAGGAGCAGAAACAGGACGCAGTGGACAACCCGTCCGCCGCGGCATCCTTGCCCCGGGCAGGCCCTGACCCTTTGGAGGAGCCGAGAGCCCGGCCCCGCTGTGGGCACCGCCGCTCGCCGTGCGCCCTCCATATGGCTCCGTAATTTGGGATTTCTTCCACGTCTCCAGGGAAGGCTGGAGGGGTTTTGATGTTCCTCCTACGATTTTCCAGCTTGCGTCTCTTCTCCTCAATAAAAGATTGGGCTTACTCACGGTGGTGAGCCAAAGTGAAAAACAGGTGCAGCGATGTAATATTTCTCTTTAATTACTGTTTATGGAAAAAAAAGCACATGAGTGTGGAAATTAATTATTCCATATTGTTAGACCAGGATGAACTACTTCCTAATTTTAACTGTGGCTTTTATGTCGAGATGGTTGCTCAACATCTTATTAATATGAGTAAATATTAACAAACAGTTCTTATGTCCCCGCTGCCTCCCCGGCCCCCCCTCCCCCCCTCCCCCCTCTCCCTTGCCCCCGCCCCTGCCCCCTGCACCCTGCCCCCCTGTCCCCTGCCCCCTGCCCCCCTGCACCCTTCACCCTGCCCCCCTGCCCCCGTCCCCCTGCCCCCTACTCCCTTGCCCCCCTGACCTCCTGACTCCCTGGCCGCGCTCCCCGAGGGTCATGTGGACCTCCTCCTGGTGCAGAGGACAAGGGGCCGAGTCAGTACGATCTGGGGGAGCGAGGACCGCCCTCACCTGTCCGCTGCTCTGGGAGCTTCCCTGGGGGACCCCACGCCTCCCACCATCCATGACCATGCTGCCCGAGCTGCGCTGGCCAATCACAGCTCTTTCCTGGGAGTTTTTGGGTTGTTGTTTTTTTGTTTGGGCCCAGAAAAAGCTTCCATTGAACCCTTTCCAGGGGTGGCAGCCCCTAGAGGTAAATCTGAGAGCAGTCATGTCCAAATTTCCCGCTGATGGGGAAGCCTGTCTGCGAGAGAACAAAGCCGCAAGCACGGGAACCAGGGCCAGGAAGCAGAGGCCGCGGGTCACCTCTGCATCCCCGGATGACCACGTGCATGCAGCCCCGCGGCCGCCCCACTTGCTTGCAGCGTGCCCTGGGCCCCACAGCCCCTGAGTCAGTGCATCCGCTCTGCGTCAGCGCTGTGCTTGCTTCCCAGAGTCCTCCCTGAACAATCCCAAAAGGAAGCGAGTTGGCTGGGCCGGAAAGGACGGCTGCGTCTGAATCCCGCTGCAGACAGAGCTGCGCTGGGCGGGCCTCCCTGTTCCCGCCCAGGCATCTGCAGGGCACGCGCCCCCAGGACCGGTGGCCCCCTGCCCCCTGCACAGCTAGATGCCACGGTCTCCGCTGTGCCCGGGCTGCCACGTCGGGAGTGGAGGAGGAAGCATTTGGTCTCCTCCAATGCGACTGCTCTCTGGGTCCAGTCTGACAAATGCTGTTCATTAGGGCCGATGCAGACGAACATCCTTGTTTATGGGAGGCGGCTAAGTGCTCATCTCAGGGGCCAGCAGGTCAGATCTGGAGCAGGGCGTGCGTGGGGCTGGCTCGCCACGGCCCCCGGGAGACACAGGCTGCGGTGGGAACACCGAGGCCAGGCACGTGCCACCTGCCATGGGCCGGTCCAACGGGAGCTTACGGTGGGGCTACAGTAAAATCCAGCAGCTTCCGTCCCCACCCTCCGAGCCTCAGCCTGCTGTCTCTAGGTGGGTGCCCCGCAGTGTTCCTGCAGACACACCTGTGGCCACCAACACCCACGACGCGACTCTTGCCGGCTGCGTGAGGGCCGGGTTGGGAACGTGGGGGCTGCCTTAGTCCCTGGACCGGGCGGCTTGCTTCCTCGCGGTGCCGGAGGCCGGGGGTCTGAGATCCAGGCTCGCACACGGCAAACTTCTCGTGGTGCCGTCACCAGGCAGAGTGCGGACGCTGGTGTCTCCTTCTCCTCCTACAAGGACACGGATCCCATCATGGGGGCTCCACCCTCCCGACCTCACCTCAACCGGTCTCCTGATACCAGCCCGTCTGGGGTTAGCGTTTCAACATGTCAGTTCTGGGGGGCACGAGGCAGGGGCGTGCAGGGAGGAAGGGCAGAGCTGGAATACTTCAGCAACTCCCACGGGGACCCCGAAGCATGCCGGCAGGTGCCTCCCTTCCTGGCCTTCTGACCATTTATCCCAGTCACCAGTCCCATGGCTCCAGGAGCCTGAGAAACGAGTGGTGACCGTCAGCCCTGCTGGGCAGCGGGACCGCCTACCGCGGCTTTCAAAGTTCGGACCGTCATCCACAGTTAGGAAGCAGATTGTGCACCACCACCCAGGTGCACACGTGTGTGCATGCAGTGCGTACACACACAAACACACACGAAGCTCATGTGTGTACACACACGCAAAGCACACACATGCACAGCAAACATGCACATGCAAAGACACACACATACAGAGGTGGGTTCACACGCAATACACACATGCACACACGTGCGCATACACAGCACACATGCGTGCACACACGTGTGCACTCACAGATGCACACACGCGTGCACACACATGCACACACACAGCACACACTTGTGCACGCATGCGCACCACACATGTGCACTCACAGATGCACACACACAGCACACACGTGTGCACTCAGATGCACACACGTGTGCACACATGCACACATAGAGACACACAGCACACAAGTGTGCATGCATGCACATGACACATGTGCACTCACACGTGTGCACACACACAGCTCACACACATACACACATAGACACACACAGCACACACGTGTGCATGCATGCACACAACACGTGTGCACACACACAGCACACACGTGTGCACTCACAGATGCACACACGTGTGCACACATACACACATGCACACACATGCAGGATTTCAACAGTTTCACCAACTTACCTGCAGAGTAGAATTCCCTCAGACTTTTCCTCACCTATGCAACTTTGTATTTTTATAAAAATGCTGGTTGCAACCTGATCATCGATTCCACAGTCGCCCGTGGGTCCTAACCCTTGGTTAAAACAACGACAACCCCGACCTGAGGTTTCTGCAGCTCCCCGTGACCCTTGCTGGGCAAGGCCTCCAGGGAGGGGACACTTGAGCTGACTTGGAGGAGGACCATCGCCAGCCAGGCAGAAACAGCCCTTTGCAAATGCCAGGATGGAGGGAGGGAGAGAGAGAGAGAGAGACACCGGCTGGAGCCCCCGGGATGCGGGAGTGGGTGAGGGGCTGAGGGTCAGGTGGGGCCGGTCGTGGGGGTTACACGGCATGCAGAAGGGTTTGGGTGATATGCGAGGAGGTCTGGGGAGGGAGCCCCCACTGCCACGTGGAGAGTGGATTTGGGGCGCCGTAGTCAGGGTGGGGGTGCAGACGCAAGGCTGGACTCGGGGGGCCCGTGGGCAGGGTGACACCAAACGTGGGGTGCGGATAGCAAGGACACGGCTCCCGTAGGAGCACAGAGGAGGGCAGGAACCTCCCGGTGGACGCAGGGCTCATCCAGGCCAGCCCCTGCATCTCAGCCTTCACCCGCCCTCCAGCCTCCAGCCTCCAGCCTCCAGCCTTGAGCATGACCCCAACGACTGTGGTGCCTGCAGATCCGGAGGACGGGGATGGAGAGGGTGTCTCGCTCCAGAAGCACCACGATGGGCAGGCTGCCAGGCTCTGGGATTCTGCCCACGCGCCCGCTTGGGCTCTGCCCTGGCTTCCTGCTTCAGCCTCGCATGGGCTTGTCCAGGGCTGAGTTGACCTGGAGAGGGGGTGTGAGGGGGCTCAGGCATGGGGTTGGGGGGCCTGAGCCCAATACCGGAGGAGAGGTCCCAGGGGGAACCTGTGTCCCATCGCTCCTGAGGCTCCTCTGATTCCCGAGAGTGAATTACTCATCAGGGCCACCGTGCGTGACCTCAGAAGCAGCCCACCCCCAGCCGGCGCTCCCCGGTTCTGGCTTCCTGCGCATGAACCTCCCACCTTCCCCATCCTGAGCTGGATGTTTTCTGCCTTGCTCTGAATTTTCTTTTTCTTTTTCTGGCTTCTGTTTAAAATTAATTCCACAACACTGAATAACCTTCCCCCACAAGGTTGGAGTTAATCAGGCTGAATTTATTAAGATCTTTACGATTAAATGATCTCATACCAGGAGGAGGAAAGTTACCTTATTATCCCATTTTAAGAGTTTGAATCATTTTCACCCCCGACTCACTGTCGACACCCAGTGACGTCCACCGTGGTCACTGATGACTTTGGGGAGCACTAGACCACAGTCCAGTCTGTGTTTCCCATCCCCGATGTGGGGAGAAGCCTGTCCAGACTGGTGAGTCATTGCAGAACACCGGATGACGAGGGTGTGCCGCGGAAACCCGTCTCCATTCTACGGGTAAACTTGGGCTCCAGAGGGGGCTTACGAGGGGATAGTTTCCTCCCAAGAGTTCCTCACTGGGGTGGGGGGAACTCTCAGCCTCGCCCGGATCCCTGCCCCCGCCTGCCCTTCCGGCTCTTCTCTCTTCAAGGCAGGGATCTCCAGCCTGCCTCCGACGAGGGCAGATAGACCAGACAGGTGGGGCTTTTAGAGCCCGGAGGAGGGGGGCTCAGCTCAGAAACGGCCCTGCTGCTAGTCCCGCTCTTTGTTCCTGAAGGTCCGACCTTGATAATCCATCCCATACTCTGGCTTATTAAAGTCTGGGAGGTTCCCTGCTTTGGTCTTGCCCACCTTGCTCAGCAGAACCTCTACCCCCGGGGGCTGACACCTGTTTGGATGTCTGAGTCTCACTCTGTCTCACTCAGCTGCCTCATGGATGGGCCCTATCTGCTTCTGGATTCACCATGCTCTGTGGCCGAGGCCTCTAACGGGTTGAATTATGTCCCCCCAAAAAGATAACCTTGAGTATCTGTGAGTATGACCTTATTTGGAAATACGATCTTTGCAGATGTAACCAAATTAAGAAGAGGTCATCAGGGGGCATGGTCGGTGCCCCGACAAGGAGAGGAGAAGCCACGTGACAATGGTGGCCGGGATTAGGTGACACATCTCCACTCCAAGGATGGTCCTCAGCAGCAGGAGCTGAGAGAAGGGCCTCGGACACACTCTCCAAAGGAGCCAGCCCTGCGGACACCTTGATCTTGGACCTCTAATCCTGGGTCTCCCCAACAGCGAACCCAACCAGATGACATTTGCCCCTGACTTCATCCGTGAATCCCCTCCCACCCCATCATTAGAGCGCGATCAACCCAGGGAGTGGCCCACACGCCCAGGCAGTCTGGGAGTGGTACAAAATGAGTGCCACCCTCGGTGAGCTCTTAACCCTACTCGGTCGACCTCTGTGCTCTGGACTCACCTCGTGGTTTCGGTCGTAAGAACGTAGATATCCTACAATTTCTACCTTCTGATTTTGTCTGTCTGCAGGGCTTTAGAGATCTGTCCATGTTCCCGAGAAGTAATCGATTTCGTCCACCCTGCTTCTGCTAACCACCCCTAGGAACTTTCCTACCGCTCAGCTCTGCCCACTGAGCCCGACTGTTTTGCCCCTTGGAGGTCAGCTCCAGCCCTGGCCGTGGAAGGGGTGGACGAGGTGTGGACAACTGGTGGGGAAGAGTTCACGCACAGTCTTGAGAGAAGGTTGGAGTTTTTAGGGGCGGAGGAGGACTGGTGGGTATTCCAGGAAGACAGATCAGCCCATGAGAATGGGCCAAATTTCAGATTTTAAAATTCAGAGGAGCACATTTCAAAATGTGGTCGGGGGTCTTGGGAGTCTCTGAGACCGTGTCAGGGGATCCATAGGGTCAACACAAATTCCATAAAAAAGGTAACACTCGATTTGCCTTTTTCATAGTCAGATACATACGACAATGTTGCCAAAGCGACGGTGGGTAAAATTGGTTGGCGTGAATTAAAGCCATAGCACCAAACTGCGCTAGCCGTCCCTGTTTCTTCACCGAACACGTGCAGAAATAAAGCATCCATTGCAGTTACGGATGTCCTTCATAAAGCGGCAAACAACACTCATCTGATGAGCTTTTGGATCTTGAGTGCATACCTCTTAAGATCCTGCGTGATGAAGTGGGAAGCACGGACAGCACTTCTGTCGTGCGCCAAAGTACAATGGTTTCCGGAGGGGTCATCCTTGTGCAGTTGTTTGGGTCGCACACTGAACCAGCCCCTTTACTCATGAAACACAAATTTTCCTTGGAAGGGTAGCAGAGAGTCGAGTGGTGAGTATTCAAACTTGAGTGTTCTGCAGATACTTATGGAATGTGAACTAGTAAATAATTGGCAGTATTCGTTGTCAGTGACAGGACTCAAGTTTTCAGAATAAGAATTAGAATGTTGGAGGTCTTATATTTCTGTTTGGTTTGAACTTGCATTTCCCTGTGGTTAATGACATTGGGCATCTTCTTGTGCGCTTATCTGCCACTTGTAATATGTCTTCTTCGTGTGATGGCACATTTTGCCCATTTTTTGTCATATCGTTTGTTTTCTTCTTATTGAATTGTTGGAGTTCTTTATATATTCTGGACACAAGTCCTTTATGAGACAGATGTTTGCAAATATTTTCCACCAGTCTCTGCAGCTTGTCTCTTAATTATCTTTACAATGTCTTTCAAAGGCCAGAAGCTTTACATTTTTATGAAATCCCATTTATCAATTTTTTTTTCTTTTATGGGTTTTGCTTTTTGTGTCCTAAGTAATCTTTGCCTAACTCAAAGTCACAAAGATTTTTTTCTATGACTTTTTTTTACAAGTTTTAAAGGGTTAGATTTTCACTTTAGCTCTCTGATCCATTTTGAGTTAATTTTTGCATATGGTGTGTGTTAGGGGTTGAGGTAGGTTTGTCTGTCTATTATCTATCTATCTATCTATCTATCTATCTATCTATCTATCTATCCTCTATCTATCTATCACCTATCTATTTTTGCATATGGATATCTAATATTTCCAGCATTATTTGTGGAAAAGGGCATTCTTTCTCTATTGAATTTTCTTTGACACTTTCATTGGAAATCAATGAACTATACATGTGTATGCTTATTTCTAAATTTCCTATTCTTGTGTTCCATTGATCTACACAGATCTCCTTGTGCTGATAGCCACTGTCTTGATTACTATGATTTTATAGTTTTGAAATCAGATTGTGTGCATCTTCCATCACTGTTATTTTTTTTTTTCAAATTTACTTTGGCTATTTTAGTTCTTTCCATATAAATTTTTTAATCAACTTGCTAATCTTTCACCAAAATGTCTCTGATATTTTGATTAAGGTTGTGATGAATTTGAGGAAAATCAATGTCTTAATGACACAGAGTCCTTCATTCATGGATATGGTATATCTCTCCATTTATTTAGGTTCTCTTTACCTTTCCTCAGCAAATATTTTGTTGCTTTCAGAGTATTCTGCCAGCAATGTTGTTGAATTCATTTAATGAGCATTTTGAAAAACAAACATTTTGCAGATTTTTGAGATTTTTCTATATTGACAATAATGCATCTGCTGGTATAGATTATAGTTATTCCTTTCCAATCTACATGCCTTTTATTTCTGCTTCTTGCCTTTTGCACTGATAGAACTTCCAGAACAATATTGACAAAGGGGTTGGCGAGAAAAGACATCCTTGCTTATTCTCAGTCTTGGAGGGAAAGCATTTAGTCTTTCTTCACTGAGCGTGTGTTAGCTGGAAGTTTTTTCACAAATGTCTTATTGAGTTGTGAGAGTTTCTTCTATTCCCAGATTGTGGAGAGTATTTTATTGCCAAATTTCCTCCAAGCATTTATTGAGATGATTATACAAGTTCCATTTTTCAGTTTGTTGTTACCATGTATTACATTGGTTGGGTTTTGAATCAATCTTGAATTCATGGGGTAATCCTCATTCGATCATGTCATGTTATCCTTTTAATAGATTTTTGGATTCAGTTTGGTTAACATTTTGTTAAGGATTTTTGCGCCTATGTGCATGAGGGACATTGGTCTATAGTTTCCATTTCTTATAATATCTTTAACTGACTTAGGTACTGGGGTAACCGCCATCTCATAAAGCCTTCTCTTCTATCTTTTGGAAGAGAGTGTAGGCTCATGTTCTCTGATTCTGATGTTCAGGTCATTTATATTCTCACTGATTTTCTGTGTACATGTTCTATTGATTACTGAGAGAGTGGTGAGGATTTATCTGTTTCTTCTTATAGTTCTATCAATTTTTGTTTTATTTATTTTGAAGTTCTATTGTTAAATGCATACACATTAAAGATTTTTTAATTATGTCATGTCTCTCTTTATCATTAGTAATATGCCTTGTTCTAAAATCTACCTGGTTTGGTACTAATATAGCTGCTCCAGCTTTCTTTTGATTCATTTTCATATATATTTCCCATTCTTTCCCTTTTAATCTATTTATAATTTTATATTTCAAGTGTGGTTTTTTTTTTTGTAGATAGCATAGAGTTAGTTCTTATTTTTTGTTATTCAAATCTGATACTTTTTTTAATTGAGTTTCTGAGACAATTTATATTTAATTCAATTATTGATCTAGTTGGATTCAATATACATATTTAAATATGTGAATTTCTCATTTTTTTTTACTTCTTTTAACTTTCTTAAAACACTTGATTTTATCCTAAAAACATCCAAATTTGAAATCCCATTTCAGCCTGAGAGCAAACATGTGGGAGTTCCGGGATGATGGGCAGGAACCATGCATGAAGGATGGAGGAGGATGTGGAGGTCTTCATTTCCCAGGTGGCATCTACTTGCTAAGCAGCTCTGAACAGGCCTATCTTCATAAAACGGGCTTGACTCCGATCCACCCTTGATAAATCAATAACCTCTCATAAAGACTCTGTAGAGTGTGTACTTCTCTGTTGCTGTGAGCTAATGGATGAAAGAGGAGGATCCAATGTTCCTCCACCCCCCCCCCCACCCATGGCCTTGGCACCTTCAGAAATAATCCACAGAATGCTGGGTGCTGACTGAAGAGACCACACTCTCCCCCAAATACTGCATGAGGCTCAGGAGGAAATAGACCTGTGGGAAAATGTGTTCTTATTAATCTGGCTGGTTGTTTGCTATTTGTTGTATCTGTTTTCTGTCTTCTGTTCACCCTGTTCTCTTTTTCTGCCTTCTTTTGGATCTGTTGGATAGTGTTCATAATTCATTTTTATCTTCACTATTGGTTTATTTGTTATATCTCTTTTTTACTTTTAAGTAATTGCTGTAGGGGTTACAATATACAGCTTTAGCTTACCATAGCCTTCCCTTATATTATATTACTTTATATGTAGTATATGAACCTTACAACAGTTTATCTCCATGTCCTCATTCCCATTGTTGGTGCTATAGACCCCAGATACATTATAAATTTTTTTTGTTTTGTTTCAGACAGTCAATTATATTTTAAAGTCATTTAAAAGTCAGTTTTAAAATGTCTTTTATATTTATACACATTTTTACACTTTTTGGTTTATACTTCATTTCTTTGTGTAGATCCAAATTTCCATCTGGTATTACAGTCCCTCTGCCTGAAGAATTTCCTTTAACCTTTCTTATGGTGCAGGTTTGCTAGCAACGTATTCTTTCAGCTTTTGTTTTTCTGAAAAATCTCTATTTCACTTGCATTTCTCAAAGACATTTCTCTTGATACAGAATTTTAACTTGACAGTGTTTTTTTTTTTAATACTTTAAAAGGGTTACTCCATTTTCTTCTGAGAAATCTGTTGAATTCTTATATTTTTTTCTCTCTGTAGTGTTTCTTTTTTTCTCTATCTTCACTGTTTTATTCTTATCTTTGATGTTTGTTTTCAGCGGTTCGGTTTCAGACTTCTCTATATCTAGATGTGTGTGTGCAAGTGTGTGTGAGTGTGTTTGTGTGTGTGTTGTAATTTATTCTGCTTGATGTTCTTTGAACTACTCAGATCTATGGGTTACTGTATTTTATTAGTTTTGTAAAGTTCTTAGCCATTATCCCTTCAAGTATTTCTTCCATATTTTTCCTCTTTCTCTTCCTTCTTGGGCTCCAATTACGGATATTGTCTAACAGCTCTTGGGTGCTCTCCTCTGTTTTCCACCTTGTGTTTTAGTTTTGGCGGCTTCTGTTGACTCACATTCAAGTCCACCAATTTGCCCTCAGCTGCATTTACTCTACTTATAAGCCCATCAAAGGAATTCTTCATCTCCGACAGCCTCTTTTTATATTTATAACATTTTAATTTCCTATTTGTAAAAGAGTTTCCTCTGCTGAAATTCTCCATCAGGTTTTGCACGCTCTCCACCTTTCCCCACAGATGCTTTACCGTACGAGTCAGTGATTTGGAAGTCCCAGGCAGATATATCCAAGTCAGCATCATCTCAGAGTCTGGTTCAATCGATTGTTTTATCTCTTGATAATGGATCATTTATTTTGTGTGTGTGTCTCACAGTTTTTATCGACTGTCAGACGTTGTGTGTAGAGAGAGGTTCAGTGGAGGCTGAAAGCAGTGATTTGACTCCTGGAAGTGGCCACGCTTCCTCCTCTGTCAGAATCTTGGGTTGGGGGCTGAGTCCCTCTCAGGCGGGACTGAGCTAGGCTAGGGTTTGTGCAGCCAGATCTCCCTTGCAAAGCACCACAAGCTTCAGACCCCCCAGAGGCGGCCTGCTGCTGCCTCGTGCTCAGTGTCAGGCCCGGGGCGCCAGGGAGGTGCTCTCAGTCTTCCTGCTTCACCCTCAGCTTTCAGCAATTCCTGCACACCTGCACCGCGGAAGGTGGCTCCCCCGTGATCTCACACCGACTCCAGCACCTGGTGCTGCTTTCCTCTGTGAGGCTCCTGATGGCACATGAGCTTTGCTCACCTGCTGTCCATCTCCAGCCTTAGGCGGACCCTCTGCATCCCAGCCTCAGAGGTTTGGAGTCATCAACAGTCCTGCTTCTCCCCTCTTGGGCAACCCAAGGCTGCCTTGTGTGTATGGCTGGCATGGGCCCCTTCCTCCCCCAGGACTAGCAGACCTGTGCTTAGTCTCAGAGCAAGATCCTGAGCCCGAGAGCGTTTCCTGCCCCTGCCCCAAGGGCAGAAAGCTTCGGCATCTGCCCTTCCCCCGTGATCAGGTGGCTTGGCTTCCACTTCTCCCCCAGTAGTGAAGTATTTTTGTTCAAGCCTGGGGAGCAGGAGGCTTTCCTTTCACTTCTCCCAATAGCTTGTGGCTTTTGCTTTGGGAAAGAAAGGTCTGTGGGGGTAGGAGGGGTTTGTGCCTATGACCCAGCTGCGGCTGAGCACCATCTTCTTGCCTGCACCGCTGGTCTGAACCTTCTCATGCTTCCTGCCCTGCTTCCCACTTTTCTTGTGCGCCAGCCTCAGCCCAACCTTCCAGAATTCATTACAAGTTTACCTGCCTTACTCTTGCCTACATATGGCAGCCACACCTACTCCCCATGCTTTCCAAAGGTGACACCTTCCCGGTGATGAAGCATCTCACTGCCCCTCGAAGGGCTCGCTGCAAATCAGGACTCAGTCCATGTGGCTGCCTTGTGAGCTCAGCTCTCTGAAGGGCTCCAGAAAAGTCATGATTTTATAGATTATCAGGCCTTTTCATGTGACGACGATGGGAGGGACATGTCTGGGGGGATTTCTATGTGCGAAGTGGAAGCAGAACTCCCCCCACCCACATTAAGTCTGAAGTGATTTGGGGACAGTGACGTGCGTGTTTATGCAGGAGGCAGTTAAGTATTTGGGTCTGGAAAGCAAAAACAAGGTCGGAACTCATTCCGGTTTGTCCATTGCTGTATAACAAGCCTCCCCAAAACACAGCAGCCCCAAATGCTGCTTATTTAGCTCAAGAATCTGCAGTGCAGACAGGGTTTGTGAGGGGGCTTGTCTATGCTCCATGCAGCATCAGCCGGGTTGGCTCAAGTGAAGCTGGAGGACCCGTTTCAATGCAAGGTATTCACACACCCAGCTGGTGGGGGAGGGGGCGGGGGCGGGGCACTGCCGTCAGCTGGATTTCAGGTAAGCCAGGAGAGGGGTCTCTTCCTCAGAGCATGGCGACGGGGTCCACGAGCGAGACCCCAGGAGAATCACGTGGAAATGTTTATGACCCACTCTTGGAATTCACATAGCAAACTCCACCAGGTTCAAGGGGAGGGAAGGTGGACCCACCGCGGAGCGGGGAGAGGGTCACAGTCAGACTGCCAGGAAAGCATGTGGGATGGGATAGATCGACGGGCTGTTTTTAGAAAATACAATCTGCCCTAGATCTTAAGACTTAGATGCAGGCTGGTGAGGACAGGACCGTGTCTGGACTGGGATCTTCCTTGGGGTTAGGATAGAGTGGATTCCAAGACCATCAGTTCTCTGCTCTCGTGAAGGTCACTTTGAGCCCCAAAAGACTGAAATAAGTATGAGAAGGTGGTAGAGCACGCTGGTGTGGGAGGCACACGGGTTTGAATCCCAGCTCTGCTGCTTACCAGCTGAGTGGCTTTGGACAAATTAAGCACCCTCTTTGATCTTATTTTCCCCAATCGTAAACCGGGGATAATAAACACAGTTTCTACTTCCTGGAATCGCCATAGCGTCAGATGAGATCATTCACATTAAAGGTCTTAGCATAGCGTCTGGCCTTTAGAAAGAGCATAGCAAGTATTAATCACAGAGAATAATATATAATAACACAGAGGACTCCTGATTTGAATGGCTGTCCTGAGCTCATGTTGGCGAGCGTAGGAGCCTCCAAATAAAGTTTGACAATTTTGAGTTTTGAATAGAAATGCCAGAGTCCGTATTTCTTGGCTAATAATAATAGAACTTGACGTTTTATGAGTGTTTTCTGTTTCAGCTTTGAATTTCACTCCCTCATGAATTGTTGAAACAACCCAGATGAGAAAGTGGACGCTCGGGAAGGGAATGTGTCCACAGAGTCACTGCCAGGAGGGGCAGGGCGGGAGTGCGAGGGCTGGTCAGACGGACGGTCAGACGGACGGTCAGACGGACGGTCTGACTCCAGGTGGCAAGCCTCTCCCCCCAGCTTGGGGGCCTCCCGAGAAGAAGGAAGACAAGACACCCCTGGTGTTTTTCCCTGGAGATTTCCACTCGTCATTAATTATCCATCGTAATGCTTCAGGTCTGCAGCCTCGGCTGAGGAATGCAAGATTATTCCAAGTTATCACTTTTATTAATAATGATCAAAAGTGTCCAGCGATGTTTAATGAGGTTCTTCAGAGACACAATTACCAAGTCATTGAAAGCTAAGAATAATTCATTACATGCTAATGATAAAAGCAGAATCCGCTTTAATAAAAAAAATTTTATAACTTCCAGCCTGAAAAGGTTGGACTCTGCCCCTTCTCTTTTTCTTGCTGGGAGCTTCTTTTAGGAGCAGGAGAGAAAGATGGACTGGCCCCACTTTCTGGGTTGGGGTGCAGTGGAGAGGAGAGTAACAGGGGTGATTTGTGCTCTCTGGAAGGCCTCACTTTGATTCTGTAAGGCTTGGAGACGGTCCCCGTGCCCTCCCATGGCACGTGGAATCCTGGTCACTCACCTCGAGGACGGGTTTGCCCTGTTCTCTCCTCCTGTCCCCAGTGAGCAGGGAGCGGTTCGCAGAGTGTGGGGCTCGAGGTTGGGAGACTGGGCCGGAATCCTGCCTCTGCTGGTAAGTCCTTGGGGTTCCCAGTGTCCTACCCACACCCCAAGTTGGTTGTGTGGACAAACAGGTGCCAGGGTGTGCGAATTGGGATGTGGTTTATTCAGAAGTCATCCTAGAAAGGGGGTTTTCCGTGGGACGGGGGGACAGGTGACAACGAAGGCACTTACTCTCCGCCCACTCGGCCTGCCCGGCCACTCCGAGCGTGCTTGGCATGTGTCATCATGTGTCATCATCACGAGACCGAGTGTCCAGCCCCGTGCCAGCCGCAGGCCTGCAGGATGGATGGGGCCGGGGTCCCGGAGCCCCGAGCTCGTTGCGTTCGTGGCTACGAGGGTTTGCAGTCTGCCCTGTGAGCCCGCGGCCAGAGGAAGAGGGAACTGCATGCGCACACCCGTCTTGTGGGCCGGGGACTCCACCCAGGACTGCTGCGACCTCCGGCTTGTAAGCAGCGAGGAGCGGGCTGGGACGCCCGCGCCGATCGCCAGCCGCCGGGCACACCTGGGGCCGCAGCCTGGCCTGGCCACGTACTCACTATGATCGTGAGCCACTCACTCATCTCCTGTGAGCCTGTCTTCTCCCCAGGAAGCGGGCTTGATGTCAGAATCCCAAGAATACACGAGGGAGGAGATGCGATCATGGGGGTGAAGGTGGCTTGCAGGAGAAACGCCGTGCGGACCGACGTCCGGGAAGGATTGCGGGGGCCGTCGCCATCACCGAGGGGCCGTGGCCCTGGGTTGGGCGGTCAGCCTGCGCTCCGTTCTAATCCCCCTGGTGCATGGCAACCATTGGCGTGACCGCCACCCTGTTGCCGTGGCAACGGCTGATGAGCTCCGGATTCAACCTGCACCAGCTCGGTCCTTCCCACGGTGTCCCCTGCCCTGGCCACATGGCCAGCTCGGGGTCGGGCACGGAGGCTGGCCACTTGGGCCTCTTTCCCAGGAATTCGGAAGACATTCCATCCTCGTTCTGACAATTCCTTATAAAAGGCAGAATGCATTGCTGGAGTTATAGAGACCCACATGCCGTCTGTGGTGTGGGGGGAGAAGCAAGGGGGCCGGTGGAGAGACGGGGTGCAGAGGAACGACAGGGGACAGTGGGGCAGGCAGCGTGTCTCCCCCTTTGGCTCCTGAGAGCAGGCGCCCCTCACCCTCAGGCTCCGAGAGGTGCTCCTTTCCCTCACGCTCCGTGGGTCTTTGTTTACTGCAGGGAAACATCCTGTGGGATTCCTACAGAGTGTGCGTTGACCATATGAACCCCCACTCTGTGCCGGAGCGTTGGCTTTCGGACTTTTGTTAAACTCATCTGTCGAAGTTGAACACATGCCCACCGAAGTATGGGCCCTGCACAGACCCAATGTACCGCCACGGACCCGATCGCCCCCAAAGGTCCCGAGGTGCCACGCCCCGGTTAGTGATGGCCAATTCCAAAACCTCTCCTCCAAGGTGACCACCGATGTGACTAAACTTCAACAGGGCATTTTGCAGGTGTTCCTACATGATCCCACCAGCGCTTTTAGATTAAAAAAGGTAACAAAATCAGAAAAGCACAGAAAATAACACGATACCCATGACTCCAATTCCCAGAGTGGCTAGAATGTCAACATTTTATTATATTGGCTTTTTCTCTCATCCTTGGTGTCATGCGTCTAGGTGTGGATTTACTGTGTTTTTTTTTTAAGAATTTTTCTTGGATTCAGGATTCTTCCATCTGAAGACTGATGTATTTCATCAACTATGGAACATTCTTACCCATTGTCTCTGTTGTGCGTGTTTGTTTTTCCCCTGACCTTGGTTGTGACCTCTAACGCGAACGGAGAAGGTCACCAAGCAGGAAAGCATGGCTCTATAATTAATGCCCCGGGCGCCCACAGCCTCCAGAAGCTGCCCTCAGTTCCCTCCCCATCAGAATTCATCACTGTCTTGACGTTGTGGTCACTCCTTCCCCGGTTTTCCTTACAGTTTCACCCCAAGGACGCACTGCTAAACGCCAAGAGTTCACTCTGTCTGTTTTGCATGAGTGTCTCTGTGTTTGTTTTCCTAAACAACCCCGTATTCTAGCCATCTGTTGTTCGGTGAGATCAACTGACCCGGGGGCACCAACACCTAACACTTTTTTGAGGGGTTTTCCACTTCTTAAAGTAAGTTTTTCGTTTTAGGATCATTCCAGATTTACAGAACAATTGTGCAGACAGAACAGAGGAATCTGGCATGTCCCACCCTCGGTTTCTGCTAAGCCTAACACCTGACATTATCATGGTTCATTTGTCACGATGCACAAACCAATCATCACTCACCGAATCTGTACTTTATTCAGACCGTACTTGTTTCTTATCAAATGTTCTTTTTCTGTTCCAGGGTCCCATTTGAGTGACCACCTTACATTCGGTCGTCACGTCTCCTGTGGGCGGCTACAGTTTCTCGGACTTCCCTGGTTTTTGATGGCCTTACCGCTTTTGAAGAGTATTGATCAGGTGTTTTGTAGACTATCCCTCAATTTGGATTCGTCTGATGTTTCCCTCCTAATTAGAGTAGAATTATGGGTTTGGAGGAGGAAGGCCACAGAGGGAAATTGTCATTCCTACCACATCACATCCAGGACACGGGCATCAGTGTGACCGACCCCTGCTGCCGTCCGCCCGGCACGTTGTGGTAATATCAGACTCTCTGGAAGAAGTCCAGACTTTGGGCCTGAGGGCAGAATCTCTACATAAAGTATTTGGAATTATTCTGCATGAAGGATTTGTCTCTTCTCTACCATTTACCTCTTTGTTCAATCAGTGTTGATGCGTGGATATTTATTTTTTGCTTTGGGTTAAACCAAATGCTTTTTGTGATTTTGTGGCTCAAATTGTTCCAGCTTTGGCCGTCGGAAATTCCTTCAGGAGATTCCTGTGTCCTTTTGCTGTATCCTCATCTTTGCACGCATGCACGGGTGTGCTTGTGTGCATACATGTGCTTGCGTGTGCATGTGTTCGCATGTGCACACATGTATGTGTGCATGTGCATACATGTGCTTGTATGTGTCTGTATGCGCACACATGCGTGTGCATGCATGTGCACGCTTATGTGTACATGCATGTGCATGTGCGTGTGCCTGCTTGTGTGTGCTTTGACCACCTCTTTACTTTCCAGCACTACAAGATGCTCCAGGCTCATTTTATACATTTCCTGCCCTGGTCCTGGAATCAACCATTTTCTCCAAGAAGTCCTGATTTCGGTGTTTGGAAAATGGTGGTAGAAGCCAAGGTCTGCGTGCCGGGTGTGTTTGTTGCTGTTGGGATGTAATTGCTTCGAGGTCCTCTCGGCTGGCAGAGTAGGAAAATTATTTTCATGTGTACTGACCCATGCATATACACACATCTACAAATATGTCTATTTATAAACCTCCGTCTCTATATTTAGCCAAACATGAGCTCATAGTGATGCCTAGGGCTCTAGCCCATTGCCACACGGATTATTCTAGGCTCTTCCCTTTGCTCACCTGCGACTTCTCACTTGACGTGAAAAACCTGTCTCCCACCATCCACCATCCATTCACGTGATTGTTCAGTTCCAACCAACCTGCATCGTGGTACAGAACTGAGATCCCACCTGAATTTCCCACAAGAGACGACTTTGTCAATAGAATCCGTACAGGCACGTCCTTTTGCTCTTGGTCTTGCAGACACTGCTCATTTCCAGGGTGATTCAGCTCCTTCTCTTTTACTGAGGTTGCTTCATACATTTGTAATATGATTGGATCCTTTTGCCACCCTCTGCGTTCCATCCTGGAATCCCCTGACTCCCTCAATGTTCTGTTTTGTTTGCATTTGTGCACATTAAGCTCTGCTCCTTCTGCTGTAACATTCTGTGGGTTTGACACCTGGTGTCCTATATTCATCCTTAAAGTCTACAGAATTATTTCACTGCCTAAAAAGTCCCCTTGTGTTTTGCTAATTCAATGCCTCCCCCTCCGCCCCCGAGTCTCTGGCAACTGCTGATCTGTTTACTGTCTCTTGTTTGCCCTTTTCCAGAAGGTCAGGTAATCAGAATCACAGTGTGGAGCCTTTCCAGACTGGCTTTTTCAACTCAGAAATTTGCCCTTAAGTTTCATCCATGTTTTTTTGAGGCTTGATGGCACATTCCTTCCTGGGGACGAACAGTGTCCCATCACATGGATGGACCACACTTTGTTTATCTAGTCACTCACCTGCTAAGGAGCACCTTGGCATTTTACAGTTTGGGGCAGCTGTGAATGACCCTGCTGTACGCATTCATGAGCAGGATTTTGTGTGGGCTTATGTTTTAAAATCAGCTGGGTGAATACCCAGGAGGGTGATTGCGACATCTAATCGACGTTTTATTTTGGAATAATTTTAGATTTACTGAAAAGTTCCAAAGATACTACAGAGGATTCCCACATACCCTTTGCCAATTTCCTTCAATATTCACACCTCTCCTGACCACAGTACATTTGCCAAAACAAGGGAAGTAACGTTGGCGCTGTGACTGACCCTAGCTTCAGCTCAGACGCCCCCACCCCCAGCCCCGCTGTCCCCTGATGCCCTTTCCTGTCCCAGGACCCCATCCAGGGTCTCACACTGCATTTTGTCATCATGTTTCCTCACGTCTCTGCCATTTTATTAGACTTACTTCTTCTTTTTTTTTTTTTGGTGAAGTTTTGAAGATCTCTGGTCGAGTATTTTGTTGAACATTCCTCAATTTGTGTTTATCTGGTATTTTTCACAAGACTGAGGTTGTGGGGCTGGGAAGAACCTCACAGAGATCAGGTGCCTTTCCTATTGCTCCTATTAGGGTAACAACATCCACATGGCTTTTCTCTGGTAGTATGAGTGCTGGTCACTTGGTTACAGTGGCATTTGCTGCATTTCTCTGCTATCAGGCTATTATGTTCCCCTTTTCTAGCTCATATTTTTTGAAGCAAGTTCCTAAATTCAGCCCTTATTCAATGGGGGCAGGGGGAGGATGGTGGAGAGGGGAATATTTATTTATTTGGAAATTGCTATAAACAAAATTTGTCCTTTACTGCTTTGTGGGTTAAATCATTTGTTTATATCAATATGGACCTGGGTACCTTGATTTTATACTTTGGGTTTTAAACCAATATGTTACTTTCTGTGTGGCTTGCATTGTTCCAGCTTTGGCCATTAAGGGCTCCTACAGGTTGGCTCCGTGTTTGACGCCCACCCTCCCACCCCCAACTGGTTTGCTTTCTGACGCAGAAACTCAAATATAATAAAACAAACGAGAAATATTTAAGATGCTTGGAGAAAAATGCACAGAATGGAAAAGAAACTGAATAGAGACCTTTGCAAACGGGTTATGGAAGAGTCAAGGGTATCTACCGTCTATTGTGATTCAACTTATTTTTCTGTTCTGTTTGTTCTTTATTTCTTCCTCGGGGACATTTGCTAATGAAATGGAAGAGAACTTCCCCAAAACAAAGGCTTGAATAGGCAAGTGGGAAGGACGCGCTCCTCCCCAGAGCAAATAAAAGGTGCACAACTAAAATGAAGATGCATCACAGTAATGTTTCTGAACTTTAAAGATAAGGAAAAGATACTGGACGGGAATTCGGGCCAAAAACACACCCAATCACTCAGGAGAAGGTCGGCTGTTCTGGGCTTTGCAGCCCTTGCTCGGCGCTCACGGGGATCCGATGACAGCCTGCGAAGCCCGTCTGGGCCGTGGCAGCTCTGGGCTTGCTGAGGGCTCTCCTCCACGCCTCTGCTTTCTGAGGATTCTCCTCCCCGCGGCGCCCTGGCTGACGTGACCGCCCGAGCTGGGTCGTTCCATTCCCATCGCACGGGAGAGATGCGGGAACCAGGGACCCACGGTGGACACACAGCAGCCCGTGGTGCCTCTGCTCCAGCCCACCGGCCTGAGCGAACCCCGTGAGCCGCGGGAGGGGGTGGTACATGCCGCCCGCGGTGGGGCGCACGGTCCTCTTGCAGGGAACGCTGCCACCCCGACGTGCTGTCCCCGGGAGGAGTTCTATCCGCTGCTAAGCTGTCACTCCAGGAACGGGCAGGAGAAGACTCTCTTAGACACGGAGTAACTCAGAGGCCGTAACTTCAGTAGGCTCCCCCTCGAAGATGTGGCTAAAGGCGTCAGTGGCGATTGGGTCGTGGGGATGGGGACGCGGTGCAGACTCATGGTCACGGCTCATGGCGGAGACTTCCGGTCTAAACGCTGTCCTGGCTTCAGTCTCAGGAAGCAGGAGTGAGGGCAGAGAGCACGACGCGGGGAGGAAGGAAGGCCGGTAGGACGCACAATCAAGCTGGCTGCCGCCAAGGACACGTGGCACGTCCGTCTCCCGGGATGGCACTCGGAGACGCTGCGCAAACTGAGCGTCCCACGCCGCGTTGTCTCCATGGCCCTGGAATCGAGCTGGACGTCCCAGCCCCCACGCCCCAGAGTCCGACTGTGTTTGGTGCCAGGGCCTTTCAAGAGGTGATCAGCTGAGAAAGAAGTCATGTGGATGAGCCCGAATCCGGGACTGAGTCCCCACGAGGAGAGGGAACGTGGACCTGACGGACTGCGGGCCGGCCGCGTGGAAGCCCAGCAAGAAGCCAGCCGTCTGCAAGCTGAGGCCTCAGGAGGAGCCCTGATCGTGGGCCTCCAGCCTCAGGAATGGGGGAGAATCAGCTGTTGAAACCCAGCCTGAGGTCTGTGTGGCGTCCCGCGGGCACTCACGGCCGCTCCAGGACCGTCCGACTGGGGAGAGAAAGTGCGAGGACTTGACCCACCGTCTCCTGCCTCTCGCCGGTCCATGGTGCGCCGCGGGGGAGGCGCCCACCCCTGCAGGGCGTGCTGCGCGCGTGTGGATGCGGGCAAGCGTCCCCACGTCCCCTCGTCGGCCTCGGAGACCGGCGCCGTCAGGCCGTGCCTGCGTGAGGTCCGTCGCCGTCCGGACGCCCGGACAAGAGCCAGACGAGGACCCGGGCCTGGGGCAGCACGTGAACGGCAGCCCAAGCGGCAGCCATGCCGAGAAATAAGTCCAACTTCTAAACCGTTGAAAAGATCAGGAAGATAAGATTTGGAAGAAAATGAAAAAGGAGAAAAAACGGGCTCTGTAAGCAGATACTTTAACACCAGAGAAACAAGAAGAAGAAGAAGCACAAAAGTATAACAGGACGTAAGAAAGGCGCCAGGAGGATGCTTTTGTTGGTACCGGTAGATGAGATAAGCGCTCCTCCCAAAGCAGAGTCGCCCCAACTGTTCCAAAAGCAAAGGGCAAACCGTGGGCGGCGTGGACGGGCGCCTGGAACCCGGGGCCGCGGCCACGAGCAGGGGGTGGGGAGCGAGGCCCGGCAGACGCGGCAAAAGGAAAGCAGGTGTCCAAGCTTCGCTACCGTTAGGTTTGCGGCAAAAAGTATGACACAGAAGGCCGGCTGGAAAGGGACGACCGTCATGATCCATACTATGTGTTTTTAAGTCAAAACAAGGCGATACGATCACCGAGGAAAGATAGCATTAACGGGTGACTCCGCCCGCCAGCGCCACCAGGGGCCAAACAGATTAGGCCGCGGATCAAGCCAAACGGGCTGGTGCGTCCGACGCGTCGGTCCCACAGGACCACGGAGCACATATGACCCCAGAAATCCCAGGGAGTGGAAGTTGTCAAGAAAAAAGAAAACCTCCCTGACTGCAATTTGCTAACCGCACAGGGTAATGACGATAAAATATAACCACAACGAAACCTGTTCCCCAAAAACGGGCAAACAGTCCCCCCCCACCAGTCCTCACTGTTGTATCAAGAAACTCAAAGCAAGATTGCAGAGCATTTAACAAGTCAGGTCGATTAAAACGCTGCGAGTCTGTCCCGATGGGCTCCGGCTGGAGCCGTGCTCAGAAGACGAGTCAGGCTCTGAAATAACAAAGTGATTGCTTTTTAGGACATGAAAATAAAGGAATTAAGGCCTCAGCGCCAAAAGTTGGCGGGCGGCGGGGGGAGGAACAAACGAGAGGAACAAAAGAAGCTTGAGAAAAGCAGAAGGAGCTGCTAGAGATAAGGATAGAAAGTGATGTATTAACAATGGTGGAAACGTAACTACGTAGACTGGCTGGTGCTTTGGGTGGAAAAGCAATAAAATAAGTAAACCACGAGCTGATCTAATCAAGCAAATAAAGAAGAGGGGGGGAAAAGGCAAATATGTTAAAATAGAAATGAGAGAGTAGGAGAAACCTCCAGAGATAATAAGAAAATACAGAAATAATCGCAGAGACAGAGAAAGTTCAGACCGCTGATTTCCGTGGCCGGCTCTCTTCCAGCAGCACCTGAGTCCATGTCTGCCCTTCCTTCCCGTCCACGCCTGCGTCCGAGGCTCGTGGACTCTTCCGTCAGTGTGGACACGTGAGCAGGCTGGCCGTGCACCTGCCCGAGCGCCCGACCGGCAGGTGCCCCGGCAGCCGAACGCCGTGCGACCTCGGAGCTCCTGTGACCTTCAAACGTGCCCTCCAAGACTGCAGCGGGCACGTGGGGACTGTCTCCTGAGTGGGGCCCACGCCCCCAGTCTCTCCTTGGGCACCTGGTGCGTGGCCCCTCCCACGGATGCCCATTTTGCTCGGAATGACCGGCTCAGAGGCACCGTGGCTCCCATCTTGAGTTCTCTCTGTCTCTATCTTCCTCTCGGGGACTCACTCTGGGGCGCGCTGGCCCCCGCGTCACTGGCCTCCCTCCTGACAAGGGGCTGAGATCGGAGGCCAGTCCGGCGGCCCCGGTGGTACCCCCACTGCGGCCCGATGAGAGACAGGTCATCAAATTAATTTATCATTCACACACCGATGCCTTCTACAACACACGTCTCCAACTGTCCCCAAACCGCCTCCCCCAGCCTGGGTTTCCCGGGACAGTCACCTGAGCACAGGGGTTTGGGAATGAAGTCTGGGAAGCAGGGACACGCACTGCGAGGAGCCAGTCTGTCTGTCTGTCTGCAGGTCGAGGGCAGCGTTTGTCCATCGGCTCCTGACCCCGTGGTCGAGGCGCCCCCCAGGGGTGTTGTCCAGCTGGGGCGTGGGCAGCCCCTCCTGCGGAGCCAGGGAGACCCCGGCAGCTCACGTCCCAGGAGACGCCTGGAAAGGTGTCACCTGCAGAAAACCCATCAGCGCCGGCTCGGGCAAATGGGGGGAGGGCAACAGGGAAAAGGCGCAGAATCGGTGTCCCCTGCAACGTCCTCTGCGCCCTTTTACTCTTTAAAAAAATTCTAGGGTCCATCCAGGATCTCACGTTGCATTTGGTGTTAATTCTCTTCAATCTCCTTGATTCCAAAAATAGTCCCCTGCCTTCGAAAAACCGAGAGAGGGAGGATAGACACAGAGATCTCCCTGTCCATGCATCTGTCGGCCGTGGCTGAAGAGTCCAAGCCACCGGGACACGCTGATCGTCTCCTCGTGATTGCGCCCAGACCAACGTCCGGCGCGGATCCACCTACGTGATGGTGTGTGTTTCCCGCTGCGTCGTGCCAGGAGACGCGCGTTGCCAGCCTGCACGACGATTGGTGAGAAGCCAGCCACTTGGTCAAGGGGGTGCCTGCCGGCCCCTCCGTGGCACGAGTACGTTTTCCTTTTGCAATCAGCCACTAACCGTGGGATGACACTTGGAGGCGGCGCAGACATCCTGTTCCTCGATGTCATTTCACCCCATGGCCCCGGCATCCACGATGATCCTTGCCTGTGTCAGTCACCGCAGGGCTGGTTTGCAAAACAGTGATTTCGGCGCACCAGCCTTGAGACACAGGGCACAAGGAGGCCACGGTTCGGAGGGGGCCGGATCCAAGACCCAAGCTTGGGCTTTATAGCCCCGCGTCCCGCCTGTTCTCCCTGCCGCCTGCAAGGCTGCTCTGGAAGCCGCTTAGCTGTGAGGGACGGGGCTTAACGGCAGCCTCCCAGGCACCGTCACCACCAGCCCCTCCTCTGGACTCAGGCTCCTGCCAGCAGACGTGAGGGAAGGCGGGCCGAGGGGGCTGCGGGCGGCAGGTGAGGTCCCTGACTCGCTGGTGCTGCTGGCCGTGGGCTCCCCGGTCTGCAGACCACAGTCTCGGCACCCCCACCCGCGCCGGCAAGTCAGATGGCCAATGCGCGTGGCCGTTCTGCTGAGACGCGAGAACACACTGGACCCCAGGCACGTTGCAGTTCTGTTGGTGCTCAAGCCAGCGTCTCGATATCCTGGCATGCACATGTCACGTGGCTGGTCATCTGTAACTGATAACAAATGACCGGCATTTGAAAACGATCTCAATTTTTAAAACCAGTAGACGCTGGGGAGAGTCCGAGGTTATTTTTGCAATCGTCTTCCTGAGCTGCGAGGACGATGTGGAGCTTTGGCCGTGAGATGTCAACCACACACGCGGACTCGTCTGTCTCAGCGTCGGGGGGGGAGGCGTGACCAAGAGCGGCGTGCCTCCATGCCTGGGATCATCCTGCCTTTAGGAAACCCGCACCAGCCTCCGACTTTGCCCCTTCGTGGTCTTCTTTCCATTTCATTCAGCGGTCACACAGGAAACCCAAAGGGACCAACCAGTGGGCCATCTGCTAGAACCCATGAGTGAGTCTTACAAGGGTGCTGGGTTCACAACCAATACACAGCAGCTGCATTCCTACAACAACCAGAAAAATGATGTGCAAGGAACGTGTACCCCAACATCGAAACCTACCGAAGACCTAGAAACAACCGGAAGTAAGTCTGACGAACAAGGTGTAAGAAGATGACCTGTGATGCTGGAGGGCTTTGAACTCCGACGTGCAGCAGGGTTACCTGGGAAGTGTATTCGGACAGGATGGGGCCTCAGGCCCCGAGGTTCTGACTCTGCTGCTGGGGTGGGGCTGGGAATCTCCGTCTCCGATAGATCGGGGATGCTGATGCTCTCGGACCCTGGGCCACACTCTGAGAACCATGTTCTGGCTGGTTTTCTCGTCCTCCACCCACCACTCACTCTGGGAACCTGGACGTCCCGCCCTCTGTCCTCAGCCCCTGTCCCCAGGCTTTGCCTCTTGCCCCCACGTTGAGGGTGAGGGTGATAAGTAACCACAACTTTAAGAATAGACACAAGAATCATAAGAACCATGGGGAGATCAAAATACATAATCAGCTGTGTTACCAATAAAGGTGCATTGATGAGCTCACCTCGGACTGAGCCTAGTATATGACGTGCAAATCCTCGCCCCCTGGATTTTATTTACCACCCAGTGAGGGCTGGAGTGTGTCCCTGGGTGTGTGTCTGCATGGCCGCGGGAGGCGGTCCCGCCCCTGAGCCTACTGCATGGAGGAAGCGACTGGGGGAGATGCGGTCTTCACCTCCGTCTCTCCAATTTGATAAGGGTTTTCCTGTTCTTGGAGGAAGGGGCTGGGCAGAAGGATGGGAATGTTCCTCCAGCCCCATCCCATCCTGGGAGGGGCGTGAAAGCTCCCTCTCCCTGGACACACGGGAAGATCATGAGCATCCCCCTCCACAAAAGCCCTGTGTGTCCTCGAACGAACCACTGCCCCGCTCTGAGCCTCAGTTTCCCCGTCTGTGCATACGAACCTTTAAAACAAAGGCTGCGAAGGTCTTCCGAGCTTTCAGGTTTGATTAAATCCTGTGGATGGGGGGAGGCTGTGCTCCTACAGGTTTTCTGGCTAAGAGCCTGCAGGTGATTTGTCATTTAATTACTCCATGAGAAGTTGGCAGCCCAGCCCCCCCGGGGGCCCGGAGAAAGATCCGGCAAACATCCGTGCGGCGTGCATCCTACGTGGAGGAAAATGACAGGAGTCAGCGCAATGCAGTGCAGAGTCTGACGGAAACTGTTTGAGACTGGCCCTGAAGAGGCGCACTCCTCAAACTCCGGCTTCTATGCTTTCTAGGGGGGCGGATCCCGGGAGCCACGTCAGCCGCATGGTGCTGGACCCCTCGGCAACCTCGGGACCTCCGTGACCTCGGGGCCCGGGCAGCCCTTCCTGACGCACAGGGCGCGGTGCCCGGCCACTGAGCTTGCCGGAGGAACTACGGATGTCCATGGGCACCAGTTAGACATTGGCGTGCTGGGTGGGCATTTGTATCTGATGACTCCGGGCGTCTTTTCAAGCCCCAGGACTCGTCACCTTGGGTGGAACACGGAAACTACATGATGAAGGAAGGAATGAGAGCACGAGTGAGTTGCTGAACTCTTATCAGGATCAAAAGGCTTTCAGCTCTGCCCTGTTTAGTCCTGTGCCTACATGTTTGCTTCCCTAAGAGGCAAGGGGATTCAGAAAACGGTTGTCTGGTCTGAGTAAGGGGCCAAAAATAATTTTCTTCTGCTCCTTCATTGTGCAGGTGGGGAAACTGAGGCCAAGAACATGGCAGGAATTTGTCACTCAGCAGAGGGATGACCAAAGAGGATGCAGGGAATGATGGGAAGAGTGCGGGCTGAGAGCCAGGAAGCGTGTGTGCGTGCATGTGTGTGGGTGCGTGTGCATGCAATATACACGTGCGTGTGAGAGTGTGTGCATGCATGTGTGGGTGCGCGCAACATACATGTGCGTGTGTGAGAGTGTGTGCATGCACGTGTGTGGGTGCGTGTGCATGCAACATACACGTGTGTGAGTGTGCATGCGTGTGTGGGCGTGCATGTGTGGGGGTGCATGCAACATACACGTGCGTGTGCGAGAGTGTGTGCATTTGTGTGTGCATGCACGTGTGTGGGTGTGCGTGCATGCAACATACACGTGTGTGAGAGTGTGTGCATGCACGTGTGTGGGTGCGTGTGTATGCAACATACACGTGCGTGTGAGAGTGTGTGCATGCGTGTGTGCATGTGTGTGGGTGCGTGCAACATACACGTGCGTGTGAGAGTGTGTGCATGCGTGTGTGGGGGTGCGTGCAACATACACGTGTGTGTGCACGCACGTGTGTGGGTGCGTGTGCATGCATGTGAGCGTGTGTGCATGTGTGTGTGTACAGCTGTATCTTGGAGATACTGTGGGTTCCGTTCCAGACCACTGCAGTAAAGCAAACAGCACAAGAAAGCAAGTCAGATGAATTTTTTGGCTTCCCCATGTGTATACGAGTTATGTTTACACCACACTGTCATCTACAAAGTGTGCAGTAGTGTCGTGTCTAAACAAACAGTGTACACACCTTAATTTAAATACTTTATGGCTGAAACATGCTCGCCATCCTCTGAGCTTTCAGCGAGTCCTGATCCCCGAGCACAGACCCCATCACACCACAAACATCATCGCGAAAAGTTTGAAATAGTGCGAGAATTACCAAAATACGACCCGGAGACAGGAAGCAAGCCAACGCGGTTGGATGCACGGTGCGGACGGACGTGCTCCCCACAGGCTCGCCGCAGACCTTCCCTTTGCAGAAAGCGCAGCGTCCCCGAAGCGCAGGGAAGCGGCATTTTCCCGCGTGTGTGTCGTGGTACCGCGTTGAGGAAGACCAGCATCTAACAGCACAGACAGACGGCCGGAAGCAGAAGTGATGGAGCGAGGATGCTGCACGATGTGTGTGTGCCCCGCGATTTCTTCCTCTTCCTGGATCCCGGTTCTAGAAACAGCTCGGTGGCGCAAAGTCTCGCAGTTGGACCCTAAACCCTAGGGTGGCTGGGTTGGGACGACACTGTGGTGAGACACACAGTCAAGGAAGCAGAAAACAAGAAACAATCCTCTCCACCCGCCAGGCAACGAAATCATCATTAATTCACTGGGACGCGGACGTTTGTTCTCGCCAAGTAACGCGTGACTAAGGGTCTGCTGTAAATACCAGTTGGGTAAGAGCCTGGCCGACGATTTCATATGACTTCATCTGGAACATCGAGGAGAAGGTGGGGACACTCAAGCATCTTCCCCCCGTTTTTCTCTCCCCGCCCAGCCCGAGCCCCTAGCGCCCCACAGGCGGGCGGCCGTGAGCTGCACCAGCCCCGGGACATGGCTAGGGCCATCCCGCTACCACGCCCTACTTGTTTGCTTCGGGTCCAGATCTGTTCGGTATATTCTTTAAAATATATATATATATATATAAGCTGTCTCACTGGAGAACAATGTGTCTGCAAAAAAGCAGACACATTATAGACCATTTGTTACGATTTCTCGATTTCTCGCTGTGAGCACATCCACACCAGCTCCATCCTGACCCCCTCTTGTGTGCTCTTCCCAGCGACAATCATTCATTCTCTCGAGCCCCACACCATGAGTTAGGTTTGCCTGATTTTGAATTTTCTCTAAACTGAATCACAGAGTATGCGTTTTGTGTCTGGCTCTCTGTTCAGCGTTGTTTCTGAAATTCCTCCATGTTATTGCCAATCGCAGTTGCTTGTCTTTTTCACTATTAGTTACTATTTCACGCTATGAACATGCTACAATTTATTTACCCAACAGGATACATAGAATAATAAGAGGAATTATTTCTGTTTTAGTGGACTTTGGAGTTGCTTCTGATTTTTGCCCCTCGTCCGTTGGTCATGTGTCCATGACGGGAAGTGCTGGTAAACGGGTTTGCATCTTCTCAACTTTGGGAGGTCCACCAAACTCTTTCCTAAGGTGGTTGCACAAGCTTACATTCCTGCAAGTGATGCAAGCACACCCCGCTCTTCCACATCTTTGTCAGGACTTTACGCCTCCTTATTTTGGACTTAGAGTGGACGGTGGTGTTAATGTGTTTTCTTGATGACCAATGACCTTGAGTGATTTTCTGTTTATTGGTCATTTAAATATCCTCATTTTTTTTTTAAATAGGCTCCACGCCCAACGTGGAGCCCAATGCGGGGCTCGATCTCACGACCCTGACACCAAGAACTTAGTGGAGATTAAGAGTCAGACATTCAACCCACTGAGCCACCCAGATGCCCTTAAATATCCTCATTTAAAAGCACCTGCTCAAATATTTTGCCTGGTTTTCTGGTCTCTGTCTCTTACGGGTTTGCAGGTGTCCTCAGCGTAACCTGTGTTAGTCCCATGTCAGTTATGTGTCGAAAATGTCTCTTCCACGCTAGCCTGCCTGCTTCCCTCCTGATGGTGTCATTTGATAAACGAAGCTCAATGCAGCCCAATTTTTCCATCATTTCTTTTAAGTTTAGCTATTTTGTGTCCTGTTGGAGAAATCTTCGCTGACTCCGGGGCTATGAAGATAGTTCCCTTTATTGTGTCTTAGAAGCTCTCTTGTTTCAGCTTTCCTACCTAAATCTATGACCAGGTGGATCTGTACGTTGTGAGGTAGGGGTTAGCACTCCCTTTTCCAATAGGGATATCCGGCAGCTCACCCCCCATGAGTCAACCAGAAGACTGTCTTTCCCCTATGTCTTTGTCCTAAATCACGTACGTGGGCCATTTTGCAGGTTCTCTACTTGCTTATCCTTGTACTAATACCACACTGCTTAATTACTGCACTTTTATTTTAAAAATCTTGATGCCTAAGAGCATAAAGATCATTTTGTATTTTCTCAGCTCTTTTAATTCTGTATGAATTTTAGAGTAGACTTATAAATTTCCACACACTCACAGTACCTCCTGGGATTTTTATTGGTGTTATGTTGAATCTGCAAATCAATTTGAGGGAAAATTGATGTCTTTAAAATACTGAGTCTTCTGGCCCACAAACATGGCACGTCCCCTCATTTATTTAGATTTTGTTTAATTTATGTCAATAATATTTTATAGTTTATAGTTGTGGTTTTTAGAGCAGAGGTCTCTCAAATTTTCTGTTGGATTTTTATATGTGTATTTGGTTTTTATACCATTATAAGTGGTAGATGTAAAAATGTTTTTTCATTTTCTATTTGTAGCTAGCATATGAAAACATAATTGATTTCTGCATATTGATCTTATGCTTAGTGATCTGGCTAAATTCATGTACTCAATAATAATTTATCTGTAGATTCTTTCAGATTTTCTAAGTATGCAATCATGTTATTGGTGAAAAATGATGGGTTGCTATTTTTCTTTCTAATCCCGTACATTTAGAAATATTTCCTTCCTCATTGCATTAGCTAGGACCTCTCCACGGAATAGATTTTTTGATCGCAAACTATCCCTAAACTCCAGGGAAAAGCATCTAATATTTCATTATTAAGTGTAATATTTGCTATAGATTTATCAGGTTTAGGAGTGTCTTTTGATTCTTTTTTTCGTTGAAATGGATACTTAATTCTGTATATGCATTTTTGCATTTATTGAGATGATTATGTAGCTTTTCTCCTGTATTCCATTCACGTGGCAATTTGAACCTGGACTCTAATTGTTAAAGGCCTGGTCTGTTTCTGGTTATCCATTAGTCCTTCGATGTGACCTCAACTAAAAACCGGGGGTATTTGTGATGTTGACATAGCCTGAATTCCGATTTTGTGCCCTCAACTCTATGAGGCCACTGAAAGTTCTTGGCCTCTCGTTTGCTGTTGTAGACAATGCTTTGATGAGCTTTCTTTTGCCTTTAACCTTATATATATATATTAAAATGTCCATTTTTAGGGCAGGCTTAGGTTCACAGCAAAATTAAGAGGAGACACAAGAGATTTCCTGCACGCACAGAGCCTCCCCTACCCTCTCCCTCACTAGAGGTGATGAACCTACACTGACCTGTCGCAATCATCCTCAGGCGGTAATAGGACCTGTTAGGGCTCACTTGGGTGTCGTACATCCCATGGGGTTGGGCAAACGTGTGAGGGCATATGCCATACGGAGTATTTTCACTGCCCTAAAATCCTCCATGCTCCCCCTGTTCTCCTCTCCCCTCCCCACCCCACGGCCATGCCTTTTTGCATCTCCTCTGATGTCCCTGGGGCAAACTCCCAAGTGTGAGGTTTGCTGGTTCAGAGCATGACCCTCCGAGAAGTCTTGTGTTCCCTCTCCAGGCACTCTCCGGTGGGCTACATGCAGGATTCCGGCATGTTCCAGTAAGGGGGCTCCAGAGACCCAGGAGCCTGGGGCGGAGGGCAGGGAGTCAGGAGACGCTAACGCGGCACCTCGGGACCAAGCTCGGAGCCCCAGGGAGAAGCAGCCCTGCAGCTCGGCGAGCAGGGTTAAGTGACCACTGAGTGCAGACCGCCCTCCTTCCTTTGGCCACGGGCTCCCAAAGTCCAGCTGAGACACCAAAAACAGAACAAATTCATTCATGGAATCACTTGTTGTCAAATCCATTTCGGTGTTTCCAACAGGGCAGTTTTTCCCAACTGCGTCCATGTGTTTAGTTTCTAGACAGCTGCTGGACACAAACATTGACTTGTGCTCATGAATAATTTAAAAGGAACTCCAGCACGCTTAGCCGTGATCCGCTCCTCGTCAGCTTCTCTCGGGACGGTTCCTCCTTTCTCACGCTCTTCCCGGGCTCCAGGGAGGTCATCCGCGTTTGGACAGCGGTCTTGGGGAAAGATGACACTCTGACGCCGTTGGGGAGGCAGGATGGAATCACCTGTGGGCAGATTATCTCGGTGGCTCGCCATGAGAAGCCAGGGGAGCAGAGGTCTGGCTCCGTGGTCCTCTGAGGTCTCCCGGCCTTGGTGCATGGGAAGGGCCCCTGTCCGGAGGGTCGGGGTGCAGGGCCCCACCATATGCACGCTGCAGTGGGTGCCGTCCGCATGTTGGGCAGAGCCGTAGCTCCCCACGTCCTCACCTGCATGGCTGGGGACTCTGTGATATTGCCCCTGGGGGTGGGAGAAGGCAGGAGAAGTAGCCAGGAGAAGTAGCTAGCCGCCAGAGAGGTGAGGATTTCCAACCTTGCCAGCTAGATGTTGACTCTGGGAGAAAGTGGAGATCGCCCTGGCTGCCCGCCTGGTGTCCAGGTGGTCCTGCTTCCGTGGAGCTCAGGTGATAGCCATCGAGGAGACTGAGTCGGTGAGAAGAACGGTACTCCAGCCCAGACCCGAAGACTGGGGGACTCCTCAAGAGCATGCAGGGGGAGGGGCCAGGTGGCTTCAGGGCTGGGGGGACAGTGGTGTGGCCTCTCAGAAGACACTAGGGTCGGAGGCACCAGCTCTGGGCTCCCGGTCCGAGCAGGACTAGCATCCGCTGAGCTCCTGACTCGGACCCATGCCAGCACCAGAACCTGTTGGGCAGACTCTGAGTGGTCACAGCAGTGGGGAAGGAGCCAGGTGGCTCTGGGGTGGGGATGGCCACCCTCAATGGGGGTCCTGCAATCAGATACTGGGGCTGGGTATGAATGTTCAGATGTGTGCAGGGGGCAGGTCTTGCTCAGGTAAACTTCCTGAGTCCTACTCAGAATGGGGGAAATGTCAGGGTTTCATGAAATATCACTGGTCTTGGGGACACACAGACTAGGTTTGAATGAGGGTCTTAGGCTTATTCAGTAAAAACGTATGCCTCCCGTGAGCCAGCGATGGAGAAATACATGGAATGTGTAATTACAAAAGAAGTAAATGCATGCATGTGTGCATGTGTGTGCATGCACCAGCAAGTGTGTGTGTCTGTGAACACACCTGTACGAGCGTGTGCACACATGCATGTGTATGTATGTGTATGTGCGTGTACCTGTGAGAGTGAGTGTGTGTATATGTGCACACGCGTGCACCTGCATGAGTGTGCGTGCTTGCATGTGTATGTATGTGTATGTGCGTGTACCTGCATGAGCGTGCGTGCATATGTATGTATGTGCACACGAGTGCACCTGCATGAGTGTGCATGCTTGTGTGTATGTTTGTGTATGTGCATGTACCTGCGCGAGTGGGTGTGCGTGTGTATATGTGCACATGTGTGCACCTGCATGCATGTGCATGCTTGTGTATGTGTGTGCACCTGCATGAGTGCGTGTGTATGCGTGTGTGTGCATGTGTGCACGCAGGTGTATACCTGCATGAGTGCACATATATGTGTGTACGTGTGTATTCACCTGTGTGCACGTGCACCTGCACGAGTGTATGTGCATGCGTGTGTACATGCGTGCATTCACGTGTGTGCGTGTGCATGTGTGTGCACGTGTGCGTGTGGTGGGGAGAGTCGGGCACCCCAGGCAGTGGGAACACAAGGAAAGCCTGAACGCTCCACAGGTGATGAACGCAAGTCCGAGCTCGTGGAAGGAAGGGCCAGGAGCTGGGTGCTGGGGAAGCCCTGGGGGTGGCCCAGCGCTGGCCCTGGGGGCCTGGAGCCTTGTGAACCACTTCCCAGCCGGTGAGTGTGGCCTGGGGCCACCAGAGCGCCTCAGGCAGGAGTCGGCTGGCCAGGCTTGGGTGTTGGGGCCCTGCTGTCCACAGGTGGTCCGAGGAGCAGTAACACACCTGTCACCCGGGGGCTCCACAGTCCCCGACCTCAGCATGGGCTGCGTACTCACCAGCCCCCTGAGCCGCCTGCTCCTCTGGACCGAGGAGCCCGCTTTACCAAATACCACTGCCCGTTCTTGGAGGTGGACGGACGGGAGGAGCCACAGGAGTGGGGGGTTGGCCAAGGGCAGAGATGACGGGACTGAGTAGCTGAGCTAAGTTAGCTGATGCCCAAGCTGGTCCCGGGGCCAGTCTGCTCTGCTTGGGCCCCTCTGCCTCCCCAGCACCCCGTGTCTTCCTACCAGCCTCCTGCCCTCCTCCAGCCCGGAGCATTCTGCCCCTCGTGTCTGCCCCTCCGCCTGCCCGCCACTTAGCCCCCTCCTTCCTCACGCACCTCACCCTCCCACGAGACCACGTCTGGGTCTCCCCTGCACTCAGGGCTTCCGGTGTTGGCCCGTCCTTCTTCTGCGGCCACATGTCCCACACATGTCCCACTCACCAGGCAGACTCCGCTGTCCCGACGGGGGACACACGGCTTCTAGACTCTAAACCTCGTCCCGAGCCCCCTAAGGCTCCGGCTACTGCTGCGTGACCCCAGGCCTGGCAGCCCCTGCCCCGAGGGGCTCGCAGCCTGGTGGGTTAGGAGCCGCTGTCTTGCCTGACTCGGGCCATCCATTGGTGGCTCTGCAAGGCCAGGCACCCCGACTCTGTTCGAGGTGAGCCCTGGATGGCCAAGCATCCACACTGGGTGGAGGGTTGCCTGGGGGAGCAGGGAGACAGCCCAGGCTGGGGATGCAGAGTCTGGGAGGCGGGCAGGGGGTGTGGTGGGACACGTCGGGGACCTGGAGCCCCCGGGGAGTGAAGCCTCCTGGTCTCTGGGACAGGCCGGCCAACGCCACGCGGGAGACGGTGCAGGAACCGGAGCCTGACGCGGGGCCAGGCGCGGCGGGCGGGGGTGCTTAGGCCCCCAAAGGAATCTGGGCTGGCAGGAGGGCATTTTGTAAGGGTGCATCCTTATCAGGAGAGACGGCGGCGCTCCGCATGCTTGCTGTGAGGTTGTTTATCAGAGGCCCCTTCCTTCCCCAGGTGGGACATAACCCAGAACTGCAATTATTTCTAAAATCCTAAATTGGCTTCTTTTCTCTAGGAAAATGGCCCTCATTTCAATTAATTCCTATCCCGGAGAAGCAGGGAGGCATCCGATCGGAGAAGAGTTGAGGGCGCATGGGCCACTCCCCTTGATTCTTTGATGGGAATCCAGCTAAGCCGGCATTGATGGAGCGCCCGCGTGGGCGGGGACGGCGGGCGGGAGCTGCGGCCCCACGGGGGAGCCCCCTGCACCCAGGGCTCACAGTCTAAGTCGCCTGGGGATAACAGGCTGGGTGCCGTGCGGAGGGAGGGTCAGCGGTTGGGGTCAGAGGCCGCAGGGACGACGGGGCAGGAACCCTTGCGAGACACTGGCAGGTGGAGCAGAGTCTCCGATCACCTGCTGACATTTGAGCCTTATGAGAAGGCCTGAGCCTCGGGGGCGGCAGCCCAGGTATGCGGACGGAGGAGGTGGGGCGCAGAGAGCTGGGCGGTGAACACGGCGGCTGCCGTCGGCCGAGCGCCAAGCACGCGGTACCTCATTTAATTCTTACTGGTACTTGCGAGGTAGACATTTTCATGCCCATTTTGCAGATGAGGAGACTGAGGCTCCAAGGGGGGTGTCTGTGGCAGAGTGAGGGTCTGACCCAGACGGCAGCCGGGGTGGTGCCCGGGGACAGCACGGCCCGAGGGGAGAACCACGCAGTGCAGCCCCTGGAGGGTTTGAGCAGAACAGTGACATGACCCCACTCACATTTTAAAAGGGTCACTCTGGCCACGCTGTGGATAGTGACTGCATGGACGAGGACACGTCCGCCCCGATGGTGATGATCCGAGGGCAAGATAAGGGTGGCTCCGCGGGTCCAGGTTCAGGGACAGAGCGGGCAGCGAGCGGTCAGGTTCTGGAGGCCGCGTGGGGATGCGGCCAAGTTTGCTGGCGGGATGGGGCACGAGATGGAACAGGGGGGCAGGAGGCAAGGAGGACACGGGGGTGAGGTCTGAGCGCCCGGGAAAACGGGGCCACCACGAATGGAGAGCCTCCCGCGCAGCAGGAGCTGGTTTGGGGCATAGCCACGTCGTCTGCCACGTGGGCCAGACCTTTGGCACAGTGCCCCATGGCTCTGCATGCTGTGCCCACTGCGCAAAATGCCCTTCCAGCCCATCGTCCTTCCGACGCGCTCCACGTCCTCAGCAAGCGCCCCACGACCCGGCCACTTACGGGTGTGATCTCCAGGGGCACCTTGTCCATCCGAAGCGGCGTCTGTCCTGCCTGCGGACCCCGAGCCCCCCGTGGGAGCCACGCCTCCTTTATCTAGGATGCTCGGCCCGGCTCGGGGATTCGGAACAAGGGCTGTGGCATCCAACGAAGTTGGAACCCCAGGTCTGCCACCTAGGAGCTGTGGCCGGTAAGCTATTTGCTCAACTACGCTGAGCCTCGGTTTCCCTGTCTGTGGAACAGGGATGGCGGTGGTGGCCCTGTCCAAGTGTTGTTGGGAGAGTAAGTGAACCAGCTCCCGTGACGTGCGTGGTGCCCGGCTTGCGCTCCCGGACCATTAGCAAATGCTACTTAACCAGAGCGCCGTGCGTCCTTCGAGCAGCGTGGTCCAGGGGCAGCGAGGCTGCGGCGTCCGTGAGGAAGGGGCTGGCTGACCGAGCCTGGGGGATCCCACACGGTCCAGCTCCAGCCAGCTCTCCACGTCAAACAGCTGTGTCTGCTCACGTGGCCGGAGTCACTCGGGGCGAGATTTCCCTGCCGCACGTGCAGGAGGCCTGACCTTTCAGGAGTATTTATAGTATCGACCAGCTAATTTTAGACACAGCGTCCGTGGATAACACAGTGAAGGCGGCCTTCCCCGCCCGCCCCAGAGAGCACTCTTGGCCACATCACTCACACACGGAGCGCGGCCTTCCTGGACACCTGCCCTGGGCTGGGCCTGAGCATCCACACTGTCCTCACAGAGTGGGCAGAGAGAAGGGATCCCTTCCGCGGTGGTGGCCGAGGGATTCGGGTCTAAGCTCTTGTCTGGCCGGACATCGGCGCCCAGGTGCCTGGCCCCTCCCTGGCCCTTACCAGATGATGCAGCCCCCTCCCAGGCTCTGCTAAGGCCCAGCTCCAGGCCGAGCCCAGAGAGGGAGCCAGCCCACTGCCCGCTTGTTGTATGTGGACCGACCCAACCACGTGCTTGACGTGGACTCATGCTGTCCAAGGAGTCGGGCTTGGTGGTGTTTGCGAGGCCAGCCATGCCCGCGTGATCAGCCCCTGTGAAACACCCAAACTCTGAGTCTCACATGGGCTTCCCTGGGTGGAAACACAACCCACACGTGGCCGCGTGGCTGTGTGGCCACATGCTCGGAGCTGGGGAAAGGAGCTTGGGCAGGGTGGCCAGCCGGGAGGGAGAGCACTGGTCACCTGGACACAGATTCTTCCAGACGCCCCCGGTGACCTTCTCCCCTGCTGTCGCGCATCTTTTCCCTGCAATAAGCCATGGCTGTGGGGACAGCTCTACGCCGAGCGCAGGAGTCCTTCTAAGGGATCGGTGCGCACGTGGCTGGTCTTGGGGACCCCCGGCCAGGACAGGCGAGTGAGGCTGTATGGGACAGCAGGAGGGAGGGCTCCCAAGTACTGGGAACAGCAGATGCAAGCTCAGGGAAGCCAGCCCGTGGCACCCCTGGAAAGTTTGGGGGGCAGGGTGTGGGCACTAGGCCAAGGCGTCCTGATCTTAGAGCAGAGGGAAGCACCAGTGCACTTGGAAAGGGAAACAACAGTCTAGGATATTTCTGTTCAAAGGTCCTCGTAGGCAACGTGCAGGGCTGAACATGGGGGGTGGAGGTGGGAGACTGGGAGGCCACGGGGGAGGCCACGGGGGAGGCAGCTACCGTGGTGCAGGCAGAATTGACCCAGGTGACTCTTATAGACTCTTCACTGGCCTCCCTCTCCTTCCCCACCCTTGCTGTTGTCCAGAAGCTCGCTGCCCAGTCCACTGGGATGGGCCCACGTGCACTCTGTGCCAGGCCAGCCACCTTTCTCTCTTTGTCCCCCATCCCCAGGCAGTGCGCATGATGGTCTGTGTGGTCTGCTCTGCAGTTCTCGATGGGGGTGACTTCGTCCCCTCTCCCCACTACCAAGAGACATTCGGCAATCTGGAGATACTTTGGTTGTCACGACTGGGGGTGGGGTAGGACTGGCATTGAGTGGGTAGAGGCCGCAGATGCTGCCAGACCTCCTCCAGCATGTGGGGCAGCCCCCCGGCGGGGAGCTCCTGGGCCCCACGCACCAGGTGAGAAAGCCTTCCCAGACCCGCACTGTCCCAGAGGTCTTTCTGCAACGACATAAACGGCCTGTGACTTCGCCTTGTCTAATGTGGCCACCAACCACACGTGGCCCCGGAACCCTTGAAATGTGGCTCATGGTGACTGAGGAAGTAGTTTCAATTTCATCTCAGTTTACTTGATTAAACTGTGGTCTTCGACAGCTGTGGGTGGCCCGTGGCCACCGTACTGAACGGGGGAGATCTCCGTCCCAGTGGGGATGCGGTGATCCCTCTTCTGCTCCCGAGGGGCTTCCCCTTTGTCTCCCCCTGCATGTGCTCTGGGAAGAGTGGCTTGGGGTCACCTGCACAGTCTGGGCCAGAAAAACCCACTGCCCACGCTCCCAGGTGGAGCCCAGCCCCCACCTGCCCGCGAGGTGACTTCTCCGGGGCCTTGGGGTCCCTTTCCGCCCACGGACGGAATCAGATAATTATCTCGGGGAATGAGTAACTCCTTGCCCCTCGTTCCATTGCCGAGATGGCTCCCTTCAGGAAGGAGAATGACCCACGTCTCTACACAGGCAGAGAAAAAGTGGGCGAATCCAAACAGCAGTTTCTCTGGCTTGAAACATGAAAGTTCTGCTCAGCTGGGTTCAGGCCGTGGACGGGAGAGCTGGGGAGGGTAGCCCGGAGGTGGGGGCTCACGCATGGCAACAGAATGAACGAAGGGGGAAATCCCCTCCTGACAAGGGCATCTGAGGCTAGAGTATTACTCCCATTCTAGAAATGAAGAAAGTGGGGTTCAGAGAGGTTATGTGACTTGCCCAGAGCCACGCAGCAGGTACGTGATAGAGTCAGGGTTTGCACTCAAACCTCGAGCCACTGGGCTCCGAACCGCCAAGGCCCCTGCAGGAGGTGTGTATGTGCTGTGTGTCAGGCATGTTCCTCAAGCCACCTGGGCGTGGCTTGGAAGGCAGGTAGGTGTCCCTGCAGGTGGGACACCGGGCTGGGCCCCTCGCCCCAGAGCAGAGAGATGCCAACCAGGTCCGTCCCTCCAGCTCCCTTGGCCTAAGCAAACCATCAACCCGGGCTCTACTTGGCCCGTCCCAGCGACGGGGAACTCACTACCTCACCCTGCAGGCTGTGGAGCCGGCTGCTCCCGAGCTGGCATCCCGGCGTAGCCCACCGTCACCGGGACCTGGAGCAGGCCGTGTGGTCTCTGGCATATGCAGGGAGTGGGGGAGTCGTGCCTGCATCAGGAGGGTGGGAAACCGAACCGGATGTGTGTTGAACGCCTCGCAGAGGACCTCCCACGTGCTTGGAGCATGGAGTCCGTAGACCCTTTTCTTTCTGAAATTGTGCCAAATTCAGCCGTGTTGCAGCTCCCTCGTGGTTCCTCGGGGATCCCAGGATACTTGCTTCCTCCTCTCCACGACAGCTTGGCAGTTGCTGAAAGATGCATTTGAAGGCAGAGGGTCACCTCTCCAGCAGGTGCGTCTGACCCTGAAGTCCGCTCCCACCACCTCCGGGCGGGTGAGAGCCTCACCCCCCTCATTCTGCACCCGTTGGCTCATCCACTCGTCCACTCCCACGTCTGTCCACCTGACGGACACTCCGCTGAGTCCCTGCGAGGGGTCAGGTAGCTGGCTGGGCAGGAAGAACACGGGGACACGTCCAGCACCGGACACCACCCACAGCGGGCCTCGCCCTGCTTTGCTATTGCACTGATTCCACAAGTTTCCGTGGCGATCACCTGCCAGGACCGCCAGACGCAGCAGAAAGCAAGCCTGATGCGCCTCCTGCCTTTCGTGAATAATTATTGATTACTTTCGGGAGCCGCTAATCTGGGCGAGCCCGATGTGAGGTCAGGTGCATTGGGGGCGGGGGGGATTGTGTTGTGGGGATACTCGCTGTGAAGGTGGCAGGTGCCCCGGAGCCCATGAGGGGGACCTACCTTGGTCTCTTATGTATTTGTTTTTAGCGCGATAAAGTATCTGTAACATAAAATTTGCCGTTTTAACCATTTTTAAGTGTACAACTCAGGGCATTAATTATACCCACAATATGGGCAAGTGTGACCTGTCTCTGTTTCCCAAACTTCTTTGTCTTCCTGAACCGCAACTCTGTCCCCAAGAAGCAGTAACGTCCTGTCCCTGCTCCCCCCAGAGCTGCTACTTGTCTCTGAGACACACGCCCTGTGTGCGTGACTTTGCCGATTCTCGGGACCTCGTGTACGTGGACTCACACACAGTCTGTCCTTCCATGTGCGGCTGTTACCTGGCCCGACGGCCCACGGTTCCCACATGTTGGAGCAGGGGTCAGAGCCCGTGGGGCCCCACGGCACGATGCGCCACGTTCTGTTTACCGCTCATCGGTTAGCGCTCCCTGAGCTCTTTCTGTCTTTTGGCTGCTGTGAACCCACACGTGTAAGCCTCTGGCGTTTCATGGCCACGGCCACCCCCAAACCCACTCGCTGAGTCCTCAACCCCATGAGGGGCTGCCGTTGGAGACGCAGCCCTGAAGGTCATCAGCGTTCCTGCAGGGGTGGTGTCTGTGTAAGAAGAGGACAGGACAGCAGGAGGGCTCGCTCACAGAGGGGAGGCCACAGGAGCCCACGGGGAGCCCACGGGGAGCCGGCGGACCTCCCGCGTCCAGAACCGGGGGGAAATGCACCTGCGTTGGCCGAGCCCCCCTGGGGGTCATTCAGTTACCGCGGCCCGAGCAGAATCAGCTCGTGGCACACGTGCATCTCTGGTCCACACGGGAGCCGGTGTGATGGATTAATTACCAGTTATGTGGCTGCGCTGTTATGGCTGTCGTCCTGTGGATTTCACGGATACTCATATTTGGGGGAGTTATGTCTTCTTTCTGCGGGAACTCGCCTTACTGGGGCTGAGGATGAGCATCAAGATGCCTTTCCTCCTGCGGGATCTGCACATGGACCTCAGCATCGCCCAAACTCGGAGGTCACCGACGTGTCCTTCAGGGGCTGCGTGGATAACCAGACAGCAGGATATTAGTCAGCACAAAACTGAGACTCGCTCTTGGCCGTGAGAAGACACGGGGGGGCCCGAAGTGCGTATGGCAGCCAGTCTGAAAAGGCTCCACGCGGGCCTGAAGCCCAGCGCAAACCGTGGCCTCCCCGCGATGCCGTGGCCGTGTGGGTTCGGCGGCGGCAACACGCGCCCCAGCCCGACGGGGGGTGTCGATCCCGGGGGGGACGACACGTGGGCGAGCGCAGAGACGCAGACTCCCTGCACCTTCCGCTCGGTGTGGGAGGCCTGCTTCAGCCTGAGACTCCACGGGACGGGTGGGGGGTTGCAGCTGCAGGATTTGCGGGGTCAGGACCGGCAAGCTGCTCGTGTAACAGACCAAAAGCCACCTGTGCCCCTGGTTTCTGGCCGCAATAAACCCGCATGCTTGTCTTTACCTGCACTTTTTATATTATTTCACAACTGGTTCAAAATCTGGGAGGGATACTGTTTATTAAGAATTTCCTCAAAGATCCTCATTATTGTTCCATTACAAAAAAAAAAAAAAGACTAGACTTCAGGAAGCCAAATACCTACGTGGAACATGGGGGCAGCCAGAGCCCGCGGCTGTGACCCTGGGCAGGGCACTGTGACCTTGGTGGTTTCTGGAAGCTCTGATTGGGTGGGTGGGTTTTCTACAGATGGACAGAGGGACAGTACTTCCAGCATAGGCAGAAAGATCGTGCCACAGGCCAGGGGATACATCGGCCGCGTGTGTGGCTCCTGATGCATTGTAGCCAAAACTGGGGCCTCCGGAAAAAGCAGGACCTCCAGGCCCCATGGGGCTTTTGAACAAGCTGAGCCAACAGAGAGCAAAGGTGGGGCCCACCGGTCCCCGACTGCTGAATCAAGCCGGGCTGAAGGACATGGCCTGGGGTGCTGGCTGGACCCCCGTCCCACTCCCTGTGGCCAGCTCACCCCCAAGAGGATGGAAACCAGGCTGGGGAAGAAGGCGTCGCCTCGGACACCTTTCTTCGCGATGGGGACCAGGAAAAGGTGCGTCGGGCTGGATTCACCTGCATCTCACTTCGTGGGAGCCTCAGCCCTCAAAGTCCGTGGGCTGAGTCCGCTCTGTCCCCAGAGTCCTGGCCAAGCACGTCCTTTCCCTTTTTCCACATCCTAAGTGTGGGTGGGGCCGCTTCTGGAAACACCTTTGATGCCGAGAGCCCCTGCCCACTGCAGCACCCTCAGCTCACGGGGTCACACGGGGTCACAGCCACGGAGCAGGTTCTGGTCCTCTCTTTGGTCTTAGGGCCCACGTAAATAATTCAGTAGTGTCTCCGCTCCTCCGGCGCGTTTGACTGCGGCAATTAAGCGAAGATTCTGCTGGGAATGCCGTGTTTCCAGTGTTCCCAGACCTCCGACCCCGGTGAATTTAATTCTGCTCCTTTAATAATTTCTGGGAGTGTAGATTCTGTTGAGTGAGCAGATTCCCTCCTGTAGAAATCAACTTAGATCCTGAAGCCGTGCACTGCATATTCAGGAAGACGGAGCCCTGCTTTGCTAGGATGCAAGCAGGGGTGCTAAGCAGCATTCTCTGGAGGCAGCTGGGCGCCAGGCGACCCTGCTTGCGTTGGTGGGGCTGGGGGCTAGGTGGGCTCCCCAGCACCCCTCAGAGGAACCGCCTGCCTGAGATTGCATGGCGATCCGGGTTGGAAATGCAAGCCCCTCCTCCATCATTCACACCTTCCTTTATGCAACAAAATTTATATTCCAGGCACTGGACTGGGTACAGGAGAAGGCAAAGATGGGAAATGTGTGGTCCTAAAGGGGTCCCTTATGGCCAGTGAGGAAAACACAGACACATGTGGAAGACAGGTGTGGTGGGATCAAGGCACCCAGAGCATAAGGTCATCCTGTAGTCTGGGCTCCACTGACCAGCACCTGACCTTGGAGGGACCGGTCAGGCCCCTGTCTGCAGCGACTTGGAACTGAATCAGGAGGCTTGCCGTGGCTAGAGCCATCAGGAAAAATTAGAAGGGGAGGAAATACCTTTTTACCTTGTGGCTGAGTTGAGGAAGATGCTGGTCTGCAGAGAGACAGAGAAAGAGACCAAGGGTCAGAGAGGAAGAAAGAGGAATGAGGCCCTTCCTCAGAGAAAACAGGAGTTAAGTGGGAACTTCCTGCATTTCCGGGTTTAGATTCCGGACCCCACGAGGCCGTGCTACCATCCTGCCCTTCGGGTTCTGCAGGACGCACCGATGTTCTCATAACCAGACCCTCTTTTGGCCTGAGCTAGCCTGAGCGGGCTCCTGATGCTCGCAGATGGAGGTGTTGACCACGATCATGCTGAGGGGTGTGTGTCGGACAAGAGGGGGGCCAAGGAGCCGGGGTCAGGGGACCCCGCACCCCCCGAGAGGGAAGGCTTACCAGAGGATCGTGTTAAATCCCCGTCTCAGAGGAGGACCGGCAGTGACAAATATTGGCAAACAGTCGTGCCGGACGCTCTCCAAGTGCTCCCGGAGGGTCTGCAGAGTAGCCCTGGGGGCGGCCTGGGAAGCAGGCATGGCGTGATCCCGTTTCTCAGATGGAAAACTGAGGCCGCCAGGGGCCATGTTGTTCGACCACGGCTGGGCGACTCAGAAGCGGGAGGGCAGAGAACTGCGCTGCGGACCCTGGCTTGTTCAGCAGCAGGGCTGTAGGGACGCCCGGCCAGCATCCCCCACGCCCCCCAGGTGTATCCCGACAAGGAGCAGATGGCCTCGCACAAAGGATGGTGGATCTGGACACCACTGGACAACTTGCAGGGCCTGGAACAAACTAAGAATGTGGGAGACCCCTATTCACACATGGTCAAGAGTTTCAAGGGGACATCATTCAAGCAGGTGCTGTGCTTCTGGCCGCGGGCTGCCCGGGAGGGCGGCCTGGAGCCTGGGCGGCCGCACCACCATTTCCAGCCTGGGGTTCGGCGGGGAGCGTGGCGGGCATTGCGGCCCCATTGAGGGCAGGATGGGCCTTTTTGTGCAAGGCCGGAGGGTTTGGCTTTTGAACTGGAGGAGCCTGGGAGCCAGGATTCTGAGGGACTGGCGATTCCCTCTGAGTTAATGCTCATACAAAGCCCATGGCCTGGAGCGCTATGGGGCGGGGGGGGACGGTGTCGTTTCTACGTGGGATTCTGACGGGTTGTCTCCGCATGGGCTGCCTGGGACCTCTTCACTGTGTAGAGGATCCAGCCAAGAAAGTTCAGAGGCTGAGGTGGGGAAACACCCATTTAGGGGATGTTGAATCCATTAACACGGTATTTTTGAAAAAGTCTCAGCTGGAGGAAAATATTTAAATAGAAGTCATTAGTGAGCATATTTCTGAAGCCAACAGTGCCTAATAAGCCAAAATTGCTTTCCCTAAAAACGAAACCTATTGAAGGTTTTCAGCCCCCTTTCTGAAGTGCTCGATAAGGGAGGAAAAAAAAAATCCATAGCTCTCCCTGGATGGGAATTGCTGAGGGGGGAGTGCTTTCTGGTTAGGCATTGTCCAACCACAGTGATACAAACCAGCCCTTTGCAATAATTTATACCTTGGAGAGGAGTTTGGAAATGGGTCTGTGTGGAGCTAAAAGCATCATAAATAAACCACACCAACTTCAGTGGGGGATTATAGACTGGCCTCCCCGCCTCCCTGCCTGGCACTCGGGGCCTGCCCCACCTGGGCCACGTGGTTCCACCCCAGACAGGCCATGCCCACCACCTCCTGGTGCCGGGAGTGTGTCCAGGGGCCCCAGAAAAGGGCCGGGGCAAACCAGGACCTCCCGACTCCTCAGTGGGTTCGCTAAGCCCTCGCTGGGGGCTGGGACGGTTGCAAGAGCCCAGGACACTAGTAAGAACGAAGCCCCCATGTTAGGACCACAGCAAACACACAGACAAAACCGTCTGTGTGAATGTGTGTGCACGCTGGTGGGGGCAAGCCTGCATGTGCGCATGCGTGTGTCTGCGTTGGACTAGGGGAAGTCGGAGCATTTAACCCGGGGTTTGACGCTCGGTCATGTCCTGGGCGGGGCTGGCACAAGGTGGGTATCAGGTCTGGCTGGATCAAGCCAGGTGTGGCTCCTGAGTCCCCACCTTGTAGGACCTGGAAGGATCCCAAGGAGAGGGGGTGACTTGGCCTTAAATGCCTGCATTTAAGATGAGATTATTTTTCCCCACGTTTTCCCTCAGAAAAGATTCCTCCAGAAGTCTGTTGTGTAACAAACAGGACACTGTCTGGGTTTTTGGGAAGACGTGGTGGCCCGAGACACCCCCAATCTGTTGGCCAAAAAAAAAAAAGGAAGGAAACAAAGAAACTGAACACAGATGGAGTAATTCATTATTCCCTGGAGTCTGTCCCCAGGACTGTCGGGAGCTGTTAGGAGCAGAACTTGGAGAGGTTATCTCTGCGAAGCCGAAGAGAGTGGGTTCTTCTGAGGAGACAGCCCCAGTGATGGGGGAGAGGGGCTGGCCTGTCTGCAGGGAGGGCGCGGGGGCGGCTGCGGCTGGATGCGGGGCCCGGGGTCTGGAGCTGCGGCTGGATGCAGGGTTTGGGGTCTGGAGCCCAGCTGGACATGGGAGGTCCAGTCGGGAGGTCCTGGCTTGCCCCTGGACATGGGGTTCGGGGTCTGTAGCCCGGCTGGATGCGGGGTTCGGGGTCTGGAGCCAAGCTGGACGTGGCGTTTGGGGTCTGGAGCTGGGAACCTGACCCGCGGGGAGGGATGGAGTGGGGGAGGCAGGCCGGTGAGGGGCCTGGGTGTCTCTTAGGGGTCTTGCCTCCCTGGAGTCAGCTCGGTCTGCCAGGAAACCGAGGTGGCAGAGATTCAGAGGCTCCCGGCACTTGCTGTCACTTTCCATCTCCCTGCTCCTCGGAGCTCGGGGGGAGCAGGGCAGAGGCGGGTTGGGAGCCTGACAGGCACCTGAGCCTGGCCATCGCTTCCTCCATGGCAGGCGGGGTCCTGACCAGGAACTTGGTGGGGGCGGGCGTGCAGGATTGCTGCTCCCCGGGGGGACTCCGGGGGGAGTGGGTGGCGGGAAAATCTGTCTTAATCTCAGCCTGAGATTCTGTGGGCCAAACTCATACATACAGAACCCCACAGAGAGAGGGCCTCATGCTCCCACCACGGCTGCCGTTGCAGGAGGCGGGCTTGGGGCCTGTGGTCCAGTGGGTCAGGACCCTGCCTCCTGCCTTGCCCACGTCCTGTTTCCAGCCCCTGGTCGAGAGCTTCCCGCGGCCCCGGGATGGAGGTCAGATTGCTGTGGCATCCTGTCCGGCTCACCTGCCAGCCCGGGGACTTCTCAGCCTCCCCGATCCGTCCAGGTGCACGTGCGGCCTGGACCGGCCACCAGCACAGTCCATCTCCCTGGACCGCCCCTCCCCGTCGCTGCTCCAGGAGCCCCCCCATCCCCTCTCCTGCTCCTCTGAGCTGGTGCAGGGGGGTTGGCAGGCCCGTCTGAGGTACTCAGACAGCCTCCGTCCCTGTGGCAGGTGCAATGCTTTCCCTTGTGGGAGGGCCATGCAGGTGGATGAATGGGGGACTCCATGTGGGGCGGGAGGGGGGCATGGCTCGGGGAGGTGGGAGGGGACAGAGGGTGCTTGGAGGCAGGTGGCCGGGGGCTGGTGCTTTGTCATCCCGCTGTCCGTGGCAGGGGGACCCAGCTCCATGAGCCATCCACACTCCCCACCCCACGCGGGGTCTCGCTGGTGGCCAGCAGAGTCCCTGGGGTGACTGCAAGAGGGATGGATGCAAAGGGGCTCCATCTGTGACCTGCACGGGAGGGAGCAGTGTCTGAATCCCTGGGAAGTGCCACGGCTGACCACTGGGGACCCGCTCAGATTCATTAAAAATATGTCATGCTAGACTTATTGCATTTTTAAAAATCAATCAATTATTTATTTAAAAAATATTTAGTGAGCATGCCTATGTGCCAAGAATTAAGCTAGAGCCTACGGATAGAGCTGTGAACGAGACAGAAAGTGGCTCACATTCTAGCTGCGGGGGCTTGTGAGGGTCGGGAAGGAGACGACAGGCAAAAACACGCGTGCCCCGGGTCACAATGGGGTGACGCGTTTTCTGCAGCCCGGGGAACTGGCCGGTGAGGTGGGGACTGGGATGTCAGGGCAGGGGTGGGGGGCGTGCCACAAGCCTGGTGGGTCCAAAAAGCACCCACAGGCAGCATTTTCAGATCACAGAAGCTTGGGAGAAAGCTCCGCATACGATATTTGCTAAAACGCGTTAATGCGTTTATTCCGTGGCAGGCCACGTGCCACACACCACATGCATTTTATCGATCCTCACGAGAGCCCGGGGATGGGTGCATTTTCTCTGTCTCGTGGGCGAAGACAGTGAGGCTCAGAGAGACGGTGACTTTCCCGTCCCAAGGTAGGAGGAGAGTGCGGAACTGGGACCCGAGCCCCGGCCCGGGCTGGTCACCCCACAACCCGTGACCACCAGGCTGCCTCCATCAATGCAGGGCAGAAACGGGGGCTGATGGCTCACACTTCACTGAGTATTTCCCGAGGGGGAGGACTACGTGGCCACCTGTGGAGGGGCAGGGCCGTGGTGTGGGCTCAGGCTGGGTCTGCTGCCCTGCGTGCCCGAGAGAGTCGGTGATCTGCATGAGGGCTCAGCAACTCCTCCAACACACTGCGTGCTTCTGGACGCCTCCCCTGCCTGGAATGGCCCCTACTCCCTACAACCCAGATAAAGCCTACTTCCCCTTTAAGAGTCAGTTGAAATGCCACCTCCTCCATGAAGCCCTCCCTGAATCCCTCTAAACTTTTGGTGTCATGTGCATATATGCATACACAGCCACCTGCCTTCCCAGCAGCCAGCTCCCTGCTTGTGTTCTGCTACCACCAGAGGAACAATTTTGGTCAAGTGGTGATGTGCTTGAAGCTACAAGCATCCCAACTGATATAGCAGAGCTCCTTCTTTGTGGTACATTCTCACTTTCGGTGTGTTTCCTTGTCCAGTTCTCCACACCGGAAACTCCTTGAAGGGACTGCTTTTTCTTTTCAAAGAGTATTCAGTGTTCAACACAAAATCTAATGCAATGGGTGCCTTGCTCAGTGAATAAGTGAAAGGATGGAAGGATGGATGGATTGATGGATGGATGGATGGATGGATGGATGGATGGATGGATGGATGGATGGGTGGGTTGATGGTGGATGGATGGATGGATGGAAGGAAGAATGGATGGATGGGTGGATGGTGGATGGATGATGGATGGATGGAAGGATGGATGGATGGATGAATGGGTGGATGGTAGATGGGTGAATGGATGGGTGGATGGATGGATGGAAAGAAGGATGCATGGATGAATGGGTGAATGGGTGATGGACAGATGGATGGATGAATGGACGGAAAGAAGGATGGATGGATGGAAAGAAGGATGCATGGATGAATGGGTGAATGGATGATGGACAGATGGATGGATGGATGAATGGATGGAAAGAAGGATGGATGGTTGGAAAGAAGGATGCATGGATGAATAGGTGAATGGATGATGGATGGATGGATGGGTGGATGGATGGATGGAAAGAAGGATGCATGGATGAATGGATGAATGGATGATGATAGATGGATGGATGGATGGATGAATGGATGGGTGCATGGATGGATGGATGAAAGGATGGATGGAAGGAAGGAAGGAAGGAAGGAAGGAAGGAAGGAAGGAAGGGAGGGAGGAAGGAAGGGTGGGTGGATGGATGGGTAAGCCAGCAGATGATATGAAGCTAGGAGGCAATGTAAATACTTGGGGTCCAATCACTGGATCCACAAAGAGAGGCGCATATGGAGTCAAAAGCCAAACACAGAGGCAGGATTGACGTGGGAGCCGATGGTCTGGTCCCTAGTTCCAGGCCTGTCCAGTGGTAACTGGACATGTCAGTCCCACTGTGGGACCGCCATAGAGGTCCCTGTGGTGTTAGGAATGTGGACGAAGATGACGTGAGGACAGTGGTGACATGTGACAGCTGTGAGGCAGAGCTGGATGGGGGCTGGGAGTAGCTCCGCAGTCAGGCCCAGTCCAGGAGACCTCCTCACATCCTCTTACTTGTTACCACTGCCACAGAGGAAGGCCTCATCCCAACCCTGGCCAGCTGGATACCTTACAGGTGGCCCACGCCCCGTATCCAAGCCCTTCTCCACCGCTTCCTGGATTCTGTCCTCCTCCTTCCTTCTCCACGTCTCTCCCAGAGTCAGCAGGTGCTCCCACCTGTCTCCCACCCCCTGGAGGGCTTTGCACAGCAGGTGCCGTGTGGCACCGGGCACAGAAATGGCACAGACGCCCAGCAGACCTTTCTTCTCCTCCTTGAGGCAACTCTCCACCCTGGGAGCAGCCACGTGGACTTCTCAGCTTGAATCCTGTCCCAAGCGACCTCCCCGAGGAGCCAAGCTGGAAGCGCCCCTGGGCTCCGCTTGCTGTGACAGTTGGGCATTCATCCACCTTGGGGCATCAGGAGCTTCCTCTGTGAAGTGGGCACGTGAAGGCAGCCACTGACTTATTGTGAGTCACCAGGGAGATAGTGGGCGGGAGGCAGCCGGGGCCGGCGTCACCAGCGCGAGCCCGGTGCAGACTTCCACAGTCCGTAAGGGATATGCATGGGGGCTATTCTGCAAAGCCAGGAGCGGCGGGGCAGCCCAGGATGTCTCTCACCCCTGGTACCCTCGCCCCGTGTCCCCACGGCTCCAGAGGGGACCGACTCTGTTCTAACTCTGGGGCTTGGCTGTGTGCACTTAGGCAAGCCCCCTTCCCCTCTGAGCGCCACTGGACTGACCTTCATACAGCGGGGCTCCGACGGGTCCCAGGTCTAATCCTTTTCTTGCCCGCCCTGCACCTGTTGCAAACAGGCTCCTCCGAGTCTTGCCAAGCAGCTCTGCCCCTAGCGGTCGCCAGAGGCCTGACGCTCCCTTTCAGGAAGACGGGGCTCCTGCAGCCTCTGCCGGTCCTCAGCCCCCCGGAGCATCTCCCCAGCCAGCCCTGGGTGAGGACAGGGCCCCCTGATGCACCCGCAGGGGTGGCCCTGTGGCTTGGGGACTTCTGAGGAGCAGGGGCAGGGGAGACGCTTGGAGGGGAAATCCTTAGGGCTGGATCCAGCCCTTATTTAAAGAGGGGGGCTGTGGATAGATGGTTGTATACCTGAGCGTCTTTATTGGCGCGTCCCGCCCGGGGCGCGCGCGCGGGAGTGAGTGCGTGTGTGCGCCTGTGGGTCGGTGCCCCAGAGCGAGGAACTGCTTCCGTGGGCGACGGTCTCGGGGTGGGTCAGTCCCCGCGTGTCTGTGTGGGCGCCCTGAGCGTGCGGGCGCGGAGAAGGGGTCCGTGGGTCTGCCCGGGGGAGGTGCTCCTGCGCGTGGCTGGCTCAGGGCGCGCGTGTGCGGGAGGACGTGGGCGTCCGTGTCCAGCTGCGGACCACGGTGAGCCCGCGTGTGTCCGGCCGTGTTGGCATCCGAGTACCACAAAGGGTGTGACGCTGCGTGTGTGCCCGTCGCAGTGTCCCGGGTGGTTCGTGAGTGAGTGGGACGGGGCCCAGGGTGTGCGGGTGAGCGAGAGGGGGTGTCCGCGTGGCTGGGAAGCGGGGATTCGCGTGTCTGTCGGATGGCGCGGCGCTGCGAGCGCCTGAGTGAGCGTGGCGGCGTGGATACGCGTGTCCGGGTGTGAGCACCGCACCGGCGGGCTGTGCGTGTGCGCGCGCGTGGGCGCACGCGCGGGTCCCTCGCTCCGCCGGGGAGCGCCCCCCGCCCCCGGCTCGACCCCTCCCACGCGGCGGGCGGCGGCGGGGCGGGCGCCTCTAGGACCCGGCGGCGGCCGGCCGCTGTCCCCGGGCCGCGCGAGTGAGCATGTGCAGAGCCCGCCGCCCCCCGCCGCCCGCGCCGCCCGCTCCGCGCGGACGCCCGCAGCCCCGGGAGCTGGCGGCGGCGCCCTGCT
>NW_023270777.1:875955-933480 GCF_011800145.1 Mirounga leonina | reverse complement strand
GCGCCCGGCGCGGACGCCCGCAGCCCCGGGAGCTGGCGGCGGCGCCCTGCTCCCCGGGGGGCGCGTCGGGCCGCTCGCGGGGCGCCGGGGCTCCGGGCGCTGCGGGGCTGCGGGCTGGGCGCCCCAGCCGGCCGCGATCGCGGGGTGAGTGCTGTCCCCCGGGCGCCCGCCGGGACCCCCGCCGGGACCCCCGCGCGGGCGGCGGGCGGGCTCCTTCCCAGACGCCCGAGAACAAGTTTGTGTAGACGCGGCCGGAGCGCGGCGGGGCTGCACCTGCTCCCGCTCGGTGCGGCTGGCGGGGGGCGCCTCTGGGGCCAGAGTGGGCGCGCGCGTGGGGGCAGCACTGGGGGGCACCCCGGGGTGGGCGGGGGCGCGCAGGGCAGCTTTGGACGCGTTGTCCCCGCCCCCCGGAATTCTCAGCGAGCGTCGCTTTCCGCGGAGGGAGAGGCGGATCGGGCGGGCAGGGGGCGAGCACGGGGTTTGGGGTGCGCGCTGCCTCTCTCAGGAGGAGACGTGCGCCGGAGCAGCTCCCCTCGCTCCGCTGCCAAGCGAGGCTTCCGGTCAGCCGAGGGCTCTCTGCGTCTCTGTGAACTTGAACGGAGGCAGAGGCGAAGGCGAAACGTATGTATTCATGTATTTTGTCTGCAAAATTACCCCAAGCAGAGCTTTGCATCTCCCTAGGTGGGGACGGAGACAGGACTGGAGGCTGCTCATTGCGGTTTTCTTGTAAGTCCGGAGTCTCAGGGTGGCCCTGCTGGGGGTCTGTTTTCTGAGCCTCCGCTCAGGGGGGTGGTGCCTGCTGGTTCTCCTGAGGGAGGCAGGGGCGCAGAGCGACGCCCGTCCTTGCCTGAGCAGGGGGAGGCTGGACACCAGGGTTGGGCTCCCACAGCCCTGCCCGGGGATCCGGGGTCCACGCGCCCTTCCCTGGCGCCTGGAGATGGACAGACGGGGAACTCCACTGTACTTTTCTGACAGACAGCGTCAGATGCCACCACCCCGTCCTGCTGCTGGAACGGCCTGCTTCAGTTTAGGGAGGCACTGGGGCTGTCCCGGGTTGGGACGCCATGGCTCAGATCAGCAGATGGGGCCTTTTGTTTTCTCCTCTGAATTGCCTGGGATATCAGGCTCGAGAAGGGAGGGCTGGTGGGGCGGGAGGGAGGAGGGATAAGCCGGCGGGCCCTTCTGTCTGCATCTGTCTGCCGCAGTCCCTTCCTGGCCCTTGCAGGTGCTGGCGGCGGGGGCAAGGGGAGGATCCCCCCCAAGGATGCCCCTCGCCGCCCCCCCACCACACACCCTTGGCTCGGGTCTCAGAAGCCCCTCGGAAAAGGTGTCCCAGTGGGCCGCCAGAGCCCCGGGGTTCTGTGAGGACCAGCAGTTGGGTTGGCCCCAGAGCACGTGCGTTAGCGTCCCAAGCACACTCGCGGGGCAGCCCCGTCCTCCCCAGGAGGAGCCCCGTGGCCCTCGCCTGCGGCTGCACCCTCCCGCCCTCCACAGGAGCATTTCCAAGCTCCTCTGGAAGAAGGCTTGGTGTGGGGGTGAGGCGACCCCGCTTTCCAGCGGGGGTAGGAGCCCTGTGGGGTGTGGCCTGTGGCCATCGTGTATCCGGCTGGAATGAAGGGAAGCTTGGATTAGGCAGAAGGCCAGACCCCATCCCTTTCCCCCCGTCTGCCCAATCAGGCCAAAGTGGATATTCTGGGCCACCAGTTGGTCGGCTGCGAAAGCCCGAGTCTCTGGCCAGGTCGGTTAAGGCCCAGCGCTGAGGAGTGAGTCACAGGGCTGGTTCCCTTGCAGACGCTCCCGGCTCACGCTCCCATCCGGCTCAGACCCGGGTCAGCCGTGGTGAGACCAGCCCGCCTGACTCTCCCTCTGGAGCTGCCCTGAGGTCGGGGCCCAGGCGCTGGGGACAGCACAGTGTTTAGACCTTTATCCGGGAGACGCGCGTGATCGTCACGCCCACCGGCGGCGGGGCCCCGCTCATCTGGGGAGTGGGTGCGTGATCATGGCTGTGCCGACCCTCTCCTTGGGCCTCAAAGTCTTGTTTTCACACTATTTCTCCTAATCTCTCCTTGCCGTGGCTGTAATAATTACCGTGTTAACTTACTGCTTGTGCAGTTATCAGAAGCGTGACGCTTTTGGGGAACGTGGTTGGAGAGGCGCTGAGAAGGGGATGGAGGAATAGGCTGGATCAATTTAAGGAGCCATAAACAGGGCACACCTGTTGGCTGCCGAGGCCCCTTCCTTCCACTGGAGAGCCTTGGCGATGGGAGCCCCAACCAGAGGGTGGCCGTCTTGGCCTGAGGGGGCCAGGAGGGTTCCAAGTGCAGGAGCGCCCAAGGCGCCCCCTCCCAGAAACGTGAGTCCTCCATCCCAGCGACTGTAGGAGCCAGAGAAGGGCAAGGCTGATTTTGCATGCTCCACTCACTCGCCCGGATTTATCCGAATCGCTCAGAGGGGCTTGGATAACCCTCCAGGGTTCGCCCCTGAGTGAGAGAAGCAGAGGAACAAATGAACAAGATAGGGTTCTATGGAAGAGGTGGGCCCGCGGTAGCCCAAAGAGGTTGCCTTGGGCTGTTTCGAGGGTGGGTCAGGCTCCACATCCACGCACAGGAAAGGGAAGGCGGCAGGCCCCATGGCGGCTCCCCGCTTTCTTTACGGCCCGGAGCCCGACGCCCAGATGGATCCGCGTCTTGGAGGTCAAACAGATGGAGGCTGTGTGACGTGGCTCATCCGAAAGCGTGGGTCTCGTGGAGCGGCAGCTGCTTGTCTGGGGCCCTGCTCAGTGGCCCTGCTTCTGTCAGCTGCCGCGTCCCTACGATGGGCCCGCGGAGACTCCCGCCTCTCGGTTTTCGGGGAGATTGCTCATTCATTTCCCGATCTGTTCATTCCGTGCACAGGATGCCGTGTCTCTAACGTGGTGCAGGGAGCCCTGTGTGTAGGAACCTCAGCGGTGGGTGTGAGGGAGCACCCTCTCCCCCCTTCGCACTGAACGGAGTTTTGACCTTTCTCTAATGCCTTATACCTTCTTAGCAACATTTCTCATTTTGGGCTTTTTCACCTAAGTTCTGCATTCAGAAGATCAAAGTATCCGCCTTTTCAAAGTCAGGGACCCATTTCCCTGACCTTGTCCTGCCCGAGGACCTGGAGATTTGAATCCCGTGGGTCCTTTCCTCTCTTTGGTCTGAGCCTCCAGGATGCAGAGGCTGGGGGCCCCAGCATGTCCTGCGGGTCTGTCCTGTGTCCACCCAGAGCGGGGCACTGAGTGTCCGTGCCCGCAGGGGGCTCCCGGGCTGAGAGGAAGAGTGGGCAGAGTAGCGTGGAGCCCTGACTCCGGGCAGGACACATCGCCCAGGTGCCGTTCCCAGAGCATCCCGGCCCAGCGTCGAGCTCTGGGGGACCAGGAAGACTGCATGGAAGAGGTGCATTGAAGCAGAGCCTTGATGGCCACAGAGCACTTCAGAGTCACGCGAGGGGTCACAGGGCCCCCGGCCAACGGAAGAGCGTGCGTGAGGGGGCGTGACGCAGCTCCTGCCGGCCAGGGAACACTGTGCTTGGGACACGGCCTTCCGCAAGGGGCCGGGAGGTGGAGTGTCAGGCTGAGGAGCTTGGGCCTGGCCATCCGAGTCCAGGGGAGCCCCTGCGAATGGCAGAGTTACTGGTTCTTCGTGTTGGGAAGGTCACTTTCTTAGGCTTAGCCTTTTGGAGAGGGCGCAGTGTCCAGTGACTCCGGGCAGAGGCAGGGCTGGAGGGGAGGGAGAAGGCAGAGGGGGCTAATTCAGAGCCCCGAGCCCAGCCGGAGGCTCCCTAGTGCGGCCTCCTGGGGGTCCTGAGGCTGAGGAGCGCCCCCACCGGCTGCTGCACCAGCTGCTGGTCCTGGAGGCTGGAGCCCCGAGCTGCGGGGACCCCACTGCCCATCTCCTGGGGGGGCAGCGTGCTGCGCCCTGTGCCTTTGTCTGAAAGACTCTTGCCTCACTGGGAGCACGTGGCTCTGAACCCCGAGGGTCCCAGTCCTCACTGCTGTGGCCACAGGGGCTGAGATGCTTCTGGGGGCACCTGGAATCTTTCTCCTCTCGCCTGCCCCTGACTGTCCTCTCTGGGGCGGGGGGGGGGGGGGGGGGGGGGGGTGAGGGCCGCGGCCCACCCCCCCGGGGCGCCCCGGGGGCCGGCCGGGGCCCCCCCGAGCTTTCCCCCCCCCCCCGGCCCCGGGGGGCGCCCGCCTCCCCCCCCCCCCCGCCACCCCCGGGCCCCCCCCCCCCCGCCTCGCTGAGCATCAGGTGCCATCTGCCTGACATCTCCCCACCTGCAGGCTCAGCACTTGCTGCCCCCTGGGGCCCAGGTGGCAACAAAGTAACAGGAGAGCGCTCAGGTTTTCTGAGCCCCCCCCACCCTACCCCCCGCGCTAGGTTCCTGCTCCCTCCTGAGACCCTCAGAAGCCCTGGGCCCCTTACTCTCTCCTTGCTGGGAGGGGACTCTGGATCCTCCCCCCCCCAGGCCCTGTCTTCTCTGGGGTGCTGCCGGCACTGGGCAGGGCAGCGAGTGTCCCCCTTTGTCCAGCCTGAGGCTCCAAGCTGAGCCCCGGCCCCCCTCCTGACGAGGCCCCAGCCTCAGGCAGCGGTGTGTCCCCTCATTCTCCTCTCCCTGGAGCTCGCTCGTTGCTTGATTACAAGATGGGAGGTGCCGCGGGAGGAGAGCGGCTGGGGGAAGAATGACTCCCAGCCGACGGGGACGGCACACAGCAGCGTCCGGGACGCTGGGCTGGGGCACGCCATGAGCAGCGCCGTCTCCGGAGCTCGGACCTGGCCTGGGCTCAAGACGGGCTGGGGGAGGCACGCGGAAGGCCTTTCGAGAAGACGTCCCGCCTCGTTCGCTGCTGGTGCCCCTGTGGGCCCGGGCGGGCTTCGGAGCGGGGAGCCCGGGCGTGCGTGCCCCGGGGTCTGACCACAGGCGGTGCACCTCCCCCTGCAGGGCTCTAAGGGCCGCGGCTCTCGAGGGGGGAGAGCAGGGCACCTGCGTGGGAGGGGTGCGTGGAGTCACCGGATGGGGCAGGGGGCGAACGCGGCCCAGCCTGGCTCCTTCTTCTGCTAGGAGTGCTTCGTGGGGGGGGGCGCTGAACAGGGAAGAAGTTGCGAACAGCCTGGGGTGGCTTCTGGCAAGGATGGGGTGCCGGGCCCACCCCAGGGAGGCGAGGGGCCCCTGGAGACTGAGGTCACCTGTGACATAGCTGCTGGGGGCCCCTCCTCGGCGTTCACAACAGCGGGCACCACGCTTTGTAGGGAGCAGGGCTTTTTCCCCTGGACCCATCCCACAGCCTTGCTGATTGCCCCATTTCACAGATGAGGAGCCTGAAGCTCCGTCCTGAGCAATGCCTTGCCCCACGGGCACCGCCGATGGGCTTCCCCCCGCCCCTGAGCAGACCGGCCGTGGCTGGACAGCCCCCGGGCGCTGGCAGCTTGTGCCGTGGGGCTGACCCTGTGGCCGGGCTGGGAGCTCTGGCGCAGATGTGCCCCTCCCCCAGCCGCCCCCGGCCTCAGCGGACGTCCAGCATCAGGGCGCCGCTGGCTGTGTGTGGGGTCTGGGGGGTTGATGCTACGTCAGGTGTGATCGGTGCCTTGCCCGGAGGGGGTGTCCGCCTCGAGGAGGGGTGGGGGTGACCAGCGGGTGTGATGCTGGGAGGAAGGGTGGCAGAAGTCCGGGGCAGGGGACGTGCCGGCCCCCCACACCGCCCCACGCAGGTGTTCTGGGCTGGGAATCAGCCTAGCGATTTTAGAAGTTTAGGGTGGCAGCCTGTTTTATAGGACCCTGGAAGTGACCGTCCCTGCCTCCACGCCCAGGCCCCCTCCCCAGACCAGGAGGCCCCCCTGGGAGGGACTGACTCCGGAGGGTACTGTGGGGTCCGTGATCACTGGGACCCTGACCGATGGGCCCTGACAGCGCCCTGCCCACCACACGCGGCTCCCCCACATTTCGGGCTGGGGCCCCGCAGGTCTGGGTTGGTGCCCCCTGAGCGCTCGGGGCCCCAAGACCCCACGGGAGGAACAGCTTTCTGATACCAGGATTAGCCGGTCAGTTTATCCTCTCGTTCGCCCTAAAAACTGTGTTCAGAAACCAGGATCGCGGCACATCCACACTGCTGGGCAGGCCTCATGCTGGGGCCGGAGTTACGGGAACGAGCGGGGTATGGCCTCTCGCCTGGAGCTGGTCGCAGTCCTGTGTGGATGATCGACAGGACGACATGTTTCCCAGGCTGCCGGGTGCTGGGTTAGGGGTCAGCACGGCTGTAGGAAGGCAGAGGAGTCTCTGCCAGTGTGTGTGTGTGTGTCACTGGGGGTGGTCAGGGAAGGCTTCTTGGAGGAGGTGGGCTAAGCCTCGGAGGTTACCCAGGGGTTCACTGGGCTATGAGGATGGAAAAGACAGAAGAGGCCCCAAGGCAGCGTGCTCCAGTGGCCGGCTGGCTCGTGGTGCGTGCACGCTTGCACGCGCGTGTGGTGGGAAGCCCAAGGAGAGGGCTGGGCAACGGACGAGCCCAGGTGGGGCCTTGTGTGTCCCGCGGAGGAGCTTGGAGTTACTCCCCGAAGCCACGGGGAGCTCTTGGAAGGGGTTTTGAGCGGGGGGAGCACCGTGGTCAGAGGCTCACCCTGGCGGCCTCGCCGAGGGTGGACTGGAGGCCCAGAGCTGGAGGCAGGGGGATCAGGCAGGATTTCTTGGGATTTCCTCTGTGGCGTTACAAATCTGACGAGGCTGGCTGGGGCAGGCCCGGCGCACACCAGCTTAACGCGAAAGTAAGAGCTCCGGAGACCCGCGTAAGTGGCTTCCCGGCTCAGAGTTTAAATCCAGCCCCGTCTGCTGACCGTGGAGCTACCCCCCCTGCCCTGGCCGGCAGGACCTGCCCCCCGCGATCCCAGGCCCCAGTCCTAGGCGGGGGAGGGGGCGGCCTCGGGACCTGGGGTCTGGAAAGGGCGGTGCTGGCCGGGGAGCCGCTCTGGATCCCCGCCCCAGACACAAGAGCCCAAACATTGTCTTTCTGCTCACACGGGGCTGGCTGTGCCCGCGCACAGAGCACTCATTGAGGGGCCGCGGGGCCTGGCGGGGGTCCCGGGCCACGTTAGTCACGCTCCTGGGAGCTTTTCTTCCCGGGACAAGACCTTCCTTGTGCCGAGGGCCACCCTCACGCAGCGGCCTGGCTCCCGGCAGCTGCAGAGCCCCGCCAGCCCCTAGCAGCCCGCTTCAGAGGCACCGCCAATGGGAGCCAAAGCCCAGTGGGAGAGCCGAGGGCAGCCCCGGAAGGCCGCGCTGAGCTGAGCGCCGCCCGCTGTCCCGCCAGGCGCCCCGGCCTCCGTGAGCAGGTGCGCGGCCCCGCACCCTCTCCCGGGCTAAAGCCCATCGGCCTCTGCAGAAGCAGTTTCCAGAACACAGCTTCCAGGCCCAGGGTGCCCCCGGGAGTCGGCAGGTTGTGCACATGCATAGAGCCCCTGCTGCGTGCCCTGGGCTGGGTGCTTGTATGTGCTGGTGTCCGTCGCTGGCCGGACCGTTTACTAGTTCAGGGTCCAGGCCCTGAAACAGATCCTTCCAAACCTCGGCTCCTCCGTCTGCCAGCTGAACGACGTGGCAAAGTGCCCTTGCCTCCTTTTGCCTCCTCTGTAAAATGGGGCCAGCGTCCACCTCGCTGCTTTGCCCTGAGGGTCGAAGGAGATAGCACGTCAGGGCCTGGCCTGTGAGGACTGCGTGCAGAGCCGCCTCTGTCCCCGGGCCTTCACGGCTGTCAAGCGGAGGGGGCGTCACTCCCATTTTGCGGATGGGGCGGCGGAGGCCCAGTGACGGCCAGGGGCACCCAGCCAACGGGGGCGGAGCTGGGACCCGAGCCCCGCTCTCTGTCTGGGGCTCCTGCTGAACAGGTGTCCCCTCTGGGAGACAGAGGCCCCGGACCTTGCATCTCAGCGTGCTCTCTCCGCTCTTCCAGATTCTCCGGCCGGGCGTGCCCATTGGTGGAGCTCAGCGACGGCGGAGCTGGTGACGCTGAGGCAGGACCCACAGCCGCGGGGCCCCGTGGCCGGGGCCATGTGATGCTGCCCCCCGAGCACCTGCCGGGATCAGGGCGGGAGGACCGGGGAGCCCGGAGGCGCGCAGGCTGGTGCCGGGTGCCGGGATGAGGCCGCTGGGGGCCCCGGCCTCCCCCGCCGTCGGGTGCTAGGAGCCGTGCCCAGGCTGCAGCCGGGAGCCGCCGCCCGGGGGCATGGCCAAACCCCTCTGCCGCCTGCAGAAGCTTCTCCTCCGAACGCAGTTCCTGCTCTTCTTCCTCACGGCCGCCTACCTGATGACGGGCAGCCTGCTGCTGCAGCGGGCCCGCGTGGCCCTCCCACCGGGGCCCCGAGCGCCCGGCCCCCTGCAGGCCCTGCCCGTGGCCGCCGTGGCGCTGGGCGTGGGCCTGCTGGACAGTGGGGCGCTGCAGGCCCCCCGCGTCAGCCCGGAGCTGCTGCTCGGCGTGGACGTGCTGCGGAGGCCCCCAGCCCGGCCCCGGCCCGGCCCCCGCGGGCTCCGGAGCCGGAACTCAGAGCTGCCCCCGCTGAGGCGTCGCCGCTGGTTCCACCACCTCGCGGGAGACGCCCGGGGGCCGCCCGCCCCGGGCCCCGAGGCCCCCAGGCCCGTGGCCAGCAGCCGAGGTAGGTGCTCAGCCCTGGCTCCCCTCGCGCGCTGGGGGGCCCGGGCCCGGGGGGCAGGGCTGGCTTTCCCCTTCTCTGGCCCCGGGCCCACCTGGGATGGAAGCCCTCAGGCCTGCGGCCCCCAGACCACCGGCTCTGTCCGCTCTGTGGGAGTTCTGCTCGCACCCGGCTGGGCCGGCCCCGTCATCCCGGAGCCCAGCCTCTGGGTTCGGGTGGACCTTAGCTTGCGTCCTGGCTTAGCGGCAGGCTTGACAGTGACCTTGGACGTGTGACCTAACGGCCCCGGGTCCCTGGGGAGTGGAGACAGAGATACCCACCCCAGGGCTAGTGTGGGGATGAGATGGGACCGCACTGAGGGCCCCAGCGTGGCAGGCTGTCCCACGTGCAGGTCCTCGGCCTCCCCCGAACGCGGGGTGGGGCGCGTCTGCACAGCGTCAGTGGGTGATGCTGGTGCTCGCGCAGGCGGAGAGCCCTGGGCGGGAGGGCCCGGTCGTTTCTCGGCACCGGTCACCGGCAGCTAACTGCCACGGCGTTTACAGTGCACCTGTAAATGGTATTTATGGGCGTCACCACTATCGTGGTATCCCGATCCCCCAGGGGAGACACTGGGTATGGGGACGTTCAGTCAGTTGTCGAGGTCACTCTCCTGCTTTGGGTTCCCCGGAAGCCTTGGCCTGTCTGGAGTGTGACCCCAGAACACTGGCAGGGAGCGAGGAGGGAGCTGGGGAAGAGAACACGGCAGGGGACGGACTCGGAAGGAGGGCAGAGTGCACATCTCGGAGTGCAGCCTGGAGGCGGCGGGTCAGGAGGAGGGCCAGGCCTTTTTTCTCAGGATGGTGAGAAGGTCCAGGGAAGAGGGAGGAGCCCCTGCAGCCCTTGAATTGGGGGGATGACTGATGGTCGGTGAAGCCCAGAGGACAGTGCCCTCCTGTCTTCATAGAAGGTTTCTCCCGAGATCACGTGGGTCAGAGCCCTTGCTGCGGGGTTCCTCAGGAGGCTTCCACCTAAGAAAGGGGGACATGAGGAACAGATTCTGCTGCTCAGTCTGCACAGGCCTGCCTTCCGTCAACTCGCCCCAGCACCCCAGGAAGCTGGGTCTCTATGCGGACTATATCCACGTGACTCATTTAGACTCAAGTGTGAATGACTGACAAAGTCAACACAGAATCCTTGAGCAGCAGCCTTGGAAAGAGTGCAGGTTTTGCAAACAGACCTGGGTTTCTCTCTTGGTATAGCCGGTCACTGGCTCTGTGACCTTGGGCAGATTGGCCAGAGGTCAATTCCTCTTTATTTCTCTCCATCTGCCCTTCTCGGGGATCCACGCCTGAGTCTGCTACTGTCTGTGCCCTCGAGGAGCTCAGTCTGGGGCCGAACCGTCACCATGCAGCAGTGCTGAGGCTCGGGTGGAAGGTCGTTATGACCTGGCCAGCAGAGGGGAGGGCTGGGGTGACCCAGTCAGAACCCCGGGGGCAGCCCTGGGCTCCACGGCATCCCCCCTAGCTGCACGGCGGACAGGGCATAGCAGTGGCTGAAGAGACTGGGGTGAGACGTGCTAGGGACCAGAGGGGAGTGTCGGGGTGCTGACCGCCGTGAGCCCTGGGGCGCCCTCCCCATGACCCAGCACAAGGAGGAGCCTCAGGGCCAGTGTAGAGGATGGCAGCTCTGAGTGGCCTGTGCCCTCCCCGGCCGCCAGGACCTGGGGAAGCGTTTGTGCTCTGGGGGTGGCTGTGGTGTCACCCGGGGCGCCCCCCGGCCCCGGGCTGGTCGTGCTTGTCACAGACAGAGAGAGTGGCTCTTTGCGTCCGGGCAGCCCGCCATGCTCCTGGAAGGGCCCTGCAGAGGGCTGGAGCTGCAGGAGGCCCATCAATCACCGAGCATTTCATTACACCTTGGACAACATCCATAATGGAGTAAAATGTCAGTAAGTTTACTAGGGGAGAAATAGTAACTTCCCCCGCGCCAGTTTGTTTTTTATTGATAGTGATTTCCAAAGACATTCCGATATCTCCACGGCCGGCGTTAACAGCCTCACGGCACGTCCGTGTTGATGTGCAAATGAACAGATGCAGACTCACAGACAGTAACGTGTTGCCTCCGTTTTAGCCGCAAGCAATAAATCCGCCTCCGAATGCGTCCCAGTGTGTCCCCCGGACGCCCTCGGCTCCCTCGGAGCTGGGAGAGCCACCCGGTAATTTTCCAGGAGGGAGGGCTGGTCGCCTCCCCCGGACGGAGCGGGCACGGGGGTCCCGTGGCGCGGCCCCCAAGCGTTTGCTCCTCTCTCGCCCGCCCGCAGGCCAGGTACCCCACTGCCGTTTTCCCGTCCAGCGTCCAGCTGGGTCCCGGCCGCCCCAGCACAGTGGTGACAGCCTGGGCCGCGCCCAGCGCTTCCTGCTGGGACCCCAAGCGCTGACTCACTTCATCCCCGACGGCCTCGCGGGGGGCCAGGAGGGGGGCTGCCGGCTCAGCGGTGAGGGCCTGCAGAGTCCACGCCCTGTTTGTTGTTCACATCAACACAGTGGCCCCCCAGCGCCCTGCAGGCCGTGCCTGCCTCCCACCACCCACCTGTTACCCCTCTCTCTGCCCTCCCGAGCCCGCGGGGCCCGTCCCCACTTCACAGTGGGGAAGCTGAGGCACAGTGGGGAGGGGGCGGCACGGGCCCAGATTCGTGCCCCCACCCTGCCGCCCAACCCCGGCCGTGGACCCCTTACACGCTTGCAGTTAATTTCCCATCAACGGTGATAAACGTCTAACCACCCCTGAGCTTGTGTTTTGGGGCTTAATTGAAAGTCGTAACAGAATTTCTTCTTCGCTGAGCAACACATCAGAAATTTCTCAAATACTAGTTTTCGTTCACCAAGTAGGCCGCTGAGGGTAACCCTTTATTCCTGCTGCTGGTGGAGGGGTGGGTCTGGTCTCAGGGGTCCTGACCCATCCGTGATCCCGGGGGGCTGGCGGCCTGAGCGAGAGCTGGTGCTTGTGGACACGGCTGGTGACGGGCATCCTGGGGCCAAGGGGACAGGGAGGCTCATGGCCCCGCGGGCAGACAGTGAGGAAGGTGATCCTCGCTCCCCACTGCCCCGGGGCTCTGCCTCGGGGACCCCAGCTCGGGGGTGGAGTCCCGTCTCTGGCCACCCGCTCACCTCCCACTGCTCCGTGTCTGTTACTCGGGGCCCTGGGAGCCCCTCCTTGCGTCCGAGCTCCTGTTCCCCAGCCCTGTCCTTGCAGGGTGTCAGCCTGGTCCTGGGGGCCCCGGCGCGCCGTGGACACGGCGTCCTGGTGCTGACCGTGTGCCGGACCCAGCGGGGCCCCCACGGACACAGGGCACACGGGTGTAAGAGACTTTCAACAGCAGTAGTTAGGAGACGCATTTGGGTGTTGACCAGGTTTTCAGATATAGAATGCAGGAATCTGCAGCAAGGAGAGGCCGTGATGGGCTGGTGGTCCGTGGCGGGCTGGCGTGGTCGGGGACGCCCGTCCAGGACGGGCGGGAAGCGGAGGGTGGGTGTGAGCGGGGGCAGGCACAGCTGCACGCAGGGGGCAAGGGGAAGGGGCTCGGGCGGGGTGCGGCAGGTGGTGGGCCTTTATCCGCTGGGCGGTTAGGGAAACTGAGGCACAGAACGTTGCTGTGACGTAGCCAAGGTCAGAGACACAGTTAGGTGTGGACTTCACAGATGGGACCGTCGCTCCCGGATGCGGCCCCGGGAATGAAGGTCGGGGACCCACTTCTCCGAACCCCTTGGCTCCTGCTCTGGGCCGGGATCCCGGCAGGAACACTGGAGTGTCGCCTACCCTCGGGGCACCGGGCTGGGGGGCGGGGCGTCGTCCCGCCAGCCGTGGGGACGCCTTGGGCGCGTCACCCCCCAGAGGCAGCGTGTGCCGTGTGGGTGCCCTTCAGACGTCCTCGGGCAGCGGGCGGCATCTGGGCATAGTCCCTGGTGTGCATGCGCGGCGTGGGGCCCGGGGAGCTCCTGAGCCACGTGGCGGTGCGTCCACGCGCCCGGTGTGCTGGCTCTGTGCTCGTGTTCTCCGGGCTTCTCTGCGCGTCTCTGGGAGACCCCTCTGCGCCGGGGGACGGGGAGGTTAGGTGTCACGGCTGGGACGTCACCGCCACTGCTTGGTGGAGTCTCGTCCCCAGAGATGCCCGGGCGGATGAGCGCTCAGCAGTCCCGTGGCGCCCGACAGACGCCGCGTCCACGCCTCCAGCCACGGCGGCTCATGTCCCCCCCGAACACAGGTTTTTCTCTTGAGATAGCTGTTCCCGTTTGCAGGATGTTCTTTTTAGCAAAAGTCAGATTTACCATAACTGATTTCTTCCCTCCGGATCCTACAGGGGTGGCAGGACCCGTCGGTCGGGACGTTCGTGGAGGCGGGGGGTGCTTTCCGAGCAGGGGGCAGGCAGGGATGGAGACAAGGGGTCCCGGGAGGGGATTCGGCAGCAGACGCGGTGAGATGGGGCTGCTAGAGGAAGCGGTGGCCGTGCGGGGACAGGTGTCCGCGAGCGCCGGGGGCAGGTGCGACCTCGCCTGGCGCCCGGGCCCTCCGAGGACCCCTCCCGAGGATGGGCGCGTGGCAGGACCGTCCCGAGCTGGCCTGAGTCCCCGCCGTGCTCCCCGCCCGCAGGTGCCTACGTCGGCTGCTTCAGCGACAGTGGCCGCGACAGAACGCTGAGGGGCGCCGTGTTCTTCGACTTGAGAAAGATGACGGTGCCCCACTGCCAGGACGCGTGCGCTGAGCGGTGAGTGAGGGCCCCGGGCTGTCCAGCCGTGCCGAACCGGGGGGCGCGTGGCCGTCAGGGGGCCATCCTGCTGCGCCCGGAGCTGGACGGGTCAGCCCCCCGGGTCACGGAGGATACTTCCCTGGGCCTGGGTTTACTCTATGTTCAGACTACAATAGAGGGCTCAGCTTCAACGTCACCTCCTCCAGGAAGCCTTCCAGCTTGGTCACGATCCATTGCACCCCTTTTATAGACGGAGAAACTGAGGCTGGAACAGAGAGGAGGGGCTCAGCCTTGCAGGGCAGACAGAGTAGAAAGTGGCACCGACTAAGTGCCATTTTACCTTCCTAGCGTTTCGGGGAACAGATGAGGGGGTGGTAAGGGACGGTCGGGGCCACGTGGCCAGCAGGTGGCCACAGACGAGGATGCGGAGCGCCAGGGGGTTTCAGGCCTCGGAGCCGGGGGTGTGAAAGCGCTGGCCTCTAGTTTATCACGAAGGGAGGCCTGCTCCCCAACGTCAGCCGGGGGACCCCAAAGTCTGGCCGAACACCGGCCCCTACGGCCAGCCATGTGCCGACGGCGCCGCCCTGGCCTCCCGGCTTGACTCTGACCTCGGTCGCGGCCGCCGCGGGGCCGGGGCCGCGACTGAGCGGGGCCGCTCTCCCTGCAGGTCCTACGTGTACGCGGGCTTGGAGGCCGGGGCCGAGTGCTACTGTGGGAACCGGCTGCCGGTGAGAAGCGTCCGGCCGGAGGCGTGTAACCACGAGTGCAAAGGGGAGAAGGGCTCCGTGTGCGGGGGCGTCGGCCGGCTGTCTGTCTACCGCGTGGAGGACCTACAGCTCGGCTCCAGGAAGCGTGAGTGTGTCCTCCCTTCCCTGTTGCCCTGCTGGAGGGGCTTGCTTGGGGGCGGGGGCGGCCGAAGGCCGCGTGGGCTCGTGGCCTGTGGGACAGACACACTCATCAGGATGCCTGGGCCCACGCGTCTCGCACGTGCTGTGTGGCCCCAGGCAGCTTGCTTCCCCTCTCTGGGCTCCTGTTCTCCGTCAAGTGCAGAGGCAGCTCTAGATGAGCCGCGGTGGGGCCGAGCGGAGGCTCCGAAAGTTTCCTGGCCTTGCAGCGCCTAGACGTCCCGGGCAGACACGAACAACCCTTGGAGAGCCTGGGCCCCGGAAACAAAGGGGGACTAAGATGGCGGTGCGGAAGCCAGAGCGGGGGGAGGTGCGGCGGCCGGGGCCTCCTCCGCAGAGCGGGGCTGCCAGTCCGGGGGCCGCAGTGGCAGGGACGGAGTCGGGCCCAGAGCTCTGCACACGGGGACGTTCGGTTCCGCTGAAGTACAAATCCGTGAAATATTAGGTTCCAAAGGAAACACCACCTGCCAGTTCGGGGAGATAGACGGGTCAGTTTTGACCTGAGCTGGAGAGATTCAAACCACCAAGCTTGCGGTGCGGGCCTGCATCTGGGTGAGGCCAGAGGCCCAAAGTTTTACCGCCCACCTGGTCCTGATGCCCCGACCTGACGGCTGGCTCCGGCCGCGTGGAGCCGATGCTCGGTCTCCTGAGGGCTGCGCCCCCGACTCGGGCGGGTGGAGGTCCCCCAGACAAATCCTCACTGAGGATAAGCTCACGATCCAAAATTATAGAAGGTGGGAGGCGGGAGCCGACCGCAAGGGGCAGTGAGCTGATGCGCCGGGAAGCAAGAATGCGCCCCGGGAGTTGCTGCTGAAAATGTCCAGCGAGCTGCAGCTGAAGCTTAGGTGCATCCACCGCAAGGCGACGCGCCCCAGATCCCCTCGATGCCGTTGTCGGGGGCTGCTTTCTAAATGCTGTGGTGGGGCACCTCTGCCCACGTCGGGGACACCTTGTCGTGATGGGGAGCGGTCGGGCTGGGCGTGGGAGGAAGTCGGAGCCGGGGAGACCTTCTCCCAGCCCTGGCAGAGCTGGGACCACGTGACCGCCGTCTTAGCTTTCGGCTTCCCACCAGCAAGGAGCACTCGCAGGGCTGAGATGGGTGAACGTGCTCCCGGATGGTGGGCACCGGGCGGTCGAGGGCGTCAGCGCTTCACCATGTGCCCCGAGGGGCCCTGGGCTGTCCCCTGGGCACGAGGGGGCCGCGTGCCCGGGCTTGCAGCCCCTCCCCTGACAGACGCACAGCACGGATGCGGCCGGTGACGCTGGGACCGCCAGCCCGAGGCAGGCCCCGCCGCGCCTCACGTGCCCGTCCGCTGCCGTCCACTCGTGGGGGGCTCGCCGGGCCCAGCTGGTGCCCAGACCGCAAAGTGCTGGCCTCCCGGGTGCAGGCTGGGGACGGGGTCTCCGCGCTGCTGAGGCGGGCAGAGGGCACGACAGCGAGACTGCCGCCTAAGCAACCCTGATGAGTGCGGACGGAATGCAAGCTGTCGGAGCTGGAACATTCCAGAAGGCTCAGCACCCAGGACGCCGCGAGGGGCTGGACTTCTCCCCCTGGGCTGGAGGGCAGCTGGGCAGAGGCGCCCGCGGAAGCACGGGCTCGAGGAGTGTTCGTGGGGCCTGGTGGGAGCTCGGGGGGCCGGGGGGAGAGGGAAGGAGGGACGGAGGGGGGCATGGACGCCGTGCCCCAGAGTTCGCGGGAAGCCGGCCTGAGGTCAGCACGTGGCAGCCACGTGGTCCCTTGTCGGTGACCGTGGTGGGGAGGTTCGGGCGCCCGGGGTCTCAGGAGTCTGGCCCGTCCACACCCGGTCCAGGGCGGTCTGCTGTCTGGTTTGCTGACTGTATTTGCCGAAGCCACCGTTTCCCCACGACAGACACCAACAACCAGGGGCACCGTTTCTCACCAGAAACCTGTCTGTCCCCGCAGGGAGAACCGTCACATACCGCGGATGCTTCCGGCTGCCGGAGAATGGCACACACACCTTCCCTGAGTCCCTGACACAGGCCAACGTGACGGTGGACGCCTGCTCGGGATTTTGTTCCCAGAAGGTAAGGCCACCCACAACTCGTGCGTGGAGGGGTGCGTGGGGCAGGTGTCCGGGCCGGGTGCAGGTGTTGGCATGGCTGCGTGGCCTGTGCTCACGTGGGTGCCCCCGGCTGCCCAGGCGCTGTCCGCGGGGCCGCGAGGCCGGAGGATTCGCGCCGCCCCCGATGGCGGCTCTCGGCACGAACGTCAGGTGTTCAGTGGACTGGGTTTGTCAGTGGGACGTGCTTGCTCGGGGAGAGCAGACGGCTCATCGGCTGCGCCCGGGGACGGGGCTGGGTGCTGACCCGACGTCAGGGGCCATGGTCGCCCGTGTGCCTTTGGCTTACCTGGGGCTCGGGTGCGACTCTGCAGAGGGTGGGCGCGGGCCCAGACCGCTGTCCCTGCCTCGCGCGGGAGCCCTGGGAGGGACACGGCGGTCAAGGCCAGACGGGGCTGGTAAACGACAGGACCCCAGAGCACTGAGGTCTGGGGTAGGGTCCAGTGGCCCTGCACGTGGCCCCCGGGCGTGGCAGTAGGCTGAGGCCGGGGCTGCTCCCGCGTGCTGGGGACTGAGTCGAGACCACATAGCAGGCGGGGCTGGGACAGGAGCGTCCTGGTGGTGGTGGTGGGAGCGTCCTTGTCCATCAGGCTAGCTCACCCCATCCTCCTAAGGGCCGCGTCGGGCGGGTGCTGGGACGCGCAGCCGTGTTTGAGGTGAGGGAACAGAGGCAGAGAGGCTCCTGCCTGCTGCCCCCTACGTGGGGGAGCCGGGAGTTGGACCCAGTCGGGCCCCCTGGTTTTGACCCGGCCAGTGGCTCGGAGCTGCAGGGAGTGGGCTTCCGGAACGCCGAGGAGTGCGCCCTCCCTGGTGCCCCTTGAGATGCGTTCCTCGGGGCCAAGACACAGCCTTTCTGCACTTCCCACCCTAAACCGCCGCCTTTGGAGTGGGTCTCTGCATCCCCAGCGTTTCGGGGTGTCTGGGGCGTCCTCAGGGCTCACGGCATCCAGGGCCCGCGTTCCCGCACTCCCCACGTGGGAGCAGAGCTCTGGGTAGAGGCCACATGCACCTGCTACCACGCGGCCCTCCCGGGACTTCTGCACCCCTGCCGTCCCCAGCAGCCCCGGGAGCGCCCACTGCCGTCCGCAGTCCGAGGCGCTAGGCTGCACCAGACCAGGCCTCCTCCGTCTGCAAACCTGGAGGTGCCCCGCATGCCGGGTGACCCGCCTTACCCTCCCGGTGCTCCCAGGGGGGACACTCTGAGCCCCGCACGCTGCTGGAGCCAGCGGGGGTCCCAGCAGCGGGAACAGGCGCCCGTCCAGTCTCGACGGCATCGGGGAGGGGACGGGCAGCTCCTTTTCCTCACCCGACGGTCGGTGGGTCTCAGGGACCGGTGTGTCCTGGCACGGGGAGCGCTTTCCCGTTCTTGGGCTCCGTCGTGGGCATGTCCTATTGCTTATGCGGCCCCTCCCCCTCTGTGGAGCGTTTCCGTGGTTTTCAGTGTTTCGCTTTCGCGAGCGAGGCTGCGGTGACTCTCCTGGTAGGTGGGTCGTTCTGTGTCGCTGGATCCAAGGGAGATGCTGGGTCAGGGTCCGTGTGTCCACTGCGCTCGGCAGAGATTATGTGCATTTCATGGATGCATGAGGCAGCACGGCGGCTTTGAGAATTTGGGGGGGAGGGCACTCCAAAGCAGCGTCCTGGGCCGGATGCCCCAGTGACCTGGGCAGCCCCGGGCATTCTGCTCTGGGGTTACAGATGCAGAGTTTAGAGCCTCGGGGGTCCTCGGCTTTCTGGTTCTAGCTTCCCGTTGCCGGCGGGCTCATGGTGTCCTGAGCCGCCCCCCCGCCTCTGCCCGGCCCCTGGCCGCAGCACCCCACTCCGACTGGCAGCCGGGTGTCCCCTGCGGGCACAGCCGAGAGCCCCCGCCCTAGAGCTGGCTCGGCCCCGCGAGGCCCGGCCCACGTGCCCCACGCCGAGTCCTGGGGAGCTGCTGTCTTTTCTGACTGTGTCCGGGCTGAGTTCTGGGGGACACAGGCCCGCGGAGAGACCTGTCGGCAGGGGTGGTTCTCTCTCCTCCCCGGACGTCAAGGGGGTGGGAAAGGTGAACTCGGGACGTCCGTCATACGTTCCCCCCGGAGGGCCAGCGCCTCCTTCCCACGAAGGCTGGTGGCCCCGGGGCCTCGGGGCTGTGGGGGCAGCTTCGTCTGGCGCTGATTTGGCCGAAGGCTCAGATGCTCTGGGATGCGGGCTCAGATGCTCTGGGTGCACAGCGGGCGACCCGGCCACGGCAGGTGTCTTCACGGACAGAAGCCCCACCACGGAGCCAAGGCCGGGGTCGGCTCGGGCCTCACGAGGGCCGGTCTGGGCCGTGGCGGCCTCGGGGCACCCCACTTCTGAGCGCCGTCGGAGGCTTGTTTGTGGCCCCAGATGAAAGTCTCCACTGTTGTTTACTGGTTGGTTCCAATGGTTCGGGAGCCCCAGGGTGTGGCCGGATGCAAGGAGGACACGTGGGGCGCCATGAGCGCCTCAACGGTCTGACCGCCTGGTATTTGTGCGCGGACCCCGCAGTGGGGCCGCCGAGGGACTCCGGCACGGTCGGCGAACAGCCTGCTCGCACCTGACGCTCCTGCAGGGATCCCACGGGCGGTCTGAGCTTCGCTCCCCCTGCATCTACTCCTGGGTATGCTGACAGGAGTCGGAGGGCGAGGACGAAGGGTCGGCCAGCATCTGGGGTGTATGAGCTCTTCCTATAGATTATTGATCGCCCAGATTAGTATTTCCCACAGACGGGTCTTCTCAGGCTTTTCCCATGGTGCTGACCAGGCTCCTTCCCTGCTCCACCAGACCCACCTGATCCCGGCAGGTGCAGTCTGTCCCCCCTGGGGGGGGGGGGGCGCCTCCCTGGCTCAGCCCGAGGTTGGGTCAGTAAGGGTCTGGGTTTTGTGAATTAACTTCCTGGATGTGGGGAGGTTTTCCCTTTGCCGAGATGCTAGCCGGTCCTGTCCACAGATGACGAGCTGGTGCAGCTTTGGGGTTCTCACACGATTTCGGCAGTAAACCTGTCAACGTTACACTGTGTGTCTTTAAAGAAAATTTATTGTTTTTGGGGGGGTCGGTGGTTACAAAGGTAATGCATACCTGTTCTAGAAAATTTTGAAAATGCAGAATTAAATTAAAACTCACCTGTGACGTTACCACATCGGAGAAAACCTCCAGTAACGTTTCATATCCTTTGGTCTTTTATTCTAAGTGCGTGTTTGTGGAATTTGTTTCTTAAAAGCTGAATCTCTCGGGGCACCTGGGTGGCCCAGTCAGTTGAGCGCCTGACTCTTGATCTCAGCTCAGGTCGTGATCTAGGGTCGTGAGATTGAGTCCCGCGTCGGGCTCCGTGCTGGGCATGGAGCCTGCTTTAAAAAAAAAAGGGACTCTCTCCTTCCGTTCGTTCCCGTGTTCCACATGTCCCTCGTGGCTGCCGTGGGGCTGCAAATTGGGGGCCGCGTGGTCAGAGAGGCCCGCCCTCTACTTCGGGCTCTTCCTTACTTTCTTCGCTATTCTAAGTAACTTTTCTAAGTAACTAAGTAAACTTAGTAAGTTTCTAAATAACTAAGTAACGCTGCCTCGAACATTCCCGAAGGTCGACCCGTGAGCAGGCTCATAATCATCTCCTCGTGTCATCACACGTGGGAGGGGAGGGATTTGTGCATCTCTTATGTCACTCGTGAGACCTGCGGTGCGTTTCCAGAAGCAGGTCACCTGGCCTCATTCCAAAGACGGTGGAATGTGGCTTCAGAGTCCGTGACCCGGCTGCGTGTCCCCGTGCGGCCACGTCCTTGCCTTGTGGTCCTGGCCAGTCTCGTGGCCCTGAGCCGTGGCATCCTCGCTGACTCACGCAGATGCGATCCGTAGCGGCGGCTTCCTGCGGTCGAACGTGGGCTGCCTCTCCGACCACACGGCCCCCAGTTTGCAGCTCCACGGCAGGGAGACATGCGCTCGGTGACGGGCTCCGTGGCCGGGCTCTGGTTCACCCTGACGCTCACCTGTGAGCAGAAGCCCGCCCTCCACCCCCATCCCAGCAGCCACCCTCCGGGCACCTTCTTTCCTTTTGGGCCTGAATGTCCAGAGCGGCCTCGGAGTGAATGGAGGCAGGAGACCAGTCAAGGCACAGATTTCACCGAAAGCCCCCCGTTTTCATGTGTGTGTCCACGGAGTTGAGAGTGGTGTGTGGCCGAGCCCTGGGCTGATTCTGTCCCTGATGGGCCTCATGGTCTGAGGTCTTGGGCTGCTCGACACCTGCCTCCTCACCTCAATTTCCCCTTCTGAAGTTCTGATCTCTGATGTGTTTTGTGACGCCCGGTAATCCCAGAGACCGACTGCAAGAAAGGCGCTCAAGGAGGATGGAGACGGATGGGCCCGCCGGAATGTCCACTCCCTTATCCCTGGCCACCACCACGCCTTTGCATGTGGACGCTGGGACAGGAGGGCCCATCGCTTGCTGCGTCCTGACCCGACGCCAGGCCAAATGCGTGTGCACGTGGTAGCCACCGGGCCCAGGCTCCGGATGCGGTTTCCGGGTGGGGCCCTGTCCCCCCCACCATCCCCTCCACCCCTTCGATGGGAACAGTCCCATGTCTGTGTCCCGGCCTCCCCCTCCCGTCTCCCCTTCTCCGATTGTCTTCTTGCGCTGAAGCCCAGGTAGGGGTAGGGAGAGCAGGGAAGCCGACAGAGAAGAGTTACATCAATTTTTTTTTTAAAGATTTGATTTATTCATGAGAGAGAGAGAGGCGGGCTCCTGATGCGGGACTCGATCCCAGGACCCTGGGACATGACCTGAGCCGAAGGCAGATGCTTAACCATCTGAGCCACCCAGGCACCCTTTCATCAATATTTAATTTTTATGGAAATCATGTCCTAGAAATCCCCAAGGGGCTGGAAATTGTTCTGTGTTTTCAGAATCTGGTGATGTTGCTGAGCGGTTATGTTGTAAATAAAACCGCATTACCGTCTACGGCTCCCCCTCGCTCCGCACGCACCACGAAGCTTGACGGGTTCACCCACGCGAGGAAGCGGAGGGGCTCGGGTCGCCGGTGGGGTGCAGGGTCGCGGGCGGCCACTACAGCTGGGGAGGGGTCCCGCGTGGTGGCGTTTTCTTCTCTGAGCAGAGCCCAGGGCCCACGGGAGCCTGGTGCCCACGTGCACCACCAGCACCTCGGGGGACATTCGACCGTTGGCTGGCACATCCATCAGACGTTCAGTGAGCGTCCACCAGGTGCGGACACGGCTGGAGGGACACTTCCTTCCGGGACACGGGTCCCGTGGGCGCTCTCGAGGACACAGCGGACAGAGCCCAGGTGGGCGTGGAGCGAACGGACACCCCGATGGTGCGTCTGCTCGTGGACGGCGACTCTGGGGTTCCTCCACGGAGGATCCCGCGTGGGCGGAGTGGGCGCACAGACGGCCATCTTGTCCCTGTGTGTTCACACGGTCGTTTGTCTGTGTCCTAATCTCTTATGACGACACTAGTCGGATTGGCTCACACCCGCCGTGGCCCATTTTAACTGATTTACCTCTTTAGAGACCCCGTCTCCGAATACAGCCGCATCCTGAACTGGGGGTAGAACGTGGGCTCGGGACAGATGCCGCGGGTGTGGAGAGATGGTGGGGACCCGCCGGTGCTGTCCTGCACCCCGATGCGGGCCCCGCTGTGGTGCGGAGTGTGCAGGGGTGAGGGACCGCTGTGGCCAACGGTGGGTCTCACAGGTGCAATGGGGGTGGGACTTCCAACCTCTGTCCCGTGTGTAGGGGCCATGGAGGGGAGCCCACGGACAGCGTCAAACTCTCAGGTCCCCGCGCGTGGGGGGGGGCAGCAGAAGTCCCGAGAGATGACGGGGGGGTCACCGAGGACGTGCATCGGGGTGGGGGGTCCTGACCCCAGCTCACAGATAGGAAAACTGAAGCTAGGAGGGGGCAGGCTGCTGAGCTGTGGGGTTGGTGTTGGGGTCTGATGGGTTACACACCTGCTGCTTCCTCCCTGATCCCTGCTCAGGGGAAGCCCACAGACACCCTGAGCCACTGCCTCCCCCGTCCTTCATCCTCCGAAAATCCATGTCTCCAGAGCCTCCTCCAGCAAAGGCATGGGGACCGGTGCTCTGGTCCCAGGGGAGGGGGCGAGCTGGTGAGGAGGCTGGAGGGAAGCGAGGTCCTTCCCCTCTTCCAGGCCAGGAGCCACAGGACTTGTCTGTTCCCTAGAGACTAGGGTTCCAGATGGGCCCCACGGGCTGTCTCAGGGCTTTCCGTGTGTAGGGGGGCTCAGTGCTGTAGCAGCGATGGGCATGCGTGGCGGGGGTGAGCGGGGGTGCGTGGTGGGGGCGCCGCATCAGAACAGCGCGGGGGTGCGTGGTGGGTGCGCAGCGTCCGAACAGGGCGGGGCTGCGTGGCAGGGGGTGCGTAGAGGGGCGCAGCTTCGGAACAGGGCAGGGGTGCGTGGTGGGTGCGCAGCGTTGGAACAGCGTGGGGTCTCGGCTTCTGTCTCCACGCGGCAGCTCAGCTCTCAGAGGGACGGGGTCGGGAACCTGGGAGCTCCTGGCAGCGGCCCAGCCGCTGCAGGCGTCCAGGAGGAGGAGGGAGGCGGGGAGAGGTTCTGGTGGGGGCTGCAGGGCAGTGGGGGGGGGGGCACATGCCCCAGCACAGGAGTCCCCTCCCCCCACTGGGGCTCTGCATCGCCCTCCCATGGCTGGGACTCGCCCGGTGACTTTTCTGAGCCCGGGGATCCTCTCTTTGCTGAGCCACACTCAGAAAACGCTATTGATTTTCTTTTTCTTATTTATTTATGAGATTTTTGCTGTAGGCAAAAAATAAAAAGGTCTGTGCGGTGTTGCCTGGGCTGTGAGAGGCTTTCTTGGCCTCCCGCCTCCCTCCCTGCCTACTCTCCCTGCGTTCCCGTTTGCACGAGGCAGGGGCAGGCAGGGGCGAGTGGGGCTGGGTGTCCTTCCCCCTGGGAGCGCCCGCACGCGCCGTGCCCGGTGCTGGGCTTTCCTCATAAGGAACGTGCAAGGTGGATCTGATTTCTCTTGTTCAGTGGTGAGGTTCAGAGAGGCTCGGCACCTTGCCCGAGGTCGCCCAGTGCCCAGTGGTCTCCTCCGTGGGGGCAGAGGGAGCAGGGCCAAGCACAGGGGAGGGGGCTGCCCCTGATCCTGGCGGAGCCCACAGGGACTGGGGGAGTCTGTCCCGGCCTGCACCCCCTGCCCGCCGCAGCAGGGTTGGGCTGACCTCCCCAGGGAGCCCCAACCGGAAGGCCAGAGGTCTCCTTGGGGCTTGCGGTCTGTGGGCCCCACACTGCGCTGTGTGGGCTTACGTGCCCCATTCTGACCGGGCACACACGGGCTCCTGTGGACGCCCCCACCCCGCGTGCCCAGTCCTCCCGCACTCCTGCCGGCCCCCCAGCCTTAGTCCCGGGTCTGCTCGTGCTGTGACTGTTGACCGTCCCTGGCCCGCTGTGAGCTGTCACGTCCATGCGCCGTGCCCCCCCCCCCCAGGCTTGAGCTGGAAGGACGGACGTCCATCCCGATGCGAGCTGGGAGGCCCGGCCCGGCGTGCACCCCACATGCTTCTGTCCCCCTCGCTCCTGGCAGGAGTTCCCACTGGCCATCCTGCGGGGCTGGGAGTGCTACTGCGCTTACCCCACGCCTCAGTTCAGCCTTCGGGACGCCGTGGACAGCTCGCTGTGTGGCCAGGAGCCTGAGGCGCAGAGGCTGGCCCCGTACTGCGAGGTCTACCAGACACCCATGCAGGGTGAGTTCGGCACCTGGGGGACGAGCGGGGTCCCGCGCTCTGGGGATTTGGAGAGGCCAGCGTGGCCGTGTATGGTCCTGGGGCGGGGGGGCCTCCACCGTCCCTGGAGGCTGGACATGGGACGCTCCTGGCCTTGACCCAAGTCTGGGGACGGAGATAGTTTGAGGAAGAGCAGGAGAGCGGCGAGGCGGGGCCAGCCACCCCCCTGCAGAATCCAGAGCGTTCCGTGCTGTGCGGGGAGCCAGGGCCCGCTGCCCGGGGCATGGGAGGCCTCTCTGGCCACAGGCCTGTGCAGCCAAGCCCTCCCCTCCCCGGGCCTGCCTCAGTTTCCCCGTCGGTGTAGTGGGAGCCTCGGGGCAGCGGGTCCCGGTGGGGCGGTCGGTGGTCAACCTCTGGACTTTCAGACACTCGCTGCACGGACAGGCGGTTCCTGCCCACCAAGTCCAAGGTGTTTGTGGCTCTGTCGAGCTTCCCGGGAGCCGGGAACACGTGGGCGCGGCACCTCATCGAGCACGCCACCGGCTTCTACACGGGGAGCTACTACTTTGATGGGACCCTGTACAACAAGGGTGAGTGAGGGCCAGGGCAGGGGTCCCCGGCTGCGGGGCAGGACCTGTCCACACAGCGGTCTCGGTCTGCAGGGGGCCAGGGGCCCCAGGGGCTGGACAGGCCGCGTGGGGTGGCCCGCGAGGTTCCCCCTCTGAGGCTTCCGGGGACTGGCTCAGGGTGGCCACTGGCCTCTGCACCAACCCACAGTGACACGCACAGTGCCCGGCCAGTCCTGGGCGAATGTGGCCCGTGTGACGGGCGAGAGTGGTGCTGTGGGGACAGCCTGCCGTGCACGGAAGGCGCCGTGGGCGTCAGGGTGTCAGGGACCAGATCCCGTGTTTACAGCCTGTGGTCTGGCTCCTCCTTCCCCTGGAGCGTCCCAGCGTCTGACAGAAGGAGCCCCGGCGAAGGCTGACGGGGTTTGGCGTGTTGAGTTCCAGTGGGCGAACCCCGATGCAGAGGAGCCTTGTTTCCCGGCATCAGAGAACCCGTCCCTGCTCGCTGCACCTTCACGTGTCCCCAGCCGCTCACGAAGCGGGTGGTGCTGGGGCTCATCGGCGTCCCCAAGAGCCCAGGAGAAGTGCGTGCTCGTTTACGGAGCACGGGTCCCAGGCTCACGGACCCCGGATCTGTCGGGACGTGGCCAGAATCTAGGTTCAGGGACGCCTGTCCAGGGGTCCTTCCGTGACATCGCGCTGCACCCCTGACCGGTCCTCTACTCCTAGTTCCTGTGAGCCCCTGTGCTCGGCAGGACTGCACGTGGAGCCCCTCCATCCGCAGCGTAAAGCCCACCGCGGAACGAGCACATAAGCGTCCTGTTGACCCGTGTGACTCTGCTACGGTGGGGAGGGCTGGGTCCCGCTGCAGGACCGCAGCATAAGGTCTGACAGGCCTCGCGCCTGGTGACGGGGATCCCGCCCCCACTGCCGGGAAGGGGTGGAAGCCAGGCCTCCCAGGGACACACGCGGCACGTGCCCAGAGCCCTGCGCTGCTGTGTGACCTCGGGCAAGTCTCGTACCCACTCTGAGCCATGCCTGCAGCCGCCACTAACTCGTGGGCTGTTTGTGGTGCTTGGGGGACATCTCCGTGCAAATGCCCACACGCACGCACCTCCAGGGTCCAGAGGGGTGTCAGGCCTCTGCCCCCCGGCTTCTGGGTCTCCCGGAGGCGTGTTCAGCTCTGCCTGCTGCCGTGGCAGGGCCCGACGCGGTCCTCAGGGGCCTCCGCTCTCCCCGCAGGGTTCAAGGGCGAGAAGGATCACTGGTGCAGCCGGCGCACCATCTGCGTGAAGACCCATGAGAGCGGCCGGAGGGAAATCGAGATGTTCGACTCGGCCATCCTGCTGATCCGGAATCCGTACAGGTCCCTGGTGGCCGAGTTCAACCGCAAGTGTGCCGGGCACCTGGGCTACGCGGCCGACCGCAACTGGAAGAGCAAAGGTAGGCAAAAGGGGTGGGCAGCCCGTGGCGGGGCCGGGGGGGGACCCGCCCCACAGTGTGGCCGAGACGCGGGTCCGGGGGGCGGGTGTTAGGGCACGGAGCGCTCAGAGGGAAGCTGCGTCCAGCAGGTGCAAGGCCATGGGGCAGGCAGGCCCGTCCCTGTAGCCTCGGCCCCGGCTGATGCCTCCCGTGGCCTCCAGCCGACCCTGCCCCTTGCTGACCCCCCGGATGCAGGAGGCTGAGCTCTGGTCCCTCCTTGGCTCTCGTGAGCCTCAGTTTACTCATCTGAGACACCAGGGTGGTCCCTGTCTCGGAGTCATCATGAAGACTAGGGAGAGTGAAGGCTCTCGGTGGCATCTGAGGTGTGCGGGTGGGATAGTTACAGCAGCGGTGTTTGTTGACATTTGCACCTTTCCCCACCAAAACAAAAAGCCCGCCAGCTTTCTAATTTGCTAGGATAGAAATCTCACGGAGTAGACCATTGGCAAAAGTTGGCGGCTGCCCGGCGGCGTCACGGGGTAGACTGGCCACCCCCCCAACGAGACAGGTCGGCATCAGGCAGGGACCAGGTTCACTTAGCCTCACAGGAGGCCCCGGGGCAGGCGATCGGGCCTGTGTGCGTCCTTGCCGAACCCCTGCTCACCCTGGTCACCCGGGACAGGTGAAGGCGGATGAGGGTCATCCCGTTTCCCACCTGTCATTAACACTACTGTGCCACGTGGGCCCCGTGGCTCTCCCTGCCCCAGCGTGGGCCCAGCGGTCACGGCACTCACCGTCCACAAGAGAGGGAACCGGTTCTTGGCACACATGGTCCACGTCCGTCCTCACGTGGTGCTGCCACGGCCACGGATGCAGCCACGGCCACGTGACCCGGGCTGGCCTGGGGGTGCTGCTCTTACTGCCCGCGGGTCGTCAGGAGGGCCTCATCTGTGGGGCCCTTGCCTCCCCGCCCTGGCGCCCAGGAGGCGGGCCTGACGGGCGCCCTCTCTCCCGCGCAGAGTGGCCGGACTTCGTGCGCAGCTACGCGGCGTGGTGGTCCTCGCACGTGCTGGACTGGCTGCGGTACGGCAAGCGGCTGCTGGTGGTGCATTACGAGGAGCTGCGGCACAGCCTGCTGCCCACGCTGCGGGAGATGGTGGCCTTCCTCAACGTGTCCGTGAGCGAGGAGCGGCTGCTGTGCGTGGAGAACAACAAGGAGGGCAGCTTCCGGCGGCGCGGCCGGCGCCCCCAGGACCCCGAGCCCTTCACGCCCGAGATGAGGGCGCTGATCGACGGCTACATCCGGACGGTGGACAAGGCGCTGCGCGAGCACGGCGGGGCCGGGCTGCCGGGCGAGTACGTGCCCAGATGACGGCCCGGACGCTGCCCCGCGGCCTCGCTGGGGCCCGGCTGCCGGAGCCGCCGCAGGCCCCCCTGCGCTCACAGACCCGTCTCGCGGGGCCACGCGGGCTGGGCCGGGCCCTCTCGGACCCGCAGACGCCGGCCCGCCCGCGCGCGCTGGGCTCCCAGTCCGGCTTCCTGTTTCGCGCTGCAGACTCGCCGGCCAGGGTCCTCGCCCCCGGACGCGGGGCTGGGCGGGCGTCGGCGCCGTGGGCAGCGAGCACCCCGGCGTGGGCATGAGCTCACGGATGCTGCTGGACCCTGCGATCCTGACGGCGCATCAGATGCCCCATGAACACATGTAGCGTGGCCATCAGGCACCCCAGTGTGCAGTCCTACGTCTCCCTTCTCTGTAGACGGGCTGGCAGGACTGGACAGAGTAGGACCCTCCCCCCCACTGCACACCGACCTCAGGACCTGCCACAGCTCTGTGCACCCCACAACCCCGTCCAACATCAGCACTCCTTGGAGGGGCCCCCTTGCCCCGCTTTTCCCTCCCGTGTCCCAGAGGCGGGTGTGAGGGCGAGGGGGCATGGGGCAAGAGGGGCTGGCCTCCAGGGGAGCCCCAGACCCGAGGGGCACACAGGCCTGCAGGGGGGCTTGGGGTGCACATGGGGAGACCCAGAAGGGACGGGTCTTGGGGATCACTTGGCCCCACCCATCTTGGCCATGTCCCCATCCACACAACCCTCGAGGGAGGGGCCACGGCCAAACCTTCTGTGTTCACCCCCGCCCGGTCCCTGGGGCTCATTACCACGCCCTCTGTCTCTGTGTGAGGTTGCCATCTCTCTCAGTCACTCACCCCGGAGGAAGGGTGCTCACGGACGCCGTGGCCTGTTGTGTGCTAGCCCGGCAGTGTGTGGGGGGGGAGGGTAGGAAAGCCCCCTACCCCAGCTCACAGCCTCGGGGGGCAGGGGAGGCTGGTCCCAAATAGGAGTTAACCCAGTAGCAGAGGAGCGTGTGTGCGCTCAGGGTCTCCACGCTGCTGGTCCGGAGGAATCTGTAGGGATTTCTCCAGCAGAGCAGAGGGAAGAGCGTTGAGGCAGAGAGAACAGCATATGCAAAGGTTCAGAGGCTTGGAGAACGGGTGTGGGGCGTGTGTGTCTGAGTCTGCACAGCTGGGGATGGAGTGGTGGGTGAGGACAAAGGTGGGGACACAGAGGGACTGTCCTCACAGTGGCCTGGTGCTCAGCCTGAAGGAACAGAGCGCCCTTCAGAGGCCGACTCTCAGGTTCAGAATGAGGCTGTGCAGACCAGGGCTCTGGTCTGGGGGTGGGGCTGGACCCTTGCGAGGTGGGTGGTGGTGGGCGGGCCCCTCAGCAGCTTCTCCAGGCTTGGGGTGACCGCAGCTGGGCCCCTTGGTCTGTCCTCCTGCGGCCTGAGCCAAGCTGCACCAGGGGAAGAAAATGGGGAGAGGCTTGGGGAAACCGGCATTGGAACGTCCTGAGCCTGCGCTCCCCGCCGGCTGCAGGAAGCCGAGAGCCACCACAGGTGGGCAGGTGGGTGGGGGGCCCGGCGGGCTGCCCCTCTTCGGAGGGAGGCCGCCACGGCCGTCCCCGGCTCCGCCAAACCCACGCTGGTGCCGAGCCTGTCCCGGCCCTCCCACAGCTGCGCTCGGCATGACGCTGGAAGCACCAGGTCTTGCTAAGCGTTTATTGGCACGGCTCTGGTTCCACCATCCAGTCTGGGTCGGCCCGATAGAGCGGTGTCTCCAGCGTCGCAGGAAGAGGGGAGACCTGCCGCGAGGCCCCACCTGCTGTGGAAGGCGTCCCAAGGGACAGCTGCGCCCCCCAAGCAACCCTAGAGTCTCGAGGGGATGGAGGGCCGGATGCTGGCTGCCTCCTGAGATTGGCTCCCAGATCTGGCCCTCACTCTTCCAGCCGCCGGGGAGACTTCAGGGACAAGACCCGGACGCCGGGGAGGCTGGGAAGGGCAGAGGTGTGGCTGGAGGGCCGACCCACGCTGGCCCTCGGGCCTCCCACCCTCCTGCCCACCCTGGAGTCAGGACAGCAACAGCCAGCCCCTCACCCCAGTAGATGGTTCATTTCCTGCTGCCAGGTGCCCAGAGACCTCCCTTCCTTCCCGGGGGAGAGCTAGCTGCTCAGACGGCCTTGCAACTTTCAGGGCACCTCAGCCAGACCTGCAGAAGAGTGGAATGACGGGGTCACCTGCATTGACTCACACTGAGTCGGTGCACAGTCGGGTGCCCGACACGGGGGTGGTGCTCCTGGGTGTCCGATGAGCAAGGACGTGCAAAGGCCCTGCTGCTGATTCTCCGTGGCTGTCACCACAGCCTGTCCTGGGGGAGAGCCCGGAGGCACGGGAAGGGGCTCGGGGTGTCCGTTTGTCTCTGCAAGTGAGGCGTCCTCAAGCTCTCAGCTTCTCCCATCAAGCCTCTGCTGCCCTAAGCAGCCAGGGAGCAAAAGCCAGTGTGAATTTGGTGGAGGATTGTGGTAAAACCCACTTCCTGCAGATTCCACCTGTGAAATCACGTAAACCTGTGTTAAGACATGTAATCTCCATGGTTTTCATCTCCCGTTGTCGATCAATTTGGAAACACCAAAATACATAATTTAAAAAAACTAAAACACATTTCTGATAATCCCAGCGATGTGTAAATGAGACAGAAGAATAGACAGGCTTCCAGACCCTGGGAAGAAAGCTGCTTAATTATGTGAGCATCTTGTAATGAAGCCTCTTGCAGCTAAAATTAGATCCTGAGTGCATGAATATGTGATAATGTTTGCACACCCGAATGCATTTTCCCCTTAAAACGTGGCAGGAGCTCCTTGGTTCTTGGGGGGGCCCTTAGGGGTGGGGAGATGGGAGTGCTTGGGGGGTCCTCGCAGCTGCAGGGATGCTTGGGGCAGAGGTGTGTTTTTCTGCGGCTGGAAAATCCCCGGGGGTCTAGCAGGAAACTGATGGGTCTGGGGCCACACTGCTCACCGCTCCCAACAGGACCAGTTGGCCTAGACGAGGTGGAAATGGAATGGAAGGCAGACTGCGAGCCGGGCAGGGCCATGCCCCCCTGTTCCCGCCCCCGTTTCCTTCCCCAGCAGCCCTGGTCTCTGGGGGACGGGGGGATTCGTGTTCATCACCATCTCTGGGGTCGGGCCCCCGGCTGGACAAAGCCAACGGCTCCTTCCGTCTCTCTGGCGATGGGTGGGTTCAGGGATGGTCCTGTGAGCTACAGGGGTGCGGCCGGAGGGCATCTCAGGACGCACGGAGCGTGCACTGCTGGTGGGAGGGGAGGTCGGCGGCCCTGGGTCTGCAGAGGGGCCCACCCTCCAATGATGCTGGTTCTGCCGCGGGGGTGGTCGGGGGCACAACCAGCCAGGAACTTGGTGGCATCGTTAAGAACGCTCATGCTTTGCCTGTGACCAGCCCTCCCTCTGGATGGTTTTGTCACATGAGCCAATAAATCCCCTTTCTTGTTCACCTCGGGTTGTCGGACTTCTGTTCCTTATGGTCCGCGGGCTTGGTGCCGGGTTCTTTCCGTCTGCGGCTGATGGAGATGGAGGCCGAGCCTCGGCCCAGTTCAAGCTGGGGGTCCGGGGACGGTGCCTTTTCCCAGAGCAGAGACCTCGTCCCGCGTGCGCCTTGGTGGGGGGAGAGATCTGGCTTCTGAGCTGAGCTGCCCCAAGCGCAAGCCCTCTGCTTCACAGACGAGGGACCTGGGACTCCCACGAGGTCGCGCTGGAAGGACGAGCGCGCAGAGTGAGGGCGGGAGCGCGGGCTCCTTCCGCGAAACCACCTGACCGCCCTTCTGCTGCATCCCTTTAACTCTTGGAGGCGTCGCCACAGACAGGGCAAGTGTGCAGAGCCAGCTCATTTGGAAGCGACCCCATTAATCTCATTGCTGGTTCTTCGCCAGAATACACTTTGGTGGGCGCCCGAGGTCAGTGCCGAGGGCCATTTTATCAGAGCGTAGCCAGGACTTGAAGACCTGCCCAGATGGAGCAGGGAGAGGGACTGTGCCCGGGTGTTCATCCTCCGTCCCGGGCATCCCAGACACAGAAGGGTTCTGCTCCCTCGGGGGGTTCACCCGCAGGACAGGCGGGTGCCCCCTCACATCGCGGGCCAGCCCTCCTGACCACCAGACAGGCACCCGGTCACCCGGACTTCGGCATCAGGTTCCTCAGTGATCTTGTCCCCACAGTCTGAGCCCCGCACCCAGCTGACACGGTGCGATTGGCCAGAGGTTGAGATCACACCCCACCAGCATCAGCTGGGCCGCTTCTCCTTTGCCACGTGACAAATTACCACGAACCCAGCAGCTCAAGCCCACCCCCAGGCACCCTCCCCTGGCTCCCGTGGGTCAGGCATCCGGGTGGACCTCCGTGGGCCGCCCGCCATCAAGGTGGTGGTCCCACTGGAGGCTTGACTGGGGATGTGTCTGTGCCCAGGCTCACCCACATTTTTGGCAGAATTGAGTTTCTGTGGTGGTAGGACTGAGGCCCTCGGTCCCTCTGGCCCATGCACGGTCCTGACGTGATGGGGGCCTCTCGTAGGAAGATCGCAATGTGGCTGCCAGCAGGAGGGAGACCCAGGGTCCCACATCTTCTACATGATCCCAGGAAGGCCGTCCTGTCACCTTAGCCGCATCCACCAGACAGAGCACGTCACAGCCCTACCCCCACTCGGGGCGGGGGTCCCACGAAAGCATGAACCCCAGGAGGTGGGGATCCCTGGTGACCAACTCGGGGTCTGTCCACCACAACACCCGTGTGGGAAAAGTCCAGAAATCCGTACTTTCTGCTCTGCACTGGGCTGCACTGAGTGTGGTGTGTGTTTGGGGGCGTCATCTGGGGGGTATCAGGTTTCACCCGCGTCACCACGAGTCAGGGCCGTGTCCCCAGTCCACAGCGGCCACTCTGTACTCCTTTCCAATTCATCCTGCACAGCACACAGTGGGTCTTCCACAATCTGGACTTCTTTAATTTTAGGACACCATTAACTATTTTTGAGTTGAACGTTGCCCCTCCCCGCAGCGTCCCTCTCGAATTCCTCACTCCCTGGCGCCGGGACTCCAGAGCCCAGCTGCATCCGTCAGCACGCGGCGGGCCGTTTCCCACACTTGCTGTCTCGATCCCACCGCATGGGTCCTGCACTTTGATCCTCAAAAATGATCATTTGCTCTTCACTGCATACAGGTCCCATTAACCTACCTGTCAATTTCCATAATTATGTGTTGTTTTTTTTTTAATTCCTAGAACTTCTAATTGATTTTTATCCCAATCTGCACTGGCTTTGTGGATGATGCCCCTTCACGTCTACTCACAGACATTAAATACACTCAGTGCTCTGTTAACTCTATTTCCTTGGGTGTGAGTTTCTCTCTTTGTCGACTTTGTGGTCTCTTTCGTGGTTCTGGTCCTCACTGGAGTTTTGGCGGCTCTGCATTCATTACAGAAGAGGAGGATGGTGTGGGGTCGACCTTCCTGGTGGCCCCAGGTTTGGGACCTCAGCCAGCGACCCTGTGAATCACCCCGAGTCCACCTCCTGCTCCCCAGTTCCACGGACTGCTGGTGGGATGCACCCACCTTTCTGAGGCACAAGTCCGGCCCCATGCTGGGCGCTCACCGCCTCTGATCTTCCCATCTGTTTGCCGCCTCTCAGGGTTTGTCCCATTGCTGTCCACGTCTCGCCCTCCCGGGCATGTCATCGTTTGGGCTTAATTCAGGGAAGGAAAAGCTGAGCAAGTGCTTTCCTAACCAGCCACCGTGAGAACTGGATCCCTGACCATGAAAATCAGATCAGATGACCATGAGCATCGCCAGCAGATGGGCACGTGTCTTCTCCTCTCTGAATTTCAAGTTCTTCGTTAAAAAAAAAACAAACCTGAGAAATTTGAAAGAACTCTCTGAGATCTCACCCGGCTTGGATGTTCGACAGTTCTCCTGATGCCGTCCACATCTTCTGGGGAAAAAGCCCCACGTCTGCACCTGCTCGGGACACTGGGCCACCAGCAACATCCCAAAAGCCAGACCTTCACTCGAGAGCCCAGTCTCTGTCAGGTCTTCCCAGAAATGGACAGTGCCGTGGAAAAACATCAAATACTCTTAAAATGACTTTTGTATATTCCGTCCATTCGTCATGTTTTGAGTTTGGTAAATAATCACCATTTTCAATTCATGCAAAAAGCCCCAATTACACATTTACTTCACTGGATTTTTTAAGCCAGTGGGGACAGGGACAGTGCTGTATTTTGTAGGGACCTTTCTAGCCTCAGCTCCTGGCATAGGACTCACACGTGGGAGGCACGGCAAATATCAGGGGAAGGAAGTAGGGATGCATGAAAATCTTAAACCAGGGCGCCTGGGTGGCTCAGTCGTTGAGCGTCTGCCTTCGGCTCAGGTCATGATCCCAGGGTCCTGGGATCGAGCCCCACATCGGGCTCCCTGCTCCGCAGGAAGCCTGCTTCTCCCCCTCCCACTCCCCCTGCTTGTGTTCCTGCTCTCGCTGTCTCTCTCTGTCAAATAAATAAATAAAATCTTTAAAAAAAAAAAAAAGAAAGAAAAGAAAATCCTAAACCATCTGGCTTTTCAAGTTTTCCAGGAAAACAACCACTGTTTGTGAGTTGGGGGGACGTGGCTGAAGACACCTGCTGACCACCCCCTGCCTGCTGAGACGGTGGGGGACGAAGGTGAGCTGTAGGATCCCAGGCAGCAGAACGAGGGGGACAAACAGCAGTACCCCAGCTCTCTGGAGAGTTGAACTGAAGACACACGTTCCTGGTCAACCACCTGTTCCCGTTTGCAGAACAGGAGACAAAGCAGCAGGGCTTTTGTCCAAAGCCCTGTTGGGGGATGTTCGGGAAGATGGTCTAACCAGCATCACCCGACCTTTGCCCCTGGTTCTGCCGCTTGGTACCTGACGCTGAGCCCCAAACCTCCGGCAATGCTTTTTCTCCTAAACGGAAACCTCCTTTTGATCAGAGGCCCCGAGGTGTAAACGGAGACGCCCCCCTTTCTCCTAAGGGCAGCAGGAGGGCGAGTGTGTTTGCATACGTAATGAGGAGAGGGAAGGATGCGGTGCCGCCCCCAGACCACGCACACATGCTCGCCCGGGGGACCACCGGGTTTCTCCCCCAGCCCCACCGCCCAGATGAGGGGGCCAGGGCGGGAAATGCAGGGTGCCTGCCTCCCACCCCAGCAGCAAACGTCACCGTTAGTGATCCACTGACCACCGTGCAGCAAGTCGCCCCCAAACAGCCATAACTTAGAGCCACAGACTCAGGGTTCGTGTGGGTTGGGAATCAGGCACGGCTTACGTGGGTCCTGTGGCCCACAGACCCTCTTGAGGCTGCGACGGGGAGGTGGCCGGGCCGCACGCTCCTCTGGGGGCTCCACGGCGAGAGGGCTCACCGCCAAGCCTCTCACCCCACCGTGGGCAGGACTCCTCGCAGGAGGAGGACCTCCCCGTTAGGTCCTCACCCGCAGCTCGCCCCATCAGAGTGAGGAGGGGAGGGGGGTACAGGGTGTGAGTCTTCGTGACGAGCCCCATGAGTCCCACCTCTTTGTTGCGTTTGGGCGTTACGTCGGCTAGAAGGACATTCCCAGGTCTAGCCTGCGCCCAGAAGAGGGGTCACGCAGGGGCATGGGTGCGGGAAGGCGGCCCCTTTGGGAACCCTGGTCCTGCACTGGGGTCCCCACACATCCACCCGCAGCTGCTCCCCGCCCCCACCCCTCCCCGCACAGGGCGGCCCTCAGCATCCCGCTGCACCCTTCCTGCGGGCTCGCCCTGCAACCGTGTATCCGAGCAAACGTGGACAACTGTCCGCTCCCCACACTCAGCCTAGGAGGGTCCCCGAGGCCGGGAAAGCCTGGTCAGACATGGGGGGCTCTCCACGGGCTCACCCGCAGAAATAGCTCTCCGCACAACCCCCAGGCTCCCCTCTCTGCAGCCACGTCAACCTCCGTCAGATGATGAAGGGCTTGGCTCTCCGTGGGAGACCTTCACGGTCACCTTTCCGCCAGCCAGTCACCTCTGATGGACACAGAGTCTAACAAGATGTTCAGAGAAAGCCACAGGCTCCTTGCTTTTGCCACAACATCACGCCGGGTGCGGGCCCGACCGCTCTCTGCCTCACGCACCATCCCCACGGGACCCAGGGCGCGGAGTGTGATCTTTAGGGAAACTATCCGTGTCCTCTCCCTCGTCTTATTAGCATGTAATTCCAAGACAGGGTTCCAGATGTATGGAAAGGTGACAGGATTGGAATTCAAATTCCCACTCAAATGGCACAGAAGCCAAGGGCCGTGGGACCGTCCCTGACGCCACTGAGTCCAGCGGAGGATGCGTCCGGGTGGGGCTGGGTCTCCCCCGCCCAGGGCACTGACTAGGGCTCATCCCGGACCTCGTCCCTGTCACCGGCGGGCGCCTTTTCTCACACTGGTGTCCTCCCCGTGTGAACAATGCACGGGGGTTTACTTTCCTTCCTACTTGGCATTACATCCCGAATATTTTCTCGGTTTTAGTATCTTTTTGATATCTCATTTTCCTGCTCCCTGTCCAGCCCCTGCCGTGGCTGCAGGGGTGACGGCTGAGGCCCGCGCACCCACGCTGTGCTGTGCCCGTGAGCGAGTACACCAAGGTGCGTGCGAGCGTCCCTATCTGCGTGTCCGTAGCCATAAAGCTGTATCCACCGTCTACAGACCGACACGTGAGAACCTTGAAGTCATCGTGTGTTTTTGCAACAACGGGATCCTACGATGCACGGACCTTTCTGTCTCTCACGTCTCCATTCGACGGTGCGCCGTGGGAACGTGGTGTCACATTCTCCAGCAAGGATCTCCTACGCAGGGCACATATGCTCAGCTGCCACAAGGAAAAAGTACTCAATGTTTTATCTCATCTGTCTGAATTTTCTAGGTTGCGTTTGCTTATCCTACGCTTATAATATTCGTGCACGCACATAAAAATCCATACTTTGGAGGTGCAGGTTAACACCAAGTGAGCAGTCAGCAGTCCTCAGAGGCCACTGGTCCACGTAAGCAGGAGGCTTTTGTTCACAATTCCCCGCTGGATGGAGACGCGTGCTGTTTCTAGCTGGGGCCGCTGCCGGCCTGTTGCAACAAGGATTGCTCTGCGTGAACATTGATAGACGAGCGCCTTGAGGTCTGCAGGACAGACCCCCAAAGGTAAATCCTGGCTCAGGGGCTGGGTGGCGTTCTAATCGTGATGGGTATCATGTGGCCTCATCTCCAAAAACCCCGTAGCAATCCATACCTCCATCAGAACGTATGAAATGCCTGTTTCCCCGCATCTTCCTCGACCTCGCAGATTCTTGATCCTCTCAAGTTTTACAGATCCAGTGGGCGGGGTTGGGAAGTGGCCCCCATCTGAAGGGCACCTTCGTGGGTAAGTCAGGGCGTCGGACAAGATGACCCCCTGTGTCCCTGATTCTCCAGGTGTCTGTCCTCAGAGCTCACCTGTTACAGGTGCGTCTTTAGCCCCATCCCCCACCGGCCACTCGTGAACCGAGACCCACCGAGCAGCTGCAGAAACCCACGCATCGGGGGCCGGGAAGAAAGCAAGCCAAACGCCGCTCAGAAGTCAACTCGCCAACACTGCTCGGCTTGTAAAACCATGTGGGCCAAATCCCTGCAATTCCATCCAGGACAAGTAATAAGAAGCAGTGTGTAATATTTCCAAGATAACCATATTTGTAGTAAATATTTTAAGACCAACGGCTGCACAAAATGCATTTCCTGGGAGTTTCACTAAAATGGATTTGTATTAAAAGTGCCATTTCAATAAATATTCATGGGGAAATTCATTGATCTCTTTTTACCACTTGCAGCGAAAATCTCAAAGGCCCTGGAAGAAGAAAGGTTGTAGGATGCGTGTGTTGCCCGCTGGGGAGGGGGTGATGAAAACTGCGTGAAGCCCTCCCGGGCAGGAGCCGCGCGTCCCACGCCCCATCCAGAAGGGCTGTAGGAGCAGGGGCGGTGGGAGGGGGCCGCAGGTGTGCTTGAGCCTCTTCGAGGTGTGCTGAGCCTCTTCGAAGCCCCCAGCCGCCGTGGATGAGCACTTGCTGCGTGCCCCACGTGCGCCCCAGACATTCACACTGTCCCCGAGTCCTCACGGCCACGGCGCTCCCACACGGACGGGCACACCGCGTCTCGGGAAAGTTAAGTGATTTGTCCACTGTCACAGAGCAAGTTCGCGTGGCCCCGTTGCTCCCTCCTTGTCGCTGGTTCCCGCCCGTGGTTCGTCCCGGCCTCCAGCAGCCACTGAGGCACTGAGGAAGGGAGGAAGCCCGGCACGGGGCCACCTGCGTCACCTCCCCGCCTCGTGGTCCTTGGGAAGCCCAAGCTGGCTGCCTGCTCTGGACGTGAGGCCCCCCGAGCTCCCGTGACATCACCCTTCCTGGCCCCTTTCCTGAGGCAGGAAGCAAACGCACACAGGCAGAGCACTGAAAATCTGGCCACGTATTCCTGCCAACTTCCTCAGTCTCGGGTAAACGTATTTATTTTTATAATGGCAACTTATACCCTTGGCACTGATCAGATCCCACTGCTCCCTTGTTTAAGACGCTGGAATCCCTCCCCACGGCCAATAGACTACAACCCAGATGCCCCACTTGGCTTGGCATTCGAGGCTCTCTAAGGCTCTCTGCAATCTGGCCAGAGAAACTTCCTCTTCACGGCTGCCATCCTCAATCCACTCGGCGCTCTAGACGGTTGGCCGTTCATGCTCCTCCATCTTCCTGGATGCCCTCCCCGCTCCGTTGACTATTAGCGTTTTCACTATCCTTCCAGGCCCAGCTTGGAAGGACCTGCCTCCTCCCTCCGCCTCCCCTGCTCCCCCCGGGGCAGAGCTGACCACGGGCGCCCCTCCTACCTTTGCTGGACTGTGAGCCTCCGGGTTTAACCGCGAGGACACCCATGCCAGCAAGAGTGAAGAGCTACGGGGGCTTGAACATGGGATTGTACTGGGTTCCTCAGATCAGCCTCAGGAGCCCCACTGAGCAGATAAGCAAACCGGCTTCTGAGAGATCGGGTGGGGCGGTGGGGCTGGGGTTTGAACCCGGCTCCTGCATGAACGGCTCGGACCCATCGGCCTCACTAGGTGCTCATTAAATGTTTGTTGAATGAATATTCAAGCACACTAATGAGCAAATGCGTAATGAGAGGGAAAAATCACACAAATAGAGAATAATTATCTGCGCACTGACTAATGCACTGGGATCCACGCGGTGAGACTCAGCATTTCCTCCCACTCGGGAAAATCCCGCTCACGATGAAAGGCACACCAGCGTGGGTCGCTGCACATACACTCCCAGGGATACAGACCAGGACATCCTATCCCTCGGGGTCCAGAACGTCGATGGTCCCGGGGGGGCACAAGCCTGGAGGAGGACCCAGGCCCGCGGGGTGGGGGCTCTGGCGTGTTCACGGCCCCGCACGGGACCCGCCAGGAGAAGCAGGTTCAAACACGGCTGCGCGGTGTCAGACGGAGTGCAGGCAGGAAATGTGTGCAGAGCCAAAGAGAGCCAAGCGGGACGCAGGGAATGAGAGAAAGGGCAGATGGAGAGCCGCCACGGCCGAGCGGACGTCAGGCCACAGCTGCGACTTCGCTTGTGGGGAGCCCCAGGCGCTGGAGGAGCCGCGGCCACGGCGGAAACGTGGGAGGAAGCGCTGTGTCTCGGGCCCAGAGAAGCCCCGGGCGCTGGCGGGCGCGTGGCAGCCACGCTCAGCTAAGGGAGAGGCCGCGTTCACGTGGGGTGCAGCCAGGTGCAAACACGGACCGTGGCTGGCCCACCTGCCTGCTGGCCGCCACCCAGCCTCGCCGATGCTCACGGAGCCGGCGGGCCCTGGAGCGCGTCCGCCCGCCTGCCCCACTCACTCCGCACGGGGCCCTTCTGCAAACACGGGAACACACACCCAGTCACACGTGCTCACACACACATGCACACACATGCTCACGTGTGTACACACATGTTCACGCATGCACACACGTCCACACACAGAGACACATATACACACGTGTATACACGTGTTCACATGCACAATGCCCCCGTGCAGACACATGCTCAACTCACATGCACACACATTCACATGCACACACACGATCGCATGCAGACACATACATGATCACCCACGTGTACACACATGACCACATGCACAAAATGCTCAATCACATGTACATACACATGCACTCACTCACATGGAGACACACATGTACGTACATGTTCCCATGCACTCACGATCACACACGTGTTCACACGCACACACAGACACATGATCACATGCACACGCATGATCACATTCATGCACACACACACACACTCAGGTTTGTCCGGCTCACAGCACAGACAGAAGGGCGGGTCTTGTCTCTGGAGAGAAGCCCGTCCTGAAGCTGCTGCGTGGGCCCCTCCCTCCAGAGCCCAGTCTTTGTTCCCATCTGTGCTGGTGTCTGGCCTTGCACGCGAGAGGAGGGTGGACCTTGGGGCCAGAGGTCAGAGAGGGGCCAGAGAACAGGGTCAAAAAGGAGCAAGAAGAAAAGGAAAACACATTTCACATGGAGGATTTAATTTCCACATGGGAAGACCGAAATACTTTCCTCAGGCGGTTTTGGAAACACCTGAAGGTGTTTTCCTTCCTGAACTGGGAGGGTCTAGAGGCTGTAGCCACCTTCCCGGCAGCCCCCCGTCTCCCTGTCTGAGAGCTGGGACCCTGGGCTGTGAGAGGCATGGTCTCAGTGGGATGCGGGACGTCCCACCCAGTTCACCTGAGCTCGTCCATCCATCCGGCCCTCAGCCCGCCCACCTGCCCGGGGCCATTCACTCGCACACATTTATTACCACTTGCGTCTACCTTCGGCCTCACCCTGGGGTCCAGTTCCCCCCCGCCAAACAACCTCAAGCCTCCTCCTGATTATCTACAAAAAGGACAGGATACCTGTAGAAAGGCTCATTCTGTTTTAATTCAAATGCAAAACAGGATAAATTCTCTCTAGTTTAAAACCCCTTGGCTGGAGGACAGCGCGATGGTCAGTGTTCAGTCTCATGCTGAGTTCTGCCAACCCGGGTGACCTGTAAGCCGGAGTCAATGCCCTCCATGAACCCCACACCTGCCGCCTTTGGAAGCCTTTCATTTGGGCTTCATGATGGGAGGAAGCTGAACAATTATGTAAGACTGTTTTTTTGCGACAAGTTTATGGATGTATTTTGAAGGAGGCAAGCATGTGCCTATTAAGCATGGTGGCAATTATCAGTGAATGTTTTAAAATGACCAATAAAAATGAAATTATCATTGCTCATTGTTTTTTATGGATCATAATGTGTTTTGTTTGTTTTTTTTTCTGATGGAAATATCCAACAAACTCCCCTCCTAGACACTGGCCACTAATTACATAGTTAGCACATGGTAATCCATGCACGCGGGTGCTCGCCTGTCATAATTCATCTTCATAAATGTAATTGGCCCAATGAAAGAGACCACAAAATAACTCTGCAAAGAGCAGACAGATTCAATAAAAACTGATTTCACTCTCCTCCCTTCCGAAGCCGCAAGCTCGGGATGGGAGCTCTTAAGAACATATCCGATTTCTTCTCAGATTGCCACTCAACCCAATCTTCTCAGATTGCCACCCAACCCAATTTGATGATTTCTCGCCTATTTATTGAGGACTTACTCCATTGGAATCATTAGCTAAGTACCAGGGGAAAAGCAAAGCTTGGAGCAAATTCCCCACAGCAAGGAACCGGCAGTCAGCTGGGGAGGTAGATAAGATGCACAATAATAAACGCTCCAGAAGAGAGGCTCCAGCTTCCTGCTGGAGAATCAGGGAGGGCTTCACGGAGGAAGTGGCATTTGAGCTGAACTGTGCATGATGAAGGGGCAGGGAGAGGGTGGGCAGGAGCTCGGACACCAGGCGGGCTCGCTCAGACTAGCATGGGGGCAGTTTTAGCAGAGTGCAGGGGGGAGGGGGGAGGGAGTAGAAAGGCAGGTTGAAGGTCACTGGAGTGGGAGCAGCAGGTGTTGAAATTTGTAGGTGAAGGCTGTGCCCCTTTCCCTCTGCGCTGTGGTCAGGAGAGAAACCGCCACCTGCCAGGCCCTGAGCTGGGCTCCGCGGGAGGCCCAGGTGCCTCAGCGGCAACCTGCCCCCAGGAGCCCAGAAGGGCCGTGGGAAGGATGCTGGCAATGCAGTTTACGATGGGAAGAGGGGCAAGTCACTGCTCACACGCGGGCAGCAGGTCCCGCAGCTCTCCCACGAGCTCGCCATCCACCCAACCCCACGTCACAGTAGGAAGCAGAAGATCTTGGACCATTTACTGCCAAGCGCTTCTCTCCATCTCTGCCGCCAACATTTTCCTCCTTGAGCGTTCGAATGCGCCAGGAAAAGACACTGAGATGAAATGTTGGGGGGCGGGTACGGAGGGAAACGCAAGTGAGAGCTGCAAGGCAGAATCCCAGGACGGGAAGTCTCTGGAAGGAGTGGCTGCTAACAGGGAGGTCTGGCGAGCGCCCGCTGGGTTTGCACGAGGGAGTCATTGGTGACCCGGCAGACTTGTCGGAAAAGTGGGGCCGCGCAGCGGGGCCCAGGTGGCCGCAGGGGGGGCGTGGGAAGGAGACGTGGGGCTGGCAGGTGTCCGCTCGCCCGCCTGCCATCCGGACCTCCACTCTGCTGCGGGGTCTCTGCTCATCACCAGACCTACTAGCTGTGGGTGACCAGCGATCCTGGCTTTTCTACAGAGGAAGGCACGTGCAGCTGTGATCTCTCCACCCCGTGTTCGCCATGTGTGGGCTGCGTCCCTCGGGAGTGCCCCGCGTTTACTGGTGGTTCTCACCTTTCGGGGGGCTGAACCCCCAATTCAGCGACCTGGGCGTATCACAGATTCGCCTCCTTCCCTCTCCAGGCACATTCCACCTGCTCCCAAGCTCGGTTCCCTCCCTCTGCTTCTCCTGTGCCCCTCTGCTCCCCCATCCCCACCCCAGGCTTCCACTGAGACAGACTGAATCTCTGGTTCCCAGGCTTCACTGCTTTGTAATAGATCTTACTTCTCAGCCTCTCCCCGACACTGCCCCTGGCCCCTCCCCCACGGCCCCACGGCCCTTCCCCTGACACCACGGCCCCTCCCCACGACCCCACGGCCCACCCTATGGTGCCACGGCCCCATGGCCCACCCCACGGCCCTTCCCCCTCCCCACAGGCCCTCCCCATCGCCCCTCCCCACAGCCCCGCCCCACAGCCCTCCCTGCTCCCTGCCCTTCGGGTGGACCATGTGACTCGCTTGGGCCAGTGACAGGCTAGTAGATATGATGCAGCCAGAGGCTCCCCACGTCCTGTGCAATAGCGTTTGCAGTTTCTGTATTCCTGGGATCCCCCGAGAAGACTATGCACCAGGTAGAGGCGCCACTTCAGATGCAGCCCCAGGAGAAACCAGAGGAAGAGACCCAAGTCTACCCCGAAGCCTGGAGGCATGCCCGGCTGACCTGGAGCCTGAGACGGGTTAGCCCAGATCAGCCATACGGTCCTCAACTGCAGATCCATGGATATGAGAAGAAATAGTTTTTGTTTCGAGACCCTGAGTTTGGGGATGGTTTGTTACGCAGCATGGCTGCAGGCTTAGCTGGCTGATACAAGCGGGGTCGTCCAAGTTCTCCGCTCTTACTCCCTAAGCCCGACTGTCATACAGACGGTCGCTGTGAACAAGAAAGGCTTCCCCATCAGGGGTATTCCATCTTTCTTCCAGAAGGTTTATTTCTTACTTCATGCACGAAACACACGGAGGCTCCTGCTCAGCCTTAGCAGGGGCGATGGGCCCAACAAGAGCGGGGTGACTATACGTTAGAACGAGACACATGCCATTTCTTCGAGTGAGAGAGACGGGCCTGTAGGCAAATAATCACATCTCAAGGTACCGGCCACGTTTCTTACCCGAAAGCAAGCCATGTGGAGATAAGGTTGTCGTTCTGCAAACGCCCGTGTTTATACTTAAGAGAAATTATCTGTGGGTATTAAAAAAAAATAGAATCTACAGTAATGACGAGTTTGCCTTCTTCTTTTGCACATAGTGTATGAGCCAGTGAGGAAGCGGAATGCAAGACAGTCTTACCATATGTCAGTATCGGATACATCGTCTTCCTTTAAAGCATGTTCTGTGCATCCATTTGGAAGATGGGGAATGAAACGTTCTGTAAACAGACAGAAATGATTCACGGGATCATGATTGCTTTTCATCAGCCGCATCAATTCCAGGCAGCAGCGGAACTTGGTCAGATGTTATTTACAACTTGTTAAAAACACTCCTTGAAACAATTCAGGCCTTGTCAGGTCCTGGTGAACTCAGCCCAACATGGTGGAGATTCTTCCAGATCTTTTTTCTCTGAGACGGAGGATGGGACTTTACCAGGCTGTCAACGAGGCATTCGATCAGGCATCAACCCAAGTGACGCTGTGTCGGGTGATGGGGTCACAACCACACAGGGCAAAGGACACATGCGTGGTCCTGCCCTCAGGTTGCCCACTGTCTCACAGAGATACAGCTCCCGCATCTATTATGTAGTCTTCAAAAAAGAAATGACCTGGCTTGCCTGTCCCTTAATCCCCTCATCCATCAAATTATGAAAAGAGTAATTAGGTCCCAGGACGGCTGGGGCAGCTACGTCAGCCCACACGCGTCCACCATGCCCTCCTTGTTCCCTGAGAGGACCCTGAGTTTGCTGGGGCGGCCCACACATCCTGACAGTCGCTCGCCTTCCCAGGCTCCCTTGTGGCCACGCGGGCCACGCGCCCCGGTTCCTGTCGTTGAGCGCGGATGGAAATTTTGGTGAGAGCATTCCTTCCAGAGTAAGAGGACAAAGTTTCATGAGAGACGCTGCTCGTTCGCCTTCTCACCAGAAACACTCATACGGAACATCTGACCACCCGGGACCAAGGGGACGGTGACAGAAGCTGGAGGGGCCTTGGGCTCCAGACGCGCTCCTGGGCGCCTGAGTGCTGTTCCACTTAGTTCCAGACAGTTCTTACGTCAGCCACGCTCTCGCGGGTGAACGTGCTCCCGAGCGCGAGCCAGGAGAGCACGGGTGTGCAAGAAGCACTCAGAGTGTCCAGGCTGCGGCGTCGCCGATGTCATGAGCCTGCAGCATGGCGGCGGGTGAGGGGGGCACCAACGCCAGACGCTTCACGGAGCCTCCAGTCCAGGCCAGGGGGAGCGCCGCGGCTCCGAGTCTCAGAGATCTTCCTGGGCAGACCCCTCCGCTCGTGCCGGCCGTCCTCCCCTCCCATGGAGCCTCTATGGTGGCCGTTCCAGCGGGTTCCGAGCCGGCCTCCTGCCTTCAGTCTTGCGCCAGCCGTCCCCCAGACTTCTTTCCGGACATCGTCCCAGCGCGGGTCTGCTTGCAGCTCACCCCCAGATGAGAACCTCCCGGGAGCGAGCCCTCACCATCGAGAGCCCCTCGAAGCTCCCGTCCATCGGGCCCCGAGCACCGACACTGCCCTCCACTGATGTTTCAGCAAGGCCCAGGAAGACACAAAATCTATGACTTCTCCTAATTCAATCCTTAAAAAAAAGAAAAAATCATGTCATGTTTGCTTTTTTACTCTGTGATGTATTCTTGGCTTCAATATAAAAATGTTTTAACTCCCCTGATGATGGGAACAATCAATCGGATTCTAGGAAGATGCTGGGTGTTCAGCCTCGGTTCTGAGCGCCCCCTCAGAGGGCGAGCCGGGGCTCCCTGTCCTGGCGTGACACCCCCTCGTTCTGCACACCATGGCCTCTTCACTGAGCGTCCTTCCTCCCTGGCAGTCGGCAGATTCCCGCGTGTGCTCCCATGTGAGCGTGCCCAGCGTGGGGCAGTGCTCACCGCCTCCGGCCTCTGGTTGCACGGCGATCTGTCAAGCAGAGGTGCTGAGTCCCCTGAAGGCTCCCCGGGGCTGGCATGCCACGGTGGCTGCCTCACGTGGCTGGTGGCTGGCGGTTCGTCCTGCTGTCGTGTGGGGCCACATCCAGCCACATCGTATCTGCTACAAGCCACCGAAGATTCGAGGTGTGGGGAACGAGACTCCACCTCCTGACGAGGGCGTGTCACCGAGCAGCAAGCCGGCACCACCTACAGGTGCCGACGTCCCTGGGAACCGCCGCCTGCAAGCATCTTCCTGCAAGCATCTCCGTATTAACACAGCTACCGCGAGTGGGGGAGCGCGTGAGGACTAAGAGAACTTGTGAGAAGGGACGTCCCTACGCACCCTCGCAAACCGTCTCTGCCCCCACCCGAGTGTGGAGGTTGAGGCTGGAGCAGAAGGCCCAGCAGAGGCAGGAGGGCAGGGAGGGACCGTCTCCAGCTCCCCATCCCTGGTATTTCGTACCCCCAGCAGCTCCCGCTGTCCTTCCCCGCCCCACACGGGAAACAGTGCTTGGCGTTCATTCTGAGCACAGGTCAATGGTCGGTAAAGGAAACCGAAATCAGGCCTGGTGTCGCCCACCTCCCGCCCCAGAGCCACTTCTGTGTCCCGCCCCCGGGGGCCCAGCCGAACAAGGGGGGGGCTCTGAGCAGCTTCCGTGAGCTCCCCCGCCCCAGAGGCAGCCCTCCATCCCAGAGCTGTCCTTCCCCAGCCTAATATCCCCTCATCTGCCATTACGAGCTGGTCATGGGAGCCTTCATAGCAGGTTCATTAAACAAACATTAAGGCCCAACTGGCCATGGTTTGGGGGGCCATTACCATATGCCCGACGTTTGCCGTGACAAATGGAGATCCAGCCAAGCACGCTTGTGATAATGGGCCGGGAAACACCCCCTGGGGGGAGGTAACTCAATCGGGGTGAGGCACGCCCTGCCTGGCCCCCCCCCTGCAGCCTCCAAGTCCGCCTCACCTGGCCTCCCTGGGGCCACGGCACTCTACCAGGGAGGCCTGAACTCTACCTGAACATGCTCCAGGGAAGCCTGCCTTGTGACTATGGGACAAAGGGCCATGCTGCCTCAGTTTCCCCCGAGCTGACGGGTCTTTGGGGGCCGAGGCCGAAGAGTCAAAGCGAGCCGAGCTCATTTATGCTTCTGCTGGTCTGGAGGGTGCGCAGCCTGTCCGAGGGCTGAGAACCCACCTTCCGTGGAACTGCGCATCAGCCATGGGTGACCGGCCTTGCCCTCTCGCTGTCGCACCTGGAGCCCTCCGGGACCTGGAGGCAGCCCTGCGCGGGGAGCAGGCGCGGGCGTTGGGTCCCGGCTTCCCTGGGTTCGAGGCCCAGCTCTGCCCCTTGTCAGGCAGACTCCTCTCTCCCGTTTCCATCAGGGCGGCACAGAGGGGCTGAAGCGGCAGCCAGGGTCTCTCTGGCCTCCCCGTTCTTTCTGCTCCACGTTCACGCCCATGGCCTGTCACAGAGTCGAGGGTCTGGGGCCTGCCCAAGCCTGCTGCTCCCCGGGGAGTAGACACCCCAAAACCAGGCTCCTTCCAACCATGACGGTCCCCACCCTCCCCGTCTGCCTTCCCTGGGCCACGCCCCATGGCGATGGTGATGGCCATGGCGAGCAGAGCCGGGCCGTCCTCAAACCCCACTCACTGACACAGGCATCGCGGTTTGCCCCGGGCACGTCGGCATTCGTGCCCCCGGGACCCGCAGCTGTTGCCTTACTGGGAAAAAAGGGGTCTTGGCTGACGTAATTAAATTAACGATGTCAACATGAGAAGGTGCCGCACTATCCCCAAATCCAGGGACAAGTGTCCTTACAGAGGAGAAGCCACGTGGAGACGCAGACGGACAGACGGACGCAGCCACAGCCCGCACACCCAGGCCACAGCAGGTGCACGGGGCAAGAAGGACCCTGCCCTGGAGCCTGGCCTGAGAGGCCACCCTGCCCTCAGCTCGACCGCGGACGTCTGGCCGCCCCGGGACTCTGGTACGGGATCCCTCGGGGAGGTCACGGGGCAGCGCGCAGCTTGTCAGAGTCTCGTGGGTGCTGAGCGGAGGAGCCGGGGCCTCCGCGTGGTCTGGGCAGCTCCAGAGTCTGGGCTCCGCGGCTCTCAGAGGCCAGGGCTCGCCCGGATTCCAACCCCAGTGCTGCAGTCCAGGAGCCCTGGGATTTGGGGCAAAGTGCTTCACCCCTCGACCCCCAGTTTCCGCATCTGTGAAACGGGGGGATGGTAAAAACAGCCCCTTGTCCCCTGGGCTGCTATGGACTTAAGGGACCGGGTGAGTGGACCAGCAAAGGCAGGGAGGGCCCACCTGGGGCACAGCGCATGTCCTGGGAAGGCACCTGCTGTAACTGCCCATCTGCGGGGTCCCCGGCTCACGCGCTCCAGTCTGCGGGGTCCCCGGCTCACGCACTCTGTGTCCACCACGCCGCAAGGCCGGTGTTTCCCAGCCGCCAGACCCCTGAGGCTCCCCGTTGAGAGGCTGCCCCGGGCTCTGTAGGATTTGAGTGGTGTCCCTGCACTCCGTTCTCCCCGACCCACCTCATGGAGAGCGACCCTGGCTCCCTCTCACCCAGTTTGGGGGACACTATGGCCCTGGTTGGGAGCGGCCCCCTAGGCCGAGGGGACGGGCCTCAGAACCTGGGCGTCCCGCTTGTAGCCGGCTCGGGATGCAGGCGGGGAGGGGAGGCCGTGTGGGCGGGACACGGACGGGACTCTGGTCCTATGCCGCAGGGGCACCAGCCGCACGGTGCCTGCAGGCGCTCCGGAAGCCGCGGTGGTGTGCTAGGAGCATTGTGCGGGGCGCGGCTCGGCCGCCCCGCGGCTGTTCCTGCTGTTCCAGCCTGCTGAGCTGACCCATAACGGGACGGGGGAGGAAGCACCTCTTGGCAGCTGCAAAGGCCCCAGATCAACTCGCCGCGAGCCTGCAGGCTGGCGACAGATAACTCGCACGCGCCCGGCCAGGGTGGGAACCGCGCGCCTGATGTAATTCAGAGGAGTGTCCCTGCCCGGCCAAGGTTTCCATCGCGGTGACCGAGGGTCCCAGAGCCGCGTGTCCCCGGGCCTGTGATGACAATATTGGCTGTTGGCAGACGCAGCCAAATCGGAAAAAGAGAGACCGCGCTCGCAGCTGTCACTTCATTTTCCTCTCCCGGCTGCGGTCCCACCCGCGGCCACCCAGCGCCTCTCCCCCTCCCCCGTCCTCTGCCTGGAAGCCATGGGAGGAAGCTCGGAGGAGGCCCGGCGTCAGGAGGTCTGAGTCCATGCAGCTCCGCGGTTTGCTGGCTGTGTGACCTTGGGCAGGCCGTGCCTGGACCACCTTTCTGAACATGACAGGAGCGGCCATGATGGTGCCACGACCGCTTATTAACGTCTTCGTCCAGTGCCCGCATGAGTCAGGATAGCGCTCTGCGGGGGTGGGGGGGGTGTTCTCACCACTCCCATTTTACAGAAGAAATAGAGCAGGTGAGATAATTTGTCCAAGGCCGAGCATCCCATCAGGGCCACCCTGTACAGTTGTTCAGGTTGTGTACGGCACAAAGGAAATCCACCCAGGAGGATGACATCTATATTGCAGACAAATGCTGACGTCCACGACCACACGAAGTGGGCACAGGGCTCCCAGGCCCCCCGGGCGTGTCCTAGAATGACGTCCTTAACCCACCCAGACACTCACATCGGGGTCCCCATGCAGGAGCACAGGAACTCACGTGCTCTCTTGGCCAGACTCCCGTTGCACAGCAGACCCTGAGTCGGCTGTGACTGCCTGGCTGGGGGATGGAGCAGGTGCACGCCGGTGTCCGTGAGCCTGGGTGCCCGAGGGAGCAGCGCAGCGGGGGCACAAAGGGGGGCCCGATCTGAGCGCCGGGGCCACCGTGACAAACGACCACAACCACTGCTCTCCTACAGTCCGGAGGGCAGACGTCCCAAAGCAGTCTCGCGGGCCGGACCCAGCTTCCCTGTGGACACTCTGGGGGGACCTGTTTCCTGGCCTTTTCCCACCTCCAGAGCCGCATTCCCCGCCCCCCGGCACCACACCCTGCCTCACCGGCCATGTTTCCTCCTACAACCAAATCTCCCTCCACCTCCCTCTTAAGGGGACCCCAGGCATGCTCAGGGCTCCCCGGGTCATCCAGGGTCACCGCCCATCCCAAGACCCTAAGCCCAGTCCTCGCCACAAAACTGCCTTTGCCTTTCCAGGATCAGGACCTGGGGACGGCAGGGTCATTTTGCAGCGCACCCAGAGGCCCAAGAAACGGGTCCTCACCTGCATGGCCACCTGTGCAGGAGATGAGCTGCTTGATTCAAGGGGGGAGGGGCGCCACCTCTGGAGAAGGGGGGTGAAGGACGGGGGAAGCACGGTTCAGTCAAAGGTCCACCCGTGGGGCGTGCCCGCGGCCCCACTTGTGGGTTGTGCCCAGGTGCATTCTGAGCTCCTGGCCCGGAGCAGACGAGACCTTCAGGGCTGGGACGGGGGCCCGGCCTCGTGGCACAGGGGTGCCCACCATAGCAGGGGCTGGAGTGAGGATGATGGGCAAGGCCCCACGGGGCCGGAGATAGTGCTGGAGAGGGTCCCCGCACAGGGGCCGGCGCTCCGTCCTCAGGTGTGAAGAGAGCACCCCGCATGCCCAGCAACGGGAGCTGGACGGGAGCTGGACGCTGCCGTTAAACCCAGAACCCACCCCTGCCCGCCACACCCTCTGCCCCTCCCCCCGCGTCCCCTCCTGATGGGTCCCCCGCACCCTGCTCGGCATCCAGCATAACTGGAGAGGAAGTATCCCTGCTCCCCCTTTCCCCGCCATCTAAGGTGGCTCTGGGAGTGACTCACAGGGCTCCCCCACACCCCACGCCCACCGCTTTTAACCTGCAGAAGAGCCTTGTTTTGTCCTGTCTTGCTTCTTGTTTTCAATCAGCATCGACGTGAGCTCGGCCGGCCCCGCGCAGCTCACAAGGAGCCCGGCATCCCGGGCACTGGGGAGGTCATGGAGGGGCGGGACCTGAGGCTGACCCGCGCGCTGGCCCCGGGCCCTCCGAGGCGCCTCACCTGCCCCCCGTCCTTCGAGCGTGCGTGCGCTGGCCTTCCCGTTCCCAGAGGCTGCTCCCACGATGCGGCCTCCAGACAGCGGTGGGGCTGAGAACGCCTGCAGGGTCTACGTGCCCGAGCCCAGGCAAGGCCTCGGCACCGACCTTCCAGATGCCTTGTGTGCATCGGAGACCTACCTGCTGGCCGCTGCCCGAGGTTAACCCGCCGCCTACCAACTGGAGGCGCCACCCTCGACTTGTGTGTCTCCCTGCCCTCCGCGAAAGGGGAGGGTTTCAGAGTGCCCCTGGGAGGCTCCTGAGGGGCTTGCAAAACCACAGGCACCCCACTCCTCAGGTCTTGCAAACACGGGGGATGCCGCAGGAAGAGGGGGTGAGCGCCCCGTCAGGAAGCACCGTGGCAGCACTGTGTGCTGGAATGACTGGGGAAGGTCTGCGGGATCCTGGAAGGAACCAAGGCCCGCGAGTGCATTTTGGGGAGAGGCGGGTGTTCCTGGCCTAGAGGTGGGAGGTCCAGGGCACCTGCTCCTCGGGGTTTCCCCTCTGACCCTGTGGGACCAGGGAATAGGCTGGGCTCTGCAGAGGTCTCCCGGTCAGGCCTCTCCCTCTGCCCCTCATCTGCCCGCCCCCATCTCCCAAAGCCCCTGCGTGGGCCTTCCGACCCCGTTGCCCCCCACCCGCTGCCCCGTGTCCTCATCCCTGAGCCCACCTGCTCTTCTGATCCCTCCCACCTGCACCTGCGTCTGCCCTCCCCTGACTCTGGAGGGCCCCCGGGGGTCCCGGCGTGACTGTGCCCTACCCTCTCCCTCCTGGAGGCGCGGTCCAGGCACCGTCCACAAGTTCCACAGAGGGACCACTCCCATCCCTCCAGCACAGGCCCAAGCTGACCACTTGACTGCAACCTTGACCTTGCTCTGAGTCCCTGTCGTTCCTGCTGCAGACTTAGCCCCACACTCCCCCCAGGCTAACCCCTCACCTCAGCCTCACACATGCCCAGACGGGGTCCCCAAACCCTCCCAGGCTGGGTCCGTACATGTGAGTTACTGGTTTACACAGGAAGATGGACAGCGTTCCCCTTTCAGACTCCAGCTTCCACGCGCGAGGTAGGGAGACCACCCGGCTGGAGTGGTCCAGGCTTTGCCACCTGCCAACTAAGCCAGTGAGGCAGCTCTGGGCCTCAGTCTCCCTGTCTCACCCCAAAGGAAGACGGTGACGGCTCAGCAGCCTAGCGCTTGGGTGGCCTTTGCCAGTTGGGGAGTGAGGAGGGTTTCACATGGTCTTTATCCCAGATTCGGGGGCTCCTGGGCCGATCAACATGCCTCTCCCCTGCAGGAAGGGCAGTCCTCCCAACACTGGGGCGCAGGGCCTCCCACAAACCCCGTCCATCCGCCGCCACCTTAAACAAGGCTCCGCGAGCCCCCGCCCGGCGGCCGCCGACCTACTTCCCGTCCAGTCCCGCAAACGGGAGCGCTATCCCTGTTTCCTCCGTGCAATCTGACAAATGCGTCTCTTTACTGGGGCGAGCCCAGCCCTGGGAGGCCGCGGAGCAGGTCACGTGCCGGCAAGGTTGCCATGGAAATTATCCACTTTCATTGAATTATTCATGTATGCAGTCCAGCCAGGACATCCCCATGCTCAAGCAGTGACGGACCCCTGGACAGACGGGCGCGTGGTAGAGACCGCTTGGGGGCCACGATCCCCACAGTGACCTCCCGTGCGGACCCGCACTCCAGACCCCCTCCCTCCCGCCTCCCGTGTCACGGTGGAGAAATGGCAGGAAGAACAGGGTTCTTGCTATGGTTTAGACTTAAAAAATGTCTTCAACACTCAGCGCGTCTGTAGCTCTTACTGTGTTCTTGCAAATGTGTGATCGTGGGCCTCAGTTTCCCCATCTGTAAAGTGAAGACGCCAGACCGGATCATCTCCAAGGAGGCTTCCAGCTGAAAATCTCTGCAACTGGCCGCTTGAATTGGTGAATGTCTTGGGAGGACACGAGACCCTTCCCCCCCACCCAGGGTAGGCTTTGCCCTCTGAGGGTTTGGTAAATGCTCCAGCAGGCGGGCTCCAGCCTTGAGGTCGGGCGGGGGGCGGGGGGGACTTCTGCATCAGCAACAGCCCGAAGAACTTTTCAAAATCACCACCACCATGTGCAGCCCGCGGAGGCCGTCCGGACGTGCGGGGACTGCCTTCAAACAACTGATTCTCAGGAGGAAGGAAAAGGAAATAAAAACCAACAATGGGATTTTTGCCTTTTGAGATTCTAACCCGAGCCCTTCAGCGGCCAGCTCAACCCGCGTGAAAGGTGCATGTGGAGTTACCACGGAAGAGTCTGGAATCCCCTGAAAGCCAATCAGCAACACGGCCGGCTCCTCTCCCATGACTTTCCGTCTGGAAAATCAGGAAGACGGGTTGGATGCACCCTTACTGATGAGCCTGGAGTGCACAGCATGGGACGGAGAGAAAAGACGTAAAACAGCAAGTGTGTGTGTGGGGGGGAAACTCCATTTAAATAAAACTGTGAACGTAAGTATATGTCCCACGTGTCTGGAGGAACGAACCACTTCTCAACCACAGAAGCGTGGCCTGAACCCCCATCCACAAACTGGGGAGTCCCCGATCCCAATACTTCCATGAATTCCCAAAGGAGTTTGTTCACGTGGTCACCGCTGCGCCTGTCCCCACCCTGTCCTGCTGCAGAAGGATGGCCTTCCTGCCCCACGTCCCTGTGGTGGCCCCAGACAGGACAGCCCCACTGTGGGTTCAACCCCTTCCTCCAAGCACCCCAAACACTCACATTAGACCCGTGTGAGGGTCCAGCACGTCGGAGGTTTGGGGAATCCTCTAGAAGCCCCTGAAATTCAGTCCTGGGTGTTTTCACCCGGTTTTTGAAGGTGCCGTGGCTCTTCCTGCGAGGGGTCCAGACTCCCGCCCAGCTGAATCGGCTCCTTAACTGGCCTCCTATTCTGAACTCCATTGCTCTCTCTAGCCCCTGGCTGGCCCCACAACCTCCCAGCGCTTTTCCACCTCATGAAACATGGCGACTCAGTCCTCCGGAGCCCCAAATTCAGATCTAGGCCACCCTGCATGCATCCAAACCCACTGAGGGGCTGGGGGCCAGCTCCCCGTGGACCTTTCACTAAATAAAACCCATCTTCCCCAGAAAGCGGTTCACCCACATGTGCACGCACACGTGCATAAAGAAAAATCAGCCCAAATCATGCTCACAAACGTTAGCAGTGGTCCTTTCTGGACCCCCGGGGAGGAGAGTGAGCTGCGCGCCTGGTGCATTGTCGGGCCCTGCAGGAAGCAAGCGCGCTGTGGCCCCCAACCTGGCCGGGGAGGAGCCAGCCCCCACCGCACAGCGGATTCAGTGGGGGCACCTGCTGCCCGCCCAGCGTGGGAGCGTGGGAGCGTGTCCCAACTCCTGGGCCAGGGCACCGAAGCCCACATTCAAGTGTGGGACTAACGGCAACCTCGCTATAGAGGAGTGGGGAGCCCACCACTCATGGCCGACCCAGGGGCAGGGGCTGCGGCCCCGGCAGGAGGAGGGGAGGCTTTCTGTCTGCCTAGCAACAGCCCAGCCAAGGAGAAGCCAGTACACCGCCAGCGCCTGGGGCGCACTCAGCTGGGCGTGGACTCACGGGGATGGCCAGAGACTGGGTGTGGGGTCTGACGTCCTGAGCCCCAGTCCTGGCCTGGTTCCCTGTCCGTAAAGGGGAGGGTGTGTCTGCTGCTTGGTGGGCTCGGGGCCTTCCCAGGACGGTGCATCCAGGTCCCGGGGGGCCAGCACTCTGGCGTGGGGTCCCTGCTCCACGTCTGACCGCGCCATGGACGAGCCCCGTCCGCTGGGTGCTCTCTCTCCACCGCATCCCTCCCGGTCCCGGGATGCTGTCCCTGTCTTGCATTCTAAATGCGGGGTGCGGCCTGGGGCAGGCTCCGCCCTGGAAGAAGCCGGGGCTGGACTGGGCCACCCGAACCGGACTCAGAGTCGTCCAGTTCTGGGGCTTCCCTGCGAACTCGCATCCGTCGCGGACCGCGAGTCTGTGAACACGGAAGGTGCGCCGCGTGGGGGCCACAGACAACCCCCGGCCCCCGCCAGCGTGTTAAGCAGGCAGCCTCTCAGGCCCCTTCCAGGACCCTGAGCCAGAATCCACATCCCGCAAGATCCCCGGGTGGCTCCCGCGCACGTGACAGTTTGAGAGGCGCTGATGGAGCATGAAGCCACGTCTGTCCGTACCCACTCCGGTCTCATCACCGCGATGCTCACACGCTGGCGCCCACGGCCTCCTCCCAGCAGGTGAGGACCCGCGCCTTCGCTGGAGGGCCGCCCCGGGGCTGCTGCCTGCAGTAGCGACAGCCCCCCAGGGCAGCCCTTAACCCAGAGGTTCCGGAACGTTCACAGCTCCTGGAGCCCTTGATGGCTCAGTGACCTCCTCACAGCAAGCACTCCGAGGCCAAAGGAAATACTGAACAGCTCCCTTGATGAAAGAACAAGGTCCAAACGACTTAACAAATATTTATATCCTAACCGCTTAGCAGCTGAGCAGCTCGCTGAAAATACAATATACGCAAATTAAAACAAAAAGTACTATTCTTTTTTTTTTAAAAGATTTATTTATTTATTTATTAGAGAGAGAGCATGAGAGGGGGGAAGGGCAGAGGGAGCAGCAGACTCCCCGCTGACCAAGGAGCCCGATGTGGGACTCGATCCCGGGACTCCAGGATCATGACCTGAGCCGAAGGCAGTCGCTTAACCAACTGAGCCACCCAGGCGCCCCAAAAAGTACTGTTCTTGCTTCGTTCACAAATAACCACAATTTCTTACTAATGGGACATGCGTGCTTGTTGGGCACTGCACAAGTTTTCAGTTCTTAGACTGGGACTGCACACCACCACCTGCGTTGCTTTTTCCACGTGGATTTTCACACAGAACTTGCTCTTTACCCAAGCTGCCCCCGGGCAGGGAGACGGAAGAGATGTGACATCATCCAAAGGAATGTAGGACAGTCGAACGTGGAGCTGTGAGCTGTCCTGAGCCTGGTGTCTGACAGCTTTCGAAGTGCGGTCCTCCAAACTTAAAAGCATTCCACAGCCCCCGTGGCGCCGTGGCACATGGTTTGGGAGCCGTGGCCTAACCTCTGACTGCAAGTGTTGGGGTCTAAATACCCCGGTGGGCCTGAGCCGAGCAGTGACCGATGCTGTGCTGCTGGACTCGACCAGAGCCACCGTCCTCGGGGCTGGCCTTCCTGCCTCACCACTCCGCACCGGGGGCTTTTCTGGGAACGCCTCCTGAGTGCGCACGTTCACAGGACGATCTTCATGGTGGGGTCCCGCCCAAGGGAAGGTGACGGGAAGAGGGGGGCTGAGGGCCAGTTGGGAGGCAGTCGGAGGGGCAAAGGTGGGCGTCCCGCGGTGCAGTGGGAGCTCGAGTCAGGGAAGGCCCCGGCCGCAGACTGGATGGGGAGGTGCCCCCAGCGTGGAGACGCCATCAGCAGCCCTCCGGGGGCAGAGGCGGGTGGGATGGGGGGCAGGGGCCCCGGGCTTTCTCCCCATTGCTGAGTTCAAACTGTGAAATCCCGGTTCTAAGAAAGGGAGAAAGCCAAGCCCGTGGACCTGTCCACCCACTCTTAGAAAAACATTCTGTTTAAACGTGCCTTGACCCACTCTCTTTAACCCCTCGTGACTATGTTGATCACTGCGCTCTGTGCGTGAGGATGTGTTCGGAGGCCCAGCTTGAGGTCGGCAAGAAATGCAGACCGTGTGCCCTCCAGTGTGCGGCGTGGCCGGCGCGCCTGAATGTTTTAGGCAAGGAGCAGAGGTGCCTGGCGAGCGTTACCCTTCGTGTCAGCTGGAATAAGGGGACCGTCCGGGGGCACAGGTTAGAAAGAGCTGCCCCTCTGGGCAGAAACACCTGCCAGAGTGCTGGGGACAAAGACAGAGGCATGCCCTCCCCCTGCAAACACACGGCCCTGCTTGAGCAGAGTGGGCCCCTGAGGACCCTCTGGCCCCTGGGCCGTTGCTGGGGTTCTGAGCGCACCTCAGGTGGTTGGCCGTGGTGAACAGGGCACCCCAGAACAGGAGCTGAGCCGGTCTGGGCAAACAAAGCAGGATGGGTTTGGTGGCGGGTGGGGATGGGGTGCGGCTGGCCAAGGGGACTGCTGGTGCACAGGCTCAGGGTGGGCAAGCGTAAGGAGGTCGGCAAACAGGGAGCCGCCTGTGGTAGGTGCAGGAAGGGTGGGTGGGAGGCCGCTCATCCCTGGGTCCGCTGTCTTCTTCCCACGCACTGGGGTGAAGTCCGTCTGCCGCACCAGAATAAGGCTCTGGGATCAGGACCCCATGCCCCATGCGGCCCCCACCCCAGGGAGTCAGGAACCGACCGGCCTCAGTGCCAGACACCGCCTTCCCACGGAGCCAAACAGGACGCCAACTTCCAGCTGCTGCAGCATTGTTGAAGGCACTCAAGAAACTTCCGGCAAATTCTGGAACAGGCAGTCCCTTCCTTGCAAATCGAATTGTGGACTGTTAGGGGGAGGGGGAGGTCCAGCTGGTCCCCTCCCCCAAAACGGCCTTGATGATGAATCCAAGGCTGGGAAAATAAATCAGTCTATGGGCATGCTTCCCCTCGAGGGCTGGGGACAACGAAAGCGTAATGAATGGGAATGTTTCCGGGTTATGTGCTGGGAAATTAGCGCGGGCTTGCATTAATTGAAATTCAGTTCTTTATGTCTATCAGTTCCCTTTATCCTTCTGGGGTTCGCAGCCGCCACAAGACGCTGAGCAGGAGATTAATCCAAGTGTTGTCAACGACAATGATAAATTGAGGTTTAAAAGCCTACATTGAGATAAATTACTATTAAAACTCAGAACTCCCTCTCCTGCTACTTAGAACCAAGAATCTGTGAAAGTGCTGGGCTGCCTTTCATTAATTCGCTCCCGGAAGTTGCGCACGGATTTCTCGGTCAGAGGCTTTTTCTTTGCTCTGTGCTCCTGTCCCTTCCAGGCGGGCCCTCCCTGCCTCCCACTCTCCACCTCCAGTGCCCGGTGCACCTGCACCTGTGCCCTGAGAACCTGCCCTGTGAGCCCCTGAGCCCCTGCACCTGTGCCCTGAGCCCCTGAGCCTGGAGCACCTGTGGCCTGAGCCCCTGATCACCTGCACCTGTGCCCTGA